>NC_135869.1:7703961-8051461 GCF_031162955.1 Sander vitreus | reverse complement strand
ACAATTTCTAGAAAATGTGTTTACTATGCAGTATATTACATAATATTTCTCACTCGTACTGCATGCCACTACGTTATTGAGCTGCCAATATTGTGATAAAATAAAAGATATTAAATAAATTCATGTTGAAAGTTAAGTTAGAATACACCAATCAAATGATCCACTTCACAAACAAATCAAATCAAATTCTTTCAACAAATGAAACATATTTAAGTTGGTTTCTACTGTTACGTCAGCGTATAATTTGTGAGCTTTAAAGCTCCTAAAACAGAGCTGTGAATCACTTTGTCTGTGTGACGGCTAAATCCCCTTTTCTGGCTTGAAAACACACAATACACATACACCTCTGCACACACACACACACACACACACACACATTTTTTGCTGTGTTGTTGGATAGATGCCCCTGACAAGATTTCCCATTGGATATATGGGACCATCTGTGGGTTCGCCCCAGCTTTGTTTGCCGCCTGAATGAAATCCAGTAGTAGATCACGACGTCCGAGTTAACACAGCTTGCTGCAGCAGCAGCCTGTAACGCGATACACCCCAGGCACAGCACAGCCCTGCAACACACCACTGCTAACTTAGCTTCATGTGCGTACTCCGGAACGACAAACTTCAAGCACCTCTCACTCTACAGGCTTTGTTTTGTGCAGAATCTTCTGCTGAGAGTCTGCTGATTTGCAGGAAACAAAGGCAGATTTTCAGCCTGACAAAGTCATCAGGCTGAATTATGTTTGTTGCAGCTGTTTCCCTGCCCACTGATTCATAGTTCAGAGTAAGATTTAAAGGAAATCCATCTTTAAGGGTGAAAACCCTCCTCCGTTGTTGTCTCGAGGTGAAAAGTTTGCTCAACCCTAAGGCCAAGACAGGAACTTTGATCAGATGATGACACAAAACCCAGATAATGTCCGTTGTCAATGTTTTTAAATTCTACAATATCTCTGGAAAGTATAGTCAAGGTTGAGTTAATAAACTATGGTTCAGTCTTAATGACAAAAAGGTGACCTTTATGACTATGTAAATGTTGCACAATTAAACACACACACACACACACACACACACACACACACACACACACACACACACACAATACTGTACATTTTCTTCAAATACACCCAGAGATAAAGATGCCTGAACAAAATTGGGACATACATTGCACAATTTTGCAAAAGATGCAGGTATAGTTAGAATTTACATGAAGTCTTGGCATTGACAGATCACAGATTGGTGCAGGAGCTGACTGACTATTGATCGACAGCACAAACGCTACCAATAAACAGTCAATGGAGATTGTCAGTCTGACCCAAAAACGCACACACACACACACACACACACACACACACACACACACACACACACACACACACACACACACACACACACACACACACACACACTACGGGCTGTATTTGAGAGCCATCAGTGGCTCAGAGCAACCTCTGAGATTGACTGCAGTCTGTGAACTGAAGTGGATATTGTGTTTAATCAGTCAGCAGTTCAGCTCTGTGACTCTGACATCAGGTTTCATGACTCAACACTGTGAGGCTGCAAATACTGAACAAAATTTACACAAGATACAGATAGTGTATTTGTACGGTAAATTAAAGTAGACACAACCAAATCTACATCAGCTAATTAAGTTGTTGGATTCAACAGAACATGTTTTGTTTTACTTGAGTAAATGATCAGAATCCCTCTTTACTGCTGTTGGCCAACTTTATTGGGTGTGATCCCCCCTCTCACTCTCAGCAGCCGTCACAAAATAAAAAATAAAATATGAACAGGGGTTTGCAGTGAAATTAACCTGCGAATCAATTCCACGCTCAGCAGATTCCTCCTGGTTGTGTTTTTCCAATTAAGTGTCTGGATGGGTGCATGGAGAAGTGGGTGATGGGGTGATGGGTGGGGGGGGTCTGAGGAGAGGTAAGTTGTTTATTTTGGCCGGTAAATGACATTTATGCAAATTCTGTGAGGATGGATTGCTGACAATGTGTGTGGTGTGTCGATGCATACATTTTAACAATCAGTCTGCTCCTCTGGACCTCCTCAGTATAAACAGTTGGATTAGGTGACAGAGCAGCGGTGGTACTGAGTCTTCAACTACATGACAACCATTTTCCTCAGAAATGCCTCAAATTCTTAAAGCTAAACCGCAAATAGGTGCATTTTGTAGTCTGGTTCAGTATAAGTGTTACAAAGCTAAGCTAACCTGGGCTTGTATACCAAAGACACATGACTACTTAAGGCTAACTTAGCTCGCAACATTAATCCCCCTGTCTCAGTCTCTCTGCGTGTTGCATTCAACGTGAGAGTAGCTATGTTTCCATCCACACGTTTTTATCCAAATTAAGTGATATCGAATGAAAAATGCCTTATGGAAACAGTAAAATTCGATTGAATTTCATAAATATCGACTCAAAGGAAATACGTCCGGTCTCATCGGATTTTATCTTGATCGATATACGGCTTATGTGATGAACGCTGATGGAAACGTTATTTGGTCATTTTATGGTTGCAACCCGCCACAAAATGAAGAAGAATTAGTTTTAGTTAATTTCCGCCCAGTATTTCCGCTCTGTTTGCACACATGGCGGGTGTCAACAAAGACAGATGGAAGTGGACGAACGAGGAGACAAGAGACTTTTTGAGTTTAATTTACGAGCAAAATATAACGCTGCCGTTCCCACACCACAGGCCGCCTCCGTTGTCGTCGGGCATTTACGTGCATCTGCATCTGCATCATCATAGCAATGTGTTGATAGCGTCGTCGTTTTCTTATTATAGCTTGATATGTCGCTATCAGCTGGCACATAAGCACTATTACAGCTTGTGCAATATTGATCATTTGTTGGTAGATGGCGCAATCCATTTTGTCTAGCAAAACTTTGTTCGCAAATGTTTGCTTGAATGTTGTGCGATTCAGTGCGAAAATGAATGGAAACACCTTAATCAATTCAATATACCAATTTGACCGCAAAACAGCATGTGACGTCATTACGCACAGGTTTTTATTCGCTTTAAAGCCATTGGATGGAAACACACTTTCACCAGCTTTATTCGCATGAGTTTTTTTTACCAAACTTCAGAAAATTCAATTGACAAGTGGATGGAAACTTAGCTAGAGAGACTAAACTTGCCTGGATGAGTGTTTGTCTTTCCATCTTCTACAGCGGTTGTACTGTGTTAAACTGACTCACCCAGATACTGCGAGCTTCGTCTTCCTTGTTGTAGTTCAGGTTTTAAAAGGTGTGTTTACAAAAAGTTGTGTTGTGGGAAACAAGAATAGTCTTTCAACGTCTTTGTCTTCAACAATTTTCTCTGGGTGGAAATGTGGTGAGCAGCCGTCAGCCTGCCGCGTGTGGCTCAATCCTGAAACAATCTCTTGAATCGATCTTTTTCTCTCTCCACGCCTGCAATCTAGGTTAACCAGCGTCTAGTTTATATCCACGACGGTTCATTTAGAGGATTGCTCCGGTGCCGCCGAAAAAAGAAATGTCCGATGTCCCTCATTTTCGGCCGGATGTCCCTCACCTTTCTTTGTTTTGGCATTCTAGCTAGACTATCTGTGCAATCTGAGTTTTCTGTTGCAGGACTAAAACAACTTTTGAACTAGCATGTTCCACCAAAACAAGTTCCTTTCAGAGGCTATTTTGCAGAAGCACCATTATTGCGTCCAGAGTTTAGTGCTGCCCAAGACGATTGTAATTGGTTTAAAGAAATGCCAATAAACCAGAGCACGTTTTCATCCCATCCCAGAATGCTGTGTGGACTAGCCAGACCTTCCTCTGCAGTGCTGTGGAGTCACTAATCAGTGTCACACAAACACTCCCCCTCGTATCACATGTCAGCACTTACCCTTTTAACTATATACTCAAAAGACCTGTCGTAGCATTAAGCAACTAATACTACAGGAGAAGCTAACCATGTTAAAGTCACCTGCTTTGTAGGAACCGACCATCCACCTTGACCTCCGGTGCCGTCAGACTGTATTTAGCTTCCCTTTCATTTCTTAGTGGGGCAGAGTGAGACAGTTGTGGTCGTGACCCCATCTCTTTCAATCTGACTGAACTTTGACCTGGAAAATCGTGCTGCTCTCCAATGTCCAGCCAGTTGTGAGAGGCGCAATGGGACTGACCTTCTTTTATAACTGCAGTGTGTTTATGCTGCTACAGAGGAAATAAATTCCTGACAAGTTAAAAACGAGTTTGAAAGTGTCTCCCGTCATATTCAATGCATAAAAGACAGAATCATCTGTCAAGCAGCTGAACATTACAGCTGACACCAACTGTCAAGATGAGGAGCTCAAAAAAAAAGAAAAAATGAGAACAATAAGAATTTTTTTTTGTGTGAGTGTGTTTGAGTGTGTGACTGATCAACGAATGAGCTGCACCTGAAAACATACACAAGTTTAGTTTAATGTAAGTATTTCATCTCTGGAAGACTTCCCCAAAAGGGCAAAAAAATGTTTCTGATCTTTAAAAAGGCTGGTGTTGGAAAATGTGGGCCAGTCTAGTCTATTCTGCTCCCAGTGAGTGCCAGCAGAAAGGGACCCACTCAAGATTGGCTGTGATTGGTGCTGCACTTATTTGAAAACACAAAAGGTGAAGGTGGTGATTGTGTGAAAAATGAAAAAGGAGGCACCTACTCAATCACTGTCGAAAGTGTGATTGTCAGATTGTTGGTTTTGGAAAGTTGCAAAACTTGTTGCACCCAGCCGCCCTGAGTGTGATGTCGGAAAGCTGTAGTGGCTTCAGACGTTCAACGATCTGACAAACACGTTGTTTGAAGCATAATGAGTCCCTAATAATGTCCCACTACTTGATAGTGAAGCTGTTTTCGCAAATCAGGTCCCGACAATAGACTGTATATAAAAGTGGACGACGCGTCTCCACTTTCTCCCACTATAGTGCACAGTAGTACACACAGTAGCACGGTATCACAGTCCTGTCCATACACCCGCCCTGCCAGTCGCATGTCAATCACAGATGTCAATCATGGCGTTTCACCCCGTTTTTGTAGAATCAAATACCTTATTAAAACCAAACTTAACTTAACTTAAAACATATCAGTGTGATCAGAACCACATTAAATGATCAGAACCACATTAAATGACAGAAACCATCTTTGGGGAAAATGTATTTGACTTGTACTTTTATTTTTAATAGTTTGTTGTTTGTGTTGAAAACAGGTTTGTTCTTCTGCCCCCTAGTGGCCAAAGAAGCCTATATGCAGCGTTAAGATTAACAAAGGTTGTGTTTACTTTCAGATACAGCTGGTGAACTTGAATGTTTTTAAAGAGAGAATGAGATTAAAAAAGAAAAACAGAGCGATGGCAGTCAGACGGTTTGTTAATCCTTTCTGTGACGGACTTCTGTAAGCTGCAGAGGAGCTCTGTGAATGCGTGAATATCAGTCCATCTGTCTGTCCTATGGCCTGTAGACACACTCAAACTGAATTCAATGTCTGTGTGTGTGTGTGTGTGTGTGTGTGTGTGTGTGTGTTTGTGTGTGTGTTTGTGTGTGTGTGTTTGCAGCCAACACCCTGGCTGATCCCCACGTTTTCCTGATTTCCCCTCGGTAAAGAACTGTGGCTGTGTGCTGACCTGCAGCTCATTATATCCTCTGCTGAACCTCCTCTTCATGCTTCCCTCTCCTAATCTAATGGGACTTTCTGTCTGTCTATCTGTCACCGCCAGCCATCCGTATCAGGGTTCCACCAAAATGACTTTCTGAAGGCCAGTGCCAGTATTTTCATTATCTTAAGCCATTATCTTCGACTGGTTTTATGCCAAAAGTTGCCCCAAATTACAAATATGTGTCTCTGAGAATTTTTCTCAGAGACACAGAGGAGGAGGCCTGTGAATATGAATTCAAACCATAATATATTAATATATGTATCAGTGTAACTGGGGGGCTTGTGCAAGGACATTTGGAGGAAGTTAAATTGAACCAGTGCGACACAGACAAATGTAAACTAACGATGCAAACTAACCGTTGCCTGCTTTAAATCGATACCAAACAGATGCTGTGAATGGTTTTAATTGGTTCCACGGAACTTATGTCAGCTTAAGAAGGTTTATGGGCTCATGAGATGGCTAGGGTAGCGGCATTTGAAAAAATGTAATTGAATGTCTACACTAGGAAATTGGGAAAAGTTCCTGAACTTTTTGGAGGGCTCCTAAATAGCCATGTACTGTGGAGAGATGTATACAATGGGCTTAGTGTTTTGTCACATATATGTATGTTTATTTGGTTTACAGCTGTTTATTTTGTCATTATTGTATTGTATTGTATTGTATTGAGTAATTATGGTTGTCATGTTAGCTTGTCTTACTTTTTCTTTGAGTAAGTGCTGATGACGAATGGTGGTGTTTGGGGGGAGGGGATGTGTTCATGTTGTAAATGGTGTTTGTATGCTGTTTTAACAAAATAATAAAACTTGTTAATCATAAAAAAGGGTTCATGGGAGTTACACAAATAGATAAGAAACATTAAATGGTATGTGATGGTTTAGGCCTAAATTCGGGTAGGTGTGGTAAGAACTACACATGGGCTTCAGTGGATTATGTGCAGCTAATTTCATAATCAAGTGTTTGACCGAATACTAACAAGACGTCTGGATTTCCAAACCTGTACCTCACCAAACGTTACCAAAAGTCCCAACTCACTGAAGTGTCAATCATTTATTTTCTTTTTCTTTTTGGGTGGCACGATGGTTCAGTGATTAGCACTGTTGCTCACAGCGTGAAGGTTTAAATCCAGGAGCTTCAGGCCTCAGCAGGATGAGTGTTACAAAATGGATGGTATCGCTTTATTTCAGATGGTGTTATCTCTGTTTTGAAACATCTCAGTTATGTCTTTATGCTTCGGGGCACAACGTTTGGCAGCTTAACCTGCCGCATAATAAGACGACTGTGTAGAGACGCTGCTGTGGTGTCTGTGTAACTCCAGCAGTTAATCCAGTCATGTTGATTACATTCAGAAAGCAGAGCGGCACAACTGGCCCGTCCTTGTACTTTAAATCACTGAAGTCATAATTTAATATCACACCTGCTCCTGCTTTCATGGCGTGCAGATGAGCTGTTTCTCAGTGAGCTGGAAACTCCTGTCGATACGGGTCTGTTTGAAATAACAGCAGTGGAAGAAGCATCCAAAGCCTTTTAAACTCAGATCAGATACTTAGATTCAGATACTAAATTCTAAACTTTTACTAAAGCTAAAGTAAACAAGTATAAGCAGAAAAAATTTACTCTCATATCTCCCTTTTACTTTCTTCATTATTTCACTTCATCTTTCCTTCTTTACCCTCTTTTGTATAGGGTGAGCAAAACAAGATGGAAAACATGAAGGGAGTCTGAAAGAGAGGATTAAAGTGTCGTAGAGAGAGGAAAAGACAAGAATAGTTACAGTATTTTGTTTTTGTAGGCTACTGTTTATGCACACACCTGGGTTATAATGTTCTCTTAAGTGAAACTGAAGTATTTCTGCACACTCAAAGACAGAAATATCTTCAACACGCAGTTGTGCAGTGTGTTTCGGATGCAAATGTCTGTTGCACCAAAAAAATGTGCATCTAGCAACATAATACATTTGTTCTTAAAAAGTATCTGAAGGTTGTTGTAATCCAGAACGTATCTTCAGCAGGAGGAAAAAAAACATCTGCATCTTAAACGTAAACTTAAACTTCAAAAATTTTAGATAGACTAAGGTTTTTTTTTAAGGGAGACAAATACAGTAAATCACGAGGAGATGGAAAATGACAAGAGAGATGAATGACGGTATGGATTCATCAGTTAGCAGCATGGATGGAGAGATGGATGGAGGCACAGCAGTGTGAAGCTATATTATAGTAAAACAGAGTGCGTTAACTGTCGAGATGATGGACAAAACTGTGCAGGGAAAGAACATTCATTTTGAATTACAACAGCATTTAGACAGCTGAGTCAGATTAAAGCTGCAAACCAGCCCAACGTGAAGCACACTGTAAGTGGTGACCTCTTGAACCCCACAGGTGAGGCTGCTGCTGCGTCACAGTCACCACTTGTACTGTACAGTACTGCTCACTACTCATATTTGCAGAGAATGTCCTTTTTTCAGGGCAGAAGTACGGTTCAAGTTCTGAAGACCAAAGATCTGTAACTGGAGTTAGTGGTGGGAGAAGTATTTA
Organism: Sander vitreus; assembly: GCF_031162955.1. Taxonomy (NCBI): domain Eukaryota; kingdom Metazoa; phylum Chordata; class Actinopteri; order Perciformes; family Percidae; genus Sander; species Sander vitreus. Next base: position 8,043,289 of record NC_135869.1, on the reverse strand, counting down.
GAGCCTTTACTGAAGGCTAAGTATTACATAATACCAAACTTGTCTAAAAGAAATGTCTTCATTACAACTTCATTACAAGCCCTGCATTCACAATCCTACTAAAGTAAAAGTAGGCTACTCAAGTATTCTCAGCAAAATGTACTTACAGGACAACACTGAAAACTGTTTCTGAACAAGATCCGTTTTTGATCGAACGTCCTGAAAACGTTTGTTTGGACAGAAGGCCAAAACACAGAGAAAAAGTTAGCGTGTGCTTAGCGTTGTTCTGTTACTTTCATTGGCACTGCCTAGCAAAACTTTCATTAAAGAAAGTGGTGATTTTCACACATCTGTGTGTGTGTGTGTGTGTGTGTGTGTGTGTGTGTGTGTGTGTGTGTGTGTGTGTGTGTGTGTGTGTGTGTGTGTGCGCGCGCGTGCGTGCGTCATAAGCAGAGAAAGAGTCTGAAACTCGGACAGCGAGGCTAAAATTGTAAATCTGCAGCCTCCAATTGGTGCACACAGAGTCGGCCTTTACAGTGGAGGCGGATGTGATTGATGGCTGCAGCTGTGGAGGAAGAGGGAGAAAGTGACAGACGAGGGACAGACGGCGAGAACAGAAAGGCAGATAGATTGCCCTTCTGCTCTCCCTTCAATCTCTCTCTTTATTCCCAGAGCTGTGCAGAGACAGTGGCTCACCTAAGAGGAGTCAACAGACACCTTCACCTTCACGAGTGACCTCGGCATTTTATAACTTCTGTGTCTTTGCATCACAGGGTTCCTTTGTAATATATTTGGGCACTGAGACACATGAATAGACTTCTGATTTTGGCTGTTGAAACAGAACATCGTCTTTTAGAGGGGAAAGATTGAGTTATTTCAGAACACACTCCACTTCACGTACTGCTGGGCAGCTTAATCCACCCAATCGAGTCATAACGCACAGCATTTTGTTCTTGAACTATGATTTTGTTCCTGTAATATGAACTTTTTCTTGTAAAATTACAACTTTTTCTCACATAATTTTGACCTTATTTTCAAAATATTACGACTTTTCCTTTGAATATTTCCACATTATTTTCCAGATCTTCTTTTTTCTCTTAATTGTGGCCCTACTACTCTGTGATAGATTACAAATGTTGTGTTTTTGGGTTGCATCATGTGTTTGGTGTCCATGTTGAAGTTTCTATGAGTCTTCAGGAGAAACCGGACTCCAGAAAGTCTCGCTTGTTCCTAATTCTTTGAGCTTTCGATTGAAATTCACAGGGACCATTAACGTCCGGAGGTTTTGTCCAATTCAGAATCAAAGCACACCGCCAGGGACCCCAGCGGGAAGTCAGGCCATCCTTTATTCTCTGAGAGCCCCCGTGTCATATGTCAGGATTAGTCAGGCGTTGAGGTGGACCTTGTTATTGGAAAGCTCACCTGTCTCGCTCACCTCACTCTCCGCTGCCTGATCTCCAGAAGAGGGAAATGTCCAATTTCTGTGATATTTTACTTTGTAATAAAAGTGTCAGGAGAATGTGAAAAGGAGGATATACACCATAAATCCCCACCTCGAATGGAGGTGGAGTGCACACGCGTATGTGCTGCTCGGTGAGTCAATGTTTTATTCAAAGTCTGTCTGCGTTCACCTCTTCTGTTTGACGTGGACGAGGACGCTCATTCAGCTGGCAGGTAAAGGGAAACAGACAGTCCATGAATTTTTTTTCTGCCTTCAAATAAAGGTTCTGTTAAGACCAAGGGTGTCCAAACTACCAGATTTGATAATGTGAAGATGCCCGAGGGCCAATGGTTTTTTTTTAACAATAAAGGTTACATACAAATGCACTGATCTTTAACCATTTAAAAAAAGAAATATATATATATATATATATATATATATATATATATATATATATATATATGTATTTAAAAAAAAAAGTAAATGGCAATGTAACCAAATCAACACCACTCAGGCGTGAACCAGTAACTGTAAAAAAGAACCTGAACAAATATGAAAAAAACTAAAACAATTCTGCCTTAATTTTACATCAAGTAGTCAGATAACCAAACTGTACACAATGTAAATAAAAATCTTATTTTAAACACGTATTATGCGTAATGCAAAGTTTGTTCATATTTAAGCTTACAACATATGACTCTAGCTCTTGTCTCACAAACCGAGGCTGCGGGACATATGAAATCTGGCCGCGACCCGTGATTGGCCCCCGGGCCGGACATGCCTGGTTTGAACTATTATTCTGATCCACAGCTGGGTTACATTACAATAAAAAGCTTAAGGAGTTGGTGAGTATTAGGATGATTAAAATCTGTGTGTAACTAGTTACTCTCGGCACTGTTAGCTGCATAATTACAACTACTGTCAGGTTGGAGATAAAAAATAAAGCATGGGGACAGTTTCAATACTGTCCCTATTGTGACTTATTCTAGAGTTGTCACCGAAGAACCAAGACCTGAACCAGGACTCGAGTCAGACTGGTTCCAAATGATCAGTTAGGGTCTCGTTCAAAGGAATAGTTCAACATTTTGATAAACGTGCTTATTTGTTTTCTTGCCAAATGTTAGATGAGAAAATTGGCACAGTACAACTCAAACATCGGCATGTTCATCATGTAGCTGGAGCCAGAAGCCGATTAGCTCAGCTTAGCTTAGCTTAGCGTAAAGACTGGAAACGGTGGGGAAACAGTTATCCTGTCTCTGTCCAAAGGTTACAACACCCACAGTCTGTGCAGTCATACATTTCGGAGTGCGTGGGTATGTGGGTACATGGGTACATAACAAAGTTTAGGCCTCGTGGACGCTCGCAGATGCTGAAAGTATAACTTGCCCTTCAGGCGTAAGGACCTACATTCACAGCCAACGGACTAATGTTTGCAGACTGTAAACTCTCCTCACCAACATGTTATCAAAGCTGGGCGGCTGAACACGTGTTGATCATAGAAACTGAAAAACATAGACAACTCCAAGGTTGGAGTGACAAGGTTGAAAGCCTTTTCACCCGTCCCTCTAGCCTTGTTTGCTCCAGTCTTGCAAGTTCATTTAATTGGTAGGCGATTCGTCCACTTGAGCGGACTGGGAGAACCTGGGCCCAGTGCTCCCAGTCTCTTGGGAAGACTCTCTCCATGTGCTTTGTTTAGTTCATTTTTCATTTTTCCTACAAACACCTGCACACCGGTGACTTCACTTCCATCCACATCTAATCTCTTTAGCAATTTAATTTAGGTTTTTGTAAACAAGTTTTACTGCATTTTTGGTGTCTCATGGCTCCCACAGCAACATCCCTACTATGTTCCCAGAGCATGTGTCTCTTGATATGAATTAATATTGTAGGTGTGGGGTAGCTTCACAGTTCAAATTGCAAAAGAAAAAAAAAAGTGATAGACGTTTCAAAATGCAATTTCAATGAGCCACTGTAGGTACTGTAGGTAGGTCTTGCTTGGGAATTTGAAGGTGTAGGTTTCAAAGAGTATCATCAGTAGGCTGCAAACTGTAGGTGATTCAAAATATTGACCATGGGAAACATACAATGAACATTTGACGTAGGGGAAAACATTGCAGAGAACATTAAACCGTTTGAAAGGTCTTTTTAATGATTATATAATACAAATTATATTAAAAGCTGACTGAAAATAAGAAAAAAACAAACAGAACTAGAACCTTGATTCGTTTTGTGCAATGCATGCTGGAGACAGACAGTGCCCCAGCATGCGTTGCACAAAACAAATAAAGGTTCTAGTTCTAGTTCTTTGTTTGATTTTTCTTGTTTTCAGTCAGCTTTTAATATAATTAAAAAAATCCCCTGTGACCACTGACAGCAAAAAGCAGGTAAATCTCTGCTCTGCTCCATAATGACGCTGTCTGAGCTGTCCTGACGTGTTTCAACCCAGCAGACGGCCAATTGTTCAATTACAGCCTTCCTTATCAGGCTTCGGAGAGACGGATCTCTGCTGCTGATTGGACGGGACGTGGCTTCATTAGCTCATGGGAAACACAGTCAGTCTTCACTTTCTACCTTTCACTGTCTCAATCTTTGATTTCTTTTCGTGACGTGTCAGTGTAGAACCAGACTGGAAGCAGGGAAATACGAGAAAGTGTGAGAAAAGTGAGAAAAAAGGAAAACGTGTGTTTGCATGGAAGGATCGATAGCTAATCCTGAGCTTAATCTGGTGTCTCTGGCTCACAGCGTATCTGTCCTCCCTCCCTGCTGCTGGCTGCTTCCTTATGAAGACAACAACATTGTTTGTGTCTGACAAAAAGCTCCAGAGAAATAGGAGCTAATGGCTTTAACAGAGCACGGAGAGAGGGAGAACAGCAGGATGGCTTATCTCCGAGATCTGTGGAAAACATGAAGGTAACCACACACAGCTTTTAAAGCTTTCTGTTAAACATTTGCAATGGGAGCAAGCTGAGCATTTCACCTGAACATTTAATTAATAACAATAATACTAAAAACAATACTGTCATAACCCGGCTTATGGGCCAAAAACGTGAACAAACACAGAATGCCAAATAATATGTTATTTATTATAACAAAAATACTATAAATTAAAGAACAAATTCAAGTGTGAGGTGTGTTAGTCAGTGACATCAGTAACGTTCATGTGGGTGTTGATAATGTAGCGTAAGGTGTTGTAAAGTATTAACGCAAATGGGTTGCAGATGCTGGCAGGAAGAGAGTGCGGGGTTATACGTCTCAGGTCATTAACTTGCATCCACGTTTCCTTTTACTTGCTTCCCTTCTGTGCTTCTTAGTCCGTTCCACCGAGGAAGCATGGGAGAGATGTGAGGAAATCATACGAGGAGAGAGGAAACTAAGTAATGTGTTTTTATGGGGACGAGACATCCTTTCCTCTGAAGCGTCACATGATCTCGTCCGCTGTATGGGCGGAGCTTCAGCTGCACGGCTTTCCGGAAAAGGCTGCATCCTCCATTCATTGGGCAGAAATGAGAGCTTTGAGACGGCCTTCAAGAAGGCAGGCCAGAACGACTTCCGGTTTGAGTGAGGAGCGAGGAGATATCAAATAAGAGACTTGGGATCCACCCCGGGCCTTTACAGCCTGAGGAACACTGGGCCCAGGTGCTCCAAATCTGGCTGAAAGACTGCAATCAGGCTTCCAGACTACCTAAACAATCAAGGAAAAACAATTAGTGATGCAGCACATACACACAAGTTACTAAGCAGGGGCTGTCACAATACTTATAATTGTATTGGTATAGCACTTATGACAACACATCTGGACAGCCTGTAAACTTCACAAATGATTTATAACAACTCAAGGTCCACTCAGTAGCTTCCTCTGGAGCTGATGGAATAGCTCAGTTGTTCTTGAGATGGATCTATTTACAGAATTTCATCCAAAGCACTTAAGTACATTGAGCGCTTCTCGTCCGTCATTTTGTCGTTTTGTCGTTTTGTAGTTAGGCAAGGCAAGGCAAGGCAGCTTTATTTGTATAGCAACAGGGCAATTCAAAGTGCTTTACATGAAAACAGATTAAAAAATTAAAAACAGATTTACATGAAAACAGATTAAAAAATTCAAAACAGATAAAATACGAGAAAAAAGAAAGTTACAGTGCAGTATAAGAAATTAAACATTGAAGAGCAGTTAAAACAGTTAAATATATAAAAGCAGATAAAATAACTTAGTTAGAATGAGTCACTTGAACAACTCTTCCCAGAATACCTACTCTCCTAACATGCTCTCTCTCTCTCTCTCTCTCTCTCTCTCTCTCTCTCTCTCTCTCTCTCATCTGCAGCACTTTTTTGAAGGCGTCTCCTTCATCTACTGTGCCTAGAGAGACTAGCCTGAAAAGTTGTAATAATATTGTGTAGCAGGAGGCAGCGCCACTCTCTGTTCTTTGACAGCAATCAGTATAATTTATTTTCCTCTCCTCGCTTTCAAAACTTGTCAGGTTTTACAAACCTGATCTAGTCTAGGCTACTACAATATGGTTTTGTGGATCCCATTGTGGTTATCGCTCGGTCAGAGATACTTATTGATTTTATCTATTCTATTCCTATTTTGTGTTTTATGTCTTGGATTCTCATTTTTACTTGCATGTTTTTCCTTTTTCCTTTTTTTTATCAAACTTTATTTTGCTTTTTTTTTTTTTTTTAAAAAAAATGTTTGATTTTATTCTTTCATACATTTTGTAGTAGCGTTGTTAGGGAGCCTGAGAACAAGAATTTCATCGCCAACGACTGCTCTACTGTAATTGAGCATATGACATATAAAGACATGAAACTTGACCATATGGCAAATAGTGTGATAGGAAAAGGCTGAGGAAGCTTTTAAAGAATCTGAGCAACAACAAGGACTCTGCCGGAGAACTAACAGGAACATTAAATCTTGGTTAAATCAATAATACCAAATATATAGCACCTACGGAGGAGGTTGGGGTCGGGTTAGGAGTTTAATGGCATTGCTCTACACCTCCATGACTATGATGAAATGTTACTAGTCAGCTGGTATAGCCACACAGCAAACATAATTCCTGGATGCTGTTTCTTTCACAAACACGTAATTCCCTCAGACTCTCTGCACACATCTACAGCGGGGAAAATAAGTATTGAACGCGTCAACATTTTTCCCAGTAACTATATTTTCAATGGGGTTATTGGAATGAAATTTTCACCAGATGTCAGTAACAACCCAAGTAAGAAATCAAAACATGTATTTCCATGACAAAAGTGATGTGTAATAAAGTGGAATGATAATGGGAATATATATTGAACACATGAAGAAAAAGGGGTGTAAAAAGACATGAGAAGCCAATAAACCAGCTGAAATCTGTCAGTATTCAGGAAGCAATCCTGCCCCCTATTAGTGCAAATTAATATCAGCTGGATTAGTCCTAATTGATGGCCTATAAAAAATATTTCTCATTACCAAGGTGCCACTCAAGAAGCATTTCATGATGGGTAAAAGCAAAGAGCTGTCCCAAGACCTTCGCAAGCTTATTGTAGAAAAACATACGGATGGCATTGGTTACAGACGTTAACCGGCCACGACTAGGTGCTTCTGGCAAGATTTCTGACAGAGGAGTCCATAGAATACTTAGAAGAGTTGTCGAAGAACCAAAGACCACTCGCGGAGATCTTCAGAAAGACCTGGAAGAAGCAGGTACAGTTGTTTCAAAGAAAACAATTAGTAATGCAGTCAACCGCCATGGCCTCTATGCACGCACACCACACAAAGCACCACTGCTCAAGAAAAGGCATGTGGAAGCTCGCTTTAAGTTTGCTGTACAACATCTGGACAAGCCAATGACATACTGGGAGAATATAATCTGGTCAGCTGAGACCAAAATCGAACTCTTTGGCTGTCATAGCATACACCGTGTTTGGAGGAGAAATGGCACTGCACATCACCCTAAAAACACCATACCAACAGTGAAGTTTGGAGGTGGGAGCATCATGGTGTGGGGCTGTTTTTCAGCATCTGGCACTGGCAGACTTCATATAATTGAAGGAAGGATGAATGGAAAAATGTACCGTGACATTCTTGATTCTTGATTCTTCTGCTGCCATCTACCCGGATGCTGAAGATGAAACGAGGGTGGTTTGGGACAATGATCCCAAACACACAGCCAAGGAAACTCTCAATTGGTTTCAGAGAAAGAAAATCAAGCTGTTAGAATGGCCCAGTCAATCACCAGACTTGAATCCAATTGAAAACCTCTGGAAAGAAGAGGTTCATAAATATGCTACCGGAACCTTCAAGATTTGAAGACAATTTGTGTGGAAGAATGGGCAAAAATCACAGCTGAGTAAAGTGTGCGACTTGTTTCTTCATAGAGGACTTGCTAAATACATTTCAGCAAGTGTGTTCAATACTTTTTCCCTGTGCCATTTCACATTATTACACACAACTTCATTTATGGACTTATTTGTTTTGATATCTTTGTATGTGTGGATTACTTGGGTTGTTACTGACATCTGGTGAAAATGTAATGTCGATAGCCCCATCAGAAATATCTTTACTGAGAAAAATGTTGATGTGTTCAATTCTTATTTTCCCCGCTGTATCTGTCTCTCCCTCTCATATTATCTTTGAAGTCTGTCTCTCCTCAGATCCAATCCACAGTCAACGCTCCAGTGCTCAGACTCATCCTCGTCCTCCGTCAGCCTGCTGCTTTGGCCCGTCTGCAGCTCAGAGGAATAAGTCACCCACCGGCCCACAGTAATATCAGGCTGGCTATCGATTAGGGAGAGATCGACTTATTTAGACACAGACAGAGATGGAGGGACACTCGTGTGCTGCAGTGTGGAGGAAATAAAGCACACAGTAGAAGTTCAATTAACTTGTTAGGTGTGTGTCTTTGGGTTTGGACCCCGAAGGAAGTGCCGAAAAGGAGACAGTAATAGTTTCAAGGGTGTTTAATGAACAAAAAGTCACAAAGAAAAAACTGGCAGAAGGCAGGTGGTGGCAGGCGAAAGCTGGCTGGCATGGCAGATGAGCAATGGTAGCAGGTATTGAAGAGAACACTGGGAAACACTGGGAACCACTGAGCCACTTCACTACCCATGCAACGGGATAAGTCTTGACCAGGCTTTTATGTGCTAACAAGATGAGATCCATTCAGCTTGATATGGGCTCATTCTGTTTTTTCAGATTTAAAGATGTTGGAAGGCCCTCATCAAATAGCTTTCAACCGAACATGATTTTTACTTGGCTGTTAAGGTCAAATCAATTCTGAACAATTCAGGTTTGGCCAGTGTATAAAGCCCGACAAGTCTAAAAGGCTTTCCCCTCGAACCTGCTTGGTTTAATGCTCGTTTTATTAATTAAGGAAACACCATAATAAAACCTCAACTCAATCTTGTGTTAAAGATTTAAAAATAGCAAAGTTGTTGTCTGGTGTCTAATGAGCTTAACAGCCTTACTGTAAAAGGCCATTTGTGTACACTAACTACCATGGATTTTCCAAGATCCGTTCATCCCAGACAAAGCATAATGCATCCTCTAAACAAAATTCTTCAGGCTTCCATGTTTGTGGGCACATAGAGCATAAGTGTACTTCACTGGTGAGACTGTCCTCCCAAGAAAAAGGACATTCTTCTTTTAACATATAAGGTCCTGCATGGACTCGCACCACCTTATTTATGTGAGCTTATTACATCATATGCACCGGCACGCTCTCTCCGCTCCCTTGTTGCTGGTCTCCTGTTCATTCCCTTAGTAAACAAAATAATCTGTTGGTTATACAGCATTCTCCTACCGTGCCCCTTATCTGTGGAGTGGCGTCCCACTACATGTTAAAGAAGCTCACTCAGTTGACATTTTTAAATCTAGATTGAAAACCCACCTCTACTCATTTTACTACAGCCAACCATAACACACCATCCTTTCTGCAACCTTCACAAACAAACTTTTTCACTTATTCTCTTATGTTGCTGGTCTGTTATTACTATGTTCCTTTAATTGTAAAGTGCACTGAGACCATGTTAAATGGTGAACTCCTGTGTTCTGCGAGGTAAAATGACTGTTTTTGTCAGTGGAGTATGGTGGCTTTAAAGAGAGCAGAGATAATGGCTTCAGTTCCCCGTCGTAAAGGGTTGTCTGACAGCAAGGTAAAGCGGTGAAAATATTCTAAATATAGCGTACACTTAAACTGATATTGATATTTTTTAGGAGTCTTAAATATGTTTAGCTGCTGCCCCCATCCACAGCAGTACATTGCTTATGAATCCATTTTCTAACAGGGATTTGAGATGTTTTGTGGAGGGACTGCCAGAAGATGTCGCATCAGATTAGAAAAAAGTAATTTATATAACCTCACATCAAAAACTCTCTTTAAATACTCTTTAAAATTAATTCAGATAAACCTTTCTCCTGTCGCCCATCACAACAGGTTTGTATCTTTACTTCATTCATGCAGGGTTTACTTTTTCCCCAAAAAGGTTTACACAAGTTTAAAACTCCTCACAAATATAGACATACACACACACACACACACACACACACACACACACACACACACACACACACACACACACACACACACACACACACACACACACACACACACACATACTCTCCATAGGTTGCATAGTAAGTTTGAGAGGAAGCTTTATTGTGTTTAATCAGGATGATCACACATGGCTAGATTGAATCATCTTTGTCAGATCCTAAGGATCCATTAACCTTGGTGGGTTCAAGCATAAAAACGAATCAATGGAGGTTGTCATCATGTTTCGCCCGTCCGTCACCTGTCCTCATTACATCTCCACAGACAGCGAGGGAGACACCAATGTACAGCAACTGATGTTATTACAGTGTGTGTGTGTGTGTGTGTGTGTGTGTATCCATCCACCACCCATGTCACCTTGTTTAGATTAGACATTTCAATGCCACAGGGGCAAAATTAATCAAATTAGTGCTGAGATGTCCGATGGACCAACGACCTCCACATTGTCTACACACAAACACAAACACACACACACACACACACACACACACACACACACACACACACACACACACACACACACACATGCACAAATAAATATATACTCTGCTTGCATACAGTACACAACACACACACACACACACACACACACACACACACACACACACACACACACTTCCCCCCTCTCTTTCTCTAAATTAAATCAAGCTCCACTCTGATCATTAGCCTGACCAATTGAAGCTTGAGTCAAGGAGATGGCAATAGACTGCTTATGTTTCCTCTGAGCAGTGTGACAGGTAAAATTTAAGGTACCATTTACATTTTACTGATATTGTGGACGGAGGACTGGAGTTTACCCAAATTGAAGTAAACCAGAATTATTTCAACTCTTGAACACAAACCTCTAATCCAAACTCAAAACAAAAATATGTTTCACTATAAAATGACGGAGTATGTGTTGTGTTGTCTGTTGACATGCAAAGATGATCATTGGACATCATAATCACAGCTGGGTCTGTGCACAGCCAAGATGACAGACTGACGCTGGCTGACTAACTGATCAAATCAAGTTAATTTGAAAGACATATACTGTACGTAACCAAAATGATGACTTGCTGTGTCGTTGTAATGTTACTGACCAAGACGTGTTGGTTGGACTGGAATATGAGCAAAGGGATTTATAAAGAGAAATTAGAGAACAGAAAGAAAATCGTTCAGGAGGGAGATTGATTTCAGGTTTGTGTGTGTGCGTGTTTTTTTTTCTTGTATCCAAACGTTGGTGTGCTCTAAGCTGAACTCAGTAAAAAAAAATAAGATTAAAGGCCTTTACACACCGGGGGTGTGACAAGTAAACTACATCAGAACTATTTATACCAGTAGCGATGAGAGCACTTTTTCAATAACAGGTTTGAATAGATTTGCGCAAGCTCATCTACAGCGGGGAAAATAAGTATTGAACACGTCAACATTTTTCTCAGTAAAGATATTTCTGATGGGGCTATCGGCATGACATTTTCACCAGATGTCAGTAACAACCCAAATAATCCACACATATGTAGTATCTGATTGACTTAAAGTCTTTGTTATAACAAACATGGTTCCATTTGGCCAAGGCATATGGTTAGAGGGCACATTCCAGAGGAAGTGGCTCTGTGGGGGCAATTGGGGTTACTGATTGATTGACCCCAGGACCTGGATTCACCTACCCCCATCATCACGTCTCATGTTACACACAGCTTAGGGTACATGTTTTCAGGTTTGACCAGAACAACCTCAGAGCGACAAATTTCAAGATTGGGTCGGTCGTCTCTCCAGATGTCCATGGAGTCTGTAAATTGATGCTGAAATCTTTGATGTAATAAACCTTTTATAATCAAGGACAGTGTCAACGAAGTTCCTTTCCCACACATCGGCAACGCAGTGCTGCAACTTAATTTACCACACATACAAAGATATCAAAACAAAAAAGGCCATACATTAAGTTGTGTGTAATAAAATGAAATCACACAGGGAAAAAGTATTGAACACACTTGCTGTATTTAATACTTAGTAGAAAAGCCTTTGTTGGTAATGACAGCTTCAAGACGCCTCCTCTATGAAGAAACTAGTCGCACGCATTGCTCAGCTGTGATTTTTGCCCATTCTTCCACACAAACTGTCTTCAAATCTTGAAGGTTCCGGGGGCATATTTATGAACCTCTTCTTTCCAGAGGTTTTCAATTGGATTCAAGTCTGGTGATTGACTGGGCCATTCTAACAGCTTGATTTTCTTTCTCTGAAACCAATTGAGAGTTTCCTTGGCTGTGTGTTTGGGATCATTGTCTTGCTGAAATGTCCACCCTCGTTTCATCTTCAGCATCCGGGTAGATGGCAGCAGTTTCTTATTAAGAATGTCACGGTACATTTCTCCATTCATCCTTCCTTCAATTATATGAATTCTGCCAGTGGTGGTTGAGTACATTACCAATTGTTTTCTTTGAAACAACTGTACCTGCTTCTTCCAGGTCTTTCTGAAGATCTCCGCGAGTGGTCTTTGGTTCTTCGACAACTCTTCTAAGTATTCTATGGACTCCTCTGTCAGAAATCTTGCGAGGAGCACCTGGTCGTGGCCGGTTAATGGTGAAATTATGTTCTTTTCACTTCCGGATAATAGCCCCAACAGTGCTCACTGGAATTTTCAGAAGTTTAGATATTCGTCTGTAACCAATGCTATCCGTATGTTTTTCTACAATAAGCTTGCGAAGGTCTTGGGACAGCTCTTTGCTTTTACCCATCATGAAATGCTTCTTGAGTGGCACCTTGGTAATGAGAAATATTTTTTATAGGCCATCAATTAGGGCTAATCCAGTTGATATTAATTTGCACTAATAGGGGGCAGGATTGATTCCTGAATACTGACAGATTTCAGCTGGTTTATTGGCTTCCCCTGTCTTTTTACACCCCTTTTTCTTCATGTGTTCAATATATATTCCCATTATCATTCCACTTTATTACACATAACTTTTGTCATGGACATACATGTTTTTATTCCTGACTGACATCTGGTGAAAATTTCATTCCAATAGCCCCATCGGAAATATATTTACTTGGAAAAATGTTGACGCGTTCAATACTTATTTTCCCCTCTGTACTACGGCTGGATCTGGACATATTTCAGTATGTCGGTGGGACAGTTTGAGGTCCTTCTGAGGATGTTGATGTAGCGAGAGAGAGGGAGTGACGCTACGTAGATGCGGTGTAAGCGGATCAGAGCGAGCGATCGAGGCCAACCACAGTTGGGAAGCCGAAGCAGAAAGAGCTAACACTAAGCTACTGTAAGCTATTTTATTGAGTTTCATTTTAGTGAAAAAAAGTGCTCTGAGTGAATTTCAGTTCCCTCTAGTAAAGGTGCAACGTGATTGGTTGATGCCTTTTATTCATGGTGCAAAAGCTCAGAAAAATCAAACTCTTTCCAGAAACAAATGACGCCGCTTTTTTGCAGCGTAAAATTCGATTTCTGTGTAAAAGTAACCATTACCTAAACAACAGTTCGAAGAAATAATTTAACATGCTAATTAATTCAGACAAAAAAACACTGGGAACACTCAAATACAGCCCTGCTCAAATAAAACTACAAATAGGAATGTCATCTATGGTAAACTGCCTTTTAAATCTAATATTTCTTGGGTAGGAGTGGACATTTTGACCTCATGGTGGTGCTAGAGGAAACATCTGTGGTCACCAACATCATTAGGATTCATCCTCTGGAGACCATAAATATCCACATCTAATTGTAGAGATATTTTGCTCTCGACTGAAGAGTTGGACAGACAGACTGACATTTACTCTTGGAATAAAAAAATAAAAACACACACATGCCTAAAATGAATTACCCTGACTCACCTGAACGCACACACACTCATGCATGCAAATACATTGCAGACACAGATTGGTAAAACTGCCTGTCGGGGGCAGGACAGCAGGGTGCTGAGACCCAGCGAGGGGTCACAGCAGAGAGAGGTCGGAACCCTCCCTCTAACTGTACCTGACTGACGTGAATCACATATTCTCTGACGTCCACGAGGGATTCCCTCTCACAGCACGACACAAACAAACAGAAGCTACCGGTTCAAACCGCTGGGTGTTTGATTTCCATAAGAACAAAGGTTACAGTCCAAACTCAGCTGCTGCAAGGCCCGGAGGGAATCATCTGCACAAAGAAGAGGGTGTATCATTTAAAAGGTCAAATGTGCAAGATGAACAATATTGTCTCTTTTGGGCAATATGCTAGTTTGTCCATTGCAATTTAAGCCCCAACCTGAAAGTGTGATGTTGCAGCCGGTGTTAAAGTTATGCCTACCATACACTAGAAGACTCTGAAAAGACTTTGAAAAGACTAAAGTCTGACACCATCTTAAATCTAAAGACAACCATCTGTCAACCAAGACTATCTGTCATAATAAGTAAAGACTGGAGATCTTGCAGGGTCACACTTTGCAAGATTATAACTAGATTTGTTTTGAAAGCTTTTACCAAGCTAGCTAGCTACCGCTAGTGTTAGCTGGTAACTTTAGGGAAAGTTTGCAGATTTTCTGTTCTGCCGTACATGCAGATGAATTGTGGCAGTACTGCGTACACACAGTGAAACAGAAATGTGCCTAGCTGACATACATTCAAAATACTGAATAATGAAGATGTTGCTGGGCAACAGCAACATGCTGTGTAAGAAACTGACAATTTGTGATTACTGCAGGCAGCAGTTTGGTTAACCGGAAAGTTGTCCAGTAAGTAGATCCCTGTGCAGTTATTAGCTACATCAGCTATTCCAGGGGTCTACAATCTGTGGTTACTGTCGGTCAAAAAATGAAAGTTTATTGGGAAAGATTATAGAGGCTAGCACTGCTTTCCCCTGAGATGGTGAGTGCAGAGTTGGCATGACTCAAACTGTAGTCAGAATGGCCATAATTATGAGAGACCCTGGTTAAAATAAACACAGACATTTTCCTGTAAGTTCAAAACACACTAGTGCCATGATGTGCACAGGATTCATTTATCATAACCCACAAGCCAGAAGCAGATTTGAAACTGAAATACTACAAAAATAGAAACCCATGCACAATGTAATGGAGTCTGATTTTCCATTGTGGAAAAATAATCACAAATTACTCTTTATCTGTAATTGCATGTCTTTTTTTATTTCTCTTTGCCTGTGTAGCTGTCGAAATGGAGCAGGAAAACCTTTTTTGGGGGGTAGAAAAACACCTACTCATACAGATTATTCACTTATAAGTTATAACAAACCTTATATTCCTGTGAAGCACAGTGAACAGACCATAAACACATTTACACACACATATAGTTTAATTTCCTATATCTTTAACATTTACTTAGTTGTTTAAAGGTAACCTCATTGACTTTACAAGACGATAGAGATTACCTGAACGCATCATTAGTTTTGGGTTTTTGTGAGGATGCAGCAATTTAGTCTGTAGTACATTTCATCCTGCACATCCTTGTTTAACTGTGTGAAGAAGCCCACAGCAGCAAAAGGAGGACAGACAAACTCTGAGGGGGGAAGCTGCTGATATTCTGTTTACAATCTTCAGGTTCTCTCAGCTCTGCGTGGTGTTGCAGCTGATCATCAGTGAGCCATGAAATCCTTCCACGTTAATGAATCACCTCCTACTGTCTGAAGACGACGCACACTTCCAGACCTTGTGGGGGCAATTATAAAGGGAGATCTCTAGGTGAGTTCCTGCAGTCTCACATAACACACAAACACACACACACACACATACTTATAGAGTGCCAATTGCGGCAGGAAGCATCTGGTCTCACCGATGACACAGGTGGTGGAGTGTGACACGACCACCTGGCACTCTTTAAGTATCCTTTTATAGTTGAAATGAATGGCATTATATCTGTGTGTGTGTGTGTGTGTGTGTGTGTGTGTGTGTGTGTGTGTGTGTGTGTGTGTGTGTGCGCTTGGGTGCTTGTGTGCTTGTGTGCTTGCGTGCGTGCGTGTGTGATCTCATCAAAGTCCTGACCCCGTGGAGGCTCTTTATTAAAACACCTGTTGTTTTCTCTGTAAGATCACACCTGTCCATCATTGGTAAAAAGGACACTGGTGGGGTACAAGTGTGTGTGTGTGTGTGTGTGTGTGTGTGTGTGTGTGTGTCTGTGTGTCTGTGTGATGTGAGACTGCAGGACCTCACCTAGAGCAAGTGTGTGTGTGTTGTGTGTGTGTGTTGGAAGGTTATACTAGGTTACACTGCCTTAAAGGTCCAGTGTGTAACGTGTTTAGTTGTTCATTATCAAAATCTGTGTTGCCCGTTCACAAACTTGTCCTTTTTCATGAATATTTACTACCCTCATCAATTCCAAGTAGTCCTTTTGGCTTGAAATTTTACATTTGCATTCACATGAACTGGGGTAGACACTCCATATTCATGCGCCATCTTGAAATACGTTAGCCGGTAAGGAACATACAGGACATACTGCTCCGCCTTTCGCATTTTCGCTGTCACATGATAAACTCACAGGTGCTGCTAATGCTGCTAATGGGTATTGTCGCTTCCCGGCCCCGGCAAGTTTGAAGAAGGAAACACGGAGGACCACACGTATTCAAAATCCAAATTTCAGGAACAGGAGTCTTCTTCTTTGCCCAGAAAAAGAAAAAGGATATTGAAAAGAGCAAGAGACCGGCTTTTTGAAGCAAGAAGGCTACCGTAGCTGTAATACGTACTTTGAACTGCGTGGCACGAGAGAGTTGATTGCGATATATGATCACAACGCTAGATGGGAGAAATTCCTACACATTGGACCTTTAAGCAGAATTTGATTTGCCATACATTTTGTTATTGTTACGTTTAAATGGGATGGAAGTTAGAGTGTAAGATGTTAATGACTTGGCGGTATTTATATCATCAGACATAACCCGTAAGATTTACATTATATTATTGATGGCCATTCACCATATGTACATTCAGTTATTATCTTGCTACATAGTAGTTTTTATTGTCCACCAAATTGTCTTCACATGCACAAGGGATTCGTAGGAAACAATGCTTGCATGCATTGTTACTGTTTTGCTTTTGTTCACTTCACTACTGCTGCTGCTTCACATTCAAAAGTGGTAGTAGTAGATGCACCCATCCAATTATTGTCTTGATTACCTCAAAACAGAGTATTTGATGATAGTAGAGTACTGATCTGATATCAGCGCTCTCCATTTCTCAAAATTGAAATCTGCATACCTCACTACCTGGAACTCATTGGAATCCTTTATAAGGTGACATGAGACCAGGGAGTCGGTGACAGACTACCTGTAATTGACACTTTACACTGATTGGATAACATCCTGATCCCGTGAGATCCAATCGGTGCATCACAATTTGATATGTTGCAGCTTGTGGCTTTTATTTTGAAGCAGCCACATCAAACTGCTATGTAAGCAAAGCACAGCAGCAGCTTCAGTCCTCCATCACTGTCTAAGCATGATGCATTCAGGTGCAGTAGTAAGTGTAGGTCACCCTTAAAAATAAACCGGTAGCACCAAATGGCGTCAAAATCCTTATGTCATTTTGCGTGTTATGCATTTATTGTTTTTTGCGTGTGATTTCACACCATTTAGTCTTTACTGACTTATATCGTGACCTAGTATAAAGAGCGACAAAGGGAGGAAGTCTACAGTATAAATACACAAGATAATGTCAAACTGTTAATGAACATCTGAGGATTCAGATTATTGTTTAAAACCAACTTGAGCACAACTTCTTCTGGAAAAGCTGTGACCACACTATAAGATTTGGACATAAAAGTGTTTTCATATTTTCCAGTTCAGGTAAGAAGTGAGAGTTTATTCTCTCCGCATATGTGCATCAGGTAAAGAGGCTACAGTTTCTGCTGCAGCATTAATGGATAATAATGCAGACAAGATGCAAAACACAAGGTTTCTGCCACAACTGTTGTTCCTAATGAGTCATCCTCAGCATTTTACACCATATGTCACAGCATTACTGTGGCTCTATGTCAGCAGACTGTGGTGCTCCCGGGACACCTGGGGGTGCTGCTCTTCAGATACATTGTTGTTTAGAGAGCTGGAGGCTCCAGATGGAGTCCAGAACTTTAGAGAAAAGCCACAGAGTTTGGTTCTGAATAAATGAGCCCAAAGACTAACACCTGCACCCACAACAGCTACTCTATATTTTCCTAATTGTCAACAAATCTCATGAAAAGACCAAAACCAATGAATGTATCTTCCAAGTTTTGTGTGTGTGTGAGAGAGAGAGGAGATAGTGGACCCAAATGCAGGGAAAGCAGGCAGGCAGGAGAAAGTGAGGATTTATTAAAAAAAAAAAAAAAAATAAACCAAGAAAGTCCTGAGCGCAGCAGCAGGCAAAAAAACAATACCAAAAATGAAGACAACGAGAATCCAAAAGGGCGTACAAACAACTGGAATAAACAAGAAGTACAGAAACTGACGAGAGCTGACACTGGGAGATGCAACAGGAACAAAAAACCCGCAGGAAAGATAGCACAGGAACACTTACTGAAAACACACTGACAGGACACAAAATGATCTGACACAGGAGAAGGGGAAGACAAAGACTAAATACACAGGGTAACGAGGAAACACAAGACAGGTGACACAAGGCTGGGAAACAGGTGGAACACATTAGGGCAATCATAAGGGCGGGAAAACACAGGAAGTAAAACAAGACAAAAGACAAGACAGAAAACCAGACCGTCAAAATAAAACAGGAAACAGGGCAAAAATACAAAACAGAAAAAACAGATTACTAAAATAAGACAACACAGAACCAAAATGCCAAACCCTAACAGAAACAGAGCAAATTACAAAACAGACCACCACAATAAAACAAAACACAGAACAACAAACCAAACCCATAACAGTGTGTGTGTGTGTGTGTGTGTGTGTGTGTGTGTGTGTGTGTGTGTGTGTGTTAGTCCCCGACAAATGCACTATTTCCGCCTGTTTGTTTGATAAAAACTACAAAAAATGAAGCTATAGTCTATATTTGTCTTCAGTAGGAAACAATGGGCTTGGGGCCGAGAGCCACTGACATGAAGTCAGACGGTATTGAGAGACCGACTAACATGTTGTTGGTTTTGGTCTTTTTTATGGGATTTGTTGACAATACCAAAAGCATACATATACATCTTAGCTATTCATCAATTAGCAGTTGGTTGGGCGTCTGGGTAGCTTACCTGGTAGAGCGCGGGCCCATATGCAGAGTACACAGCGGCCGCAGGTTCGTGTTCCGACCTGCAGCCCTTTGCTGCATGTCATTTCCCCTCTCTCTCCCCTTTCGTGGCTAAGCTGTCCTGTCAAAAATAAAGGCCTAAAATGCCAAGAAATTAATCTTTAAAAAAATATTTTAGTGGAGCTATGAAAGTAAGAGCCAAGTCTGTTGTTAAAGGGGAACTATGCAGTTTTCTTTAGCTTAAGTTACCTTAACTGAACAGGTTCGGAGTCATTGGAATAGTTATATGACTTTTTTCGAGTTGAATGGTGGTCATCTTGCTCCCTCCTAGCGCCTGTGAGCGGAAAAACCACCCTTGCAACTTTTGGCCGGCGAGCCCATTCAGGAACCGGCTAACAAGGTAGCGATGGAGTTTTTCACACTATCGTTATGGCTGAGCCGGCTAAAAAGAAGCGGAAAGCTAGGAAAGCATTGTCGGTGGAACAGAGAAAGGTTAAAGAAAGAGGAAACGGCAGACTGACTGAACGAGGACCCGGATAGGAGCTACCAAATATCTATTCCAAAGCTGTAGGTGGAGCTCTATGGAGAAACCTGCGAGCAAAAAGTGAGAAAACAGCGAAGAAATGGCCCAAACTGCATAGCGCCTTTTTAAATTGTTCCATCTGATCTCAACAAACTCAGGCACATAATCGCACATTGTGCGTTCAGATTTACAAATTTACACATTTACAAAAATGTACAAACCCTGACATCCAGACAGGCCCTTCAATGGGCTGTGGTCCCACTGCCTGTGGGGCCCACATGGCCTTCAGTCCAGGGCCAATACACACACACAAACAGACACACACACACACACACACACACACACACACACACACACACACACACACACACACACACACACTTACAGAGCTCACCACCAGTTCCAACCTCCACCGTCTGCTCAGTCTTCGTGACTGTCCTATGAATGAAAGAGATGTGTGTGTGTGTGTGTGTGTGTGTGTGTGTGTGTGTGTGTGTGTGTGTGTGTGTGTGTGTGTGTGTGTGCACATGCAAATAAAGTGTGTCTACAGTACATGTGTGTCAGGTGGGAGGCAGTAGGTGTTCTGTTTATGGCAAGTCATACAGTGCAATTAGCATGAATTACATGTGTCTGCTCCAGGTGTGTACGTGCATGCGTGCGTGCGAGCGTGCGTGCATGCGTGCATGTATGCGTGTGTGTGTACATCTGTCATGGTTGGCACCAGTGAGGTGGAGGCTCCTCTGTGAGAGCTCATCTCTGTCTGAAGTCTGAAACACACTCTGATTTCAGAGGGGGAAAATGGGCTAAACTAATGGGATGTTAAAAGCTTTTTGTCAGTTATGTGTGAAAAGAACTCATCCAGGATGTTTCTTTTTGAATAAACAAAGAACATGCCCTCACTGTAATGTCACCAAAATAACTCCAAAGTGGCATACGCACATCCTAATATTTATCAGGTGTTGGCTAAAAGGCAAAAACAACAGCAAGAAAAAAACTAGATTTTATTTATTACTTTAATGTTGTGTCTCTATTTTACATCCTGCTCTCTTCTGTCATTGTGAGCTAGAAAGGTGATAAATAGTAACATAGCACCCTTCTAGCTCAGACATCACAAAGTGCGTCACACTAAGAGAAGAGAGCAGGACGTAAAATACAGACACTCTTATTAAAGTAATAAATAAAGTGGAGATAAAAAAAGGAAAAGCAAGTCCAAGCTGCTATTTAAAGGTGTCCGACCAACAAGCACTGATCAAAAGACCTTAGAGACCTGCTGGTGACATGAGAGTCATGGTTGTGGTTTTCTGTTGTGGTCTTCCTGTTATTTCTTTCTCTCTTTCCTTATTTGTTCACCGTCTCCTTCTCTTCTCTGTGTTTTCCTGGTTCCATCCCTGTGTATGTTTCATGATTTAGTTTTCTGTTTTATTTATTATCTGTTGTCAGATCATTGTTTGTAACTCCCTATGTCTCTCTGTTCCTTGTGTTTTGAGTCCCTAGTCTTCAGTTTTCTGAGTGTTTTGGAATTGCTTTTGCCTGCCTGCCTGTCTCAGGACTTCCTTAGTTGTAAGCCAATTTATTTTAACCCTCGTATTGTCTTCCCATGCACTTGTTGTCCTCCGGTTTGGTTTGCCTGTTTATAAAGCATAAAGTAGCCTATAAATTATCACCCAATTCTGTGTTACATCTTCTCAGCCAACTTCATAAGTTGTTACCACTAGTTGTACACTTCTCTTTGGAATGTATGCAAATTCGGAATATTGTCATATTTGGAATAATAGTGGAATATTGGTGTGCATGTAAACATACTCAATGAGGCTGCAGTAAATCTCTCATGTAGGCGGGTGATTGACCATGCAGAGCTCGAAAAGTGAATTGGATTCTGAATGTGATGGGGAGCCAGTGTAAAGAGATTAAGATCAGACTCAAATGAGATCTTTTGTGGTTCTGGTCTGAAGCTTTGAACACGGTTGCGATAGTTGAGCTTAGACGAAATAAAAGCTTTAGACACAATACCATAGGCTTGAGTTTAGTAATATTCCTAAACGGGAAAAAACAGTAATGAATCAAAAACCTCACATGCTGTTCAAAAGACTTCCGTGCACCTCAGGGACCAATTACTTATAGCATAAATAAAATGTTATTTAGTGTGGGCACCTTCTTCCAAATTATAAAGCCCCAAACAACTGAACTAAAGAAGTATAAAAAAAACAATTTTTTGTAATCTCTTCATCTGTGTGTTTATTCATATTTTGGTTGACTGACTGGTGGAGTGTTACTGTTCACAGACTGGGATTTGTGTTATTCCCAGTTCACCTAATTTAACGCAGCAGCTTCAGTTTGGACTGATTGGACTCAAATCCGGAGAAAAATCCGTCCTCGCTAAGACAACAGAGCTAACAGGATCACAGACAACTCTGTCTCCTGGGGGGGGGGGGGTTCTGTGATCCCCTCTCTCTAAACTCTGCCAAATTGTTGCCAGTTTTATAGTTTCACTAACGCTGGAAGCAGTCGGAGTTTTGAATGAAAGCTGATGATATCTGCTCACAATCAATGATTTGTGGATGTTTATCAACATTGTAGTTAATCAGTCACAACCATTCATACATTTGATGTATTTTCCTCTATAGAGTTGGGAAGTTAGGGGTTATTTTGGGCATACAGAGTCATTTGTTTGAATTTGACCACTCAACTGAAACCAAAAAGCCAATACACCAACTGTACATAGCCAGTTAGCTAGTCACCAGAAACGGTAGTTATTTCTGTTATTTCCCTCCAGTCTCTTTTGTCGTTTGTCTCTGTACGCTTATGAAGCAGATTCATAAATTCCATTACTTTGCACGGCAGCTGGATTCTCGCAATATCCAGCACATAGCGCATAGCCACCAAGGCTTAGTGATCTAACAACGTGACACTCCTATCATACGCTCACAAAGGAGGGGCTGGCTGCCACATTCAGCAAATGAAGGTGGGCCAAGATGATCACGTGGCTGCTGTACATATAGCAGCGTGGGAAGGCTTGCCACCATAAGCCCACGAGGTAGCAACGCCAAGGGTTGAGTGCCCCAGTACCCAGGATGGGACAGGCACACCCACAAATGTATACGCCTGTTCAATGGCGTCCACAACCCAGTGGGACAGCCATGGCTTTGACAAAGGTACGCCCAGACGACCGGAAGCAGAATGACTGCTGGACTGGAATTTTTTACAGATGTGCCTTTCCATTGACTTTGTATGCAATCGCGCCACTTTAAAAGACGCTGCGACTGAACTAGACAGTAAAACCAAATCTAGGAGCTAATAGAAGCTAAAAGGCTCAGCAGGGCTGCAGAACCCTTCCGATTCATTCTAAGCCTACTATAAAAATATGAATTAATGGAGGTTCAATATTTAACGTTTAATATTTATCTCTGTAATTACTGTCAAACTTACTCAGTATGTTGCATTTTTATCTATGTTTTGTACTTTGCGGGAAAAGCAGCAGCAGCAGCAGCAGCATTATTTACTTCCTCATGTGCATCCCAGCAGAGGAATATGTGCTGCATAGCAGGACAGTCTTAAATCAAAGGCAGTGAATCCCTGGCAGGTCAATTACTGTCTGACCTTGTGAGTTCAAAGTTAAACACAGAGTGAATCACAGAACAAGTCTGGGCTGACAGCTGATTGTCTACATGCTCATTGTCACTCCTGTAATTTATTAAGATTGGATAAAAACATGCTGTTTGTTGCATCGCACCATAAGAATCCATCTGAATGTCTTGTATGTGGTGTGATTTCTCCAGTAGTGGACAAAACCTTTTACTGTAAGAGTCCTGCATTAGTGCATTAGTTTAATTGTCAAAATGTTCTTACAGTAACAATCAAAAGTACTTACCACAGATGTGCTGCTGCGGCAGGTAAAGGTGCCTAAGGTTATAATAGGGCAGTCACAGCACAATGCACAATCAGGACCGCAGAGATGACCTGTGTGTGTGTGTGTGTGTGTGTGGGGGGGGGGGGGTTGTGAGACATGAGGGAATCAACTTGACAAGGGAGATTTCCCGCTTCAGGAGTCACCTACTTGTTTATCAAAGTGTCTGTAATCAAACTGCCTCCGCAAGAAAATGGAGCTGCCATCGCCTCAGTCTCCTAATCACACTAAGCAGCCTGTCGGTCCCCACAATTTGGCTTCAAAAGAGCCTCCACATCCTGCACAATTTTGTCCTCCAGATCTGTTGTGACAGATGTGTCGACCTGTTGAAAGACAGCCTGCGACCCGTTGTCACCGGGGGCCCCTGTAAATGTCAGCGGAGCCGCCAAGGCCCTCTTCCGATGGGGAACACATAATGCACATAATGGTTGGCCTTTTTTTTCTTTTGGCTAACATTTTCAGATGAAAAGAGCCTCCTCCCAGAGGCTTCACCTGTGCTGTGAAAGGCCTCTTGTCACATTGTGTTTTCAGCATTTTAAAAGCAGACATGTCACTTCTGGAAAAGCTTTGGGGAAAAAAAGATCTCCGTTAGTAAATATTGTATCTATATACACAAAGAGAGAATGAAAACGGGTGGATCTGTGAGGAAGAAAAGCGACGCAAAATGCTGCAAAATTACAGAGATGCTCACGAGCAAAGGACATGGTTTGTGTTTGACGATCAACAGAAGTCCAGTCAGAGCTTTGAGGAAATGCAAAACAAACACTCCTAAAGCACACTACATTTAAATATAAACTTTTTAAATTTAAAAAGGGAGGGGTTTGAGGGATGGGGCAGAAATTATTATAATTTTAATTTTATTATCTGTTTCTATTGTTTTCTTCTTTAAACCAATTGTATATTGTTGTTTTTTCATTTAGTTGATGTTACTAGTTTTATATTGACCAATGCATATACATTTGTGGATATACTTTGTTGGCAATCCATCAACTTGTAACCTCACTTTATATAATGTTAAGTACTAAATGCCAATAAAACAAATTGATTACAAAACACAAAATGTATACATATAGGATTATTCTTTCCTGTAGCTTTAATTGTGGAAGTCCAACTGACTAACCTTTGAAACTGAAGACACTTGTTTCTAACTATTTTTGATGTTTTTTGAAGCAGTTTTTGTGTGGAGTAATGAAATAAAAACAAAGTTCAATGATATAAACAGTAAACAGAAGAAAATGCTGTGAATATGTGGAGATGATGCTAGATTCCCAGCCTGGGTTATTATCCCAGTCCAGCCCTGTTCACATACAGTATGTCCTAGTAACAGTCCTTTATTTAGGACAGGCTTCCTGGCCTATAGGTAAGGTAGTCACCAAGGTAGCCATCCATGGATACAGTTAATAAGGATTTACTGTGCCACATGTATGTTTAACATTAAAACGTGATTTATGTAATAGGTAATAGCTTAGTATTCCATGCATTAAAGAATATATGTATTTAGGCTTTAAGCCACCCACCCTTTATTGTAGATCCTGTTTAATATGCAACTTAATTTCATACAATATATGTAGTAGGGGGTCCTTGCTCCGTCTCTCTCTTAGTTAAGGGGTCCTTGGCTTAAAAAAAAGTTGAAGACCCCTGATTCAGGACATTATATGTGTTTATCTGTAGGTACTGCAGAGCTGGCAGCATGCACAGTAAATACTTTGCAAATGGTCCAAAATGCTAGCTAATGCAGCACGTCTGGTCTTCACCCAGCCAAAAACAGTTCGTGCCACTCCTCTTTTCATTGCCTTCCACCTGCTCCCTGTTTCTGCTCACAGGTCACTAATGCTGAGTGGCCGCTAGCACATCAGCCAGCTACCTGAGCCCCACTCGTTCAGCTTCATGAGCCTCCTCCTGCAGCACCTGCAGCTTGTGTGTGGAACGTCCATGTGGAGGCACTTATTCCTCCAAGGATCTGTAGCTCGGAATAAATGTAAACATTTCTGTGCATAATAAATTGTTTTGGGATGATGGATGTTATTTTACAGCATGTAATCTCATAATTTTAAGTATGGCTGTATATACGGTATATATAGCCTGATTTTTGTTCACATGGATGAAGATCTTGCAGGTTGAAAACACAACCTCTCCTTTTTCGTCTGAACTGAGCCACAAACTGCACAAAAGCATCTATTACACTCTTTTTTCTTCTTTTGCTGTGTCATCCGGTGTCTCCATGATTCATCTTGTCTCAGCTGACAGTGAGCCAAAGCGTTTACCTAGTTTAACATGAAAGTCAGCACTTAGCTGGTCCGAGCTGCTGCAACACCTTCTGCTGTTTGTTACTTGCATCCAAAAACCTGCAGATTCTCCCGACAAATTAACAAGACACTTCTCGATTCCAGCTGTTTCCTGCTTTGTTTCCAAAGAAAATCCGACAAAATGTTTGTGTATGCGTGCTGAGCTACAGCGATGGAACCAACATACACACACACACACACACACACACACACACACAGAGAGTTGGCTAAGGAGCCCGGGGCATCAGGGACTTGGATTAGAAGCCATGACAGGGGGATAGAGGAGGGATTACTCTGCCTGCCTGGTTTCAGCTTTCCTGCCTCACTTTATTTGCATGATTGAAGAAGAAGAAGAAGAAGAAGAAGAAGAAGAAGAAGAAGAAGAAGAAGAAGAAGAAGAAGAAGAAGAAGAAGAAGAGAAAAGATTCAGAGAGGCTGAGTGTTGGCCTGAACGTCTGCTCTGCTACTGGAAAATGAAAGATGAGAAAAAACAAACTATAGCTGCGAAACGACACAATACAAACTGTTTCAAAGATGATGTGTCAGTGTAACTCTATCATCAGACAGCGCTGTGTAGGAGGGTCTGGCTAGTCCACACAGCATTCCTGGATGGGAGAAAAATGTGCTCTGGTTTATTGGCATTTCTTTAAACCAATCACAATCATCTAGGGCGGTGCTAAGCACCGGGCAGAGCTACTGTGCCGCTGCAAAACAGCCTCGGAAGGAACTTGTTTTGGTGGAACATGTGTACGTTCAAAAGTAGTTTTAGTCGTGCAACAGAAAACTCAGATTGGACAGATAGTCTAGCTAGCTGTCTGGATTTACCCTGCAGAGATCTGAGGAGCAGTTAACCATAGTCCTCAGTCCTTAGAATTACACCACAAAGAAAGAGTAAGGGAACAGATATCCGGCTGAAAAGAAGGACATACGGCGGAATTTCCGGCGGCAACGGAGCAATCCTGGGAAGTGGAAGGACGTGGATATAGACTACATCCATGTAAACTCTGCTTAAATGCTTCCTCATTTGTTGATAGGTACATTAACAGTGTTTGTATGTTATCCTCCTCTCCATCTGTGATTACCGCAGACATAAACGTCAATATTCAGGTCTGCAAAACCCTGATATACATTCAGTAACAACATGTTTTACGTCTATTAACAACGTTTCAAAAACTGTTGCTTGTTGCAGACAGTATCTGTGCACGGCAACTACAGTAATGTTAGGGAAAGATGTGGTCATGTTTGGTAAAAAAGGTGAATGCTGCAGGTCTGTAATATTAACTCCAGTCTATGCATGTGTCAGATGTGATACACATCCATCCCCCACTCAGACCTCCACACCCTTATCCTCATAGACTATTGGCATTGGATGTAAATTGTGAGATGGAGAATCATTGAAAATGGACGTATTGTGATTCGTAGGACACGATATGTGTACATTCTATTTAAACACCTGAAACACCTAGTAATCACATTACAGTTTTTGCCGATTGCTTACACACTGAAATCAAAAGTATTACACAATTATTAAAACCTTACACTCAAGGAGCAAATCACTGGCCCAGATGTGCACCACTATAAGCACAATGTCAGCCTCACACATTTTGTAAAACAATACAAACAGTGATTTGCAAAACACCAAACACACTTGTAGACATTATACATGGAAGTATATCATGATGTCACTTCCTTGCAATTCCAAAGCACTGACTGTGAAACGACACACCTATGAGCCAATCTGTGAAACACAGCCATCAGGTACACAAACACATGGATGCTTAATTGTAGACACACCAATCAGGTGTAAGCACTATACAAATGCAGCAGGTAAGTCTAGTATTTTATGTACTGTAATTTCAGTTTTTACTGTAATTGTAACCTGTACTGGATAGAGTATTTTATGTTTGTCTGTTGTTTGCTGAGCTAACAGTGTTATGCACACTACTGTAGTAGCATGAAAACTGGGACATGTTTTGTTGTGATTCTCCATGTTGACCTGTTGACTGATTTGGGTATATGGAGAGAAATAAATGATATTTTCCTCAGTCTGCAGCATTGGTCTTGTGTAGTGTTTGGTGAACTTATTGTATATTTGCACTTTCTCTGTGTACTTCATTTACAGTACTCTAAGTGTTTTAGGTTAGCAACAGCAGTGGGTAACTAATTCAAACGTGTTCATATGAAACATGTGTTTCATATGGTAGCAAAATATGTTTTTTTTAAAATTAGTGTATAGTTTTTGCAAGAGTGTTTCATTTTGCAAAGGGTCTGAGGTGTTCTGCTAATTGTGTGTAGTGTTTTGAAAAAACGGTCCCTGTTTTCAGAATAGTGCTTACAGTTTTTCCAACTGCTTACACACGTTTTCAAAACTATGTCTCTTTTTTTCAAAACTCTACACACAATTCCCAAAACTGCACACACAAAATGCAAAATGCCTCACATCTCCTTCAAAATGAAATACTGCATTCAAAATGCCATAAACACATCTCAAAATGAAGCATTTGCATCAAATGCTAAACACTTTTTTCATAATAGTAAATTTTTGGATATACCATGTACACACTGTTGTTCTAAATCTAAAGCTCTCTTGTCTTTCATAGGCTTATATTGTATGCACAAACAAAGTCTGATTGATTTGTAATGCTGAAATAGTCATTAGAGCGTTGCATGCAATATGGACGCCATTGTAAAGCTACTCAAGATGGGCTTTTCTCATGGTTAATCCGTGTGGCCCTGATCTCATCAGAGATGGCTCTCCTTTCTCTTCTTTGCCCACCTCCTTGTCCTCGTTGTCGTCCCCTGTCTGTCCCTCCTCCTCCCCTTGCTCTCTGTCTATTGTTGGCATCCATTGTTCAAAACAGGTAATCTGACCTTTGACCTCCGTATAGTCCTATACTAAAGCAGTGATTGGTTAGTGTTCAGTTATGACATAATGTGTTTGCACATGTGAGGAGTGTGTGTGTGCCCTGGTAAATAAGTGTAGCATTTTGATTGGTTGTGTTTAGAAACGGAAAGAAAGTCACTTCCTGTGTTACCTTATAAAATATACGTGATGGATTTCACATGATACATGTACAGACTTATTGTTGGAAAATGTTTGGAAATGTATTTTTTAGTGGTTCAACTTTCTGACTCTTTTCAGCAAATATTACATGAATCTCATATCATGTGTCTCACTTCATTAGGTTTAATAAAGTCTGTTGTTATTACCAAGTTTCACTGTTTAACCAAGCAGCAGAAATCAGTTTCCTTATGGCAAATATAAATGTTAATATTTGCAAATTCTTCAATATCCAAACTGGATTCCTTAAGGATGCTTCCGCTCTCGCTTCTCGTCACAATAATTTAGTGAATAATGAGAGAAAGAGTTTTGAAGCTGTGTGAATGAGGCTGCTAACATTTAATTACTTTCCAGTCTGGCAGATAAATATTTAGTTGTCTGCGGGGTGCGAGAGGCTGAGGACGTCTGGGATTTCATCGCTCCTGATCAGAGGAGTCATTGCCCTTTATCAATCATTCTACTCATTATTATTATTATTATTATTATTATTATTATTATTATTATTAGAAAGACCAACTTTGAGGCAACAGATGCCAAAACAAACTGGATGAGGAGCTTTTGGCTGTTTCCCTGTTTTCTGATGACAGTGTATGCAGCAAGCCTAGTAGATCACTGTCATTCTTACATAGCGTACAAAAAGAAAGCCCTGTGAAAGCTGTCATCGGCGACAGTATCCAGCGAAAACATGTTGTACTGTCCACTCTGACATTCCCTGCAGCAGAATAATTCTGTTTCTGTTCTGGCATCGGAGGGCAATTTGAGCAAAAGCACCACCAGTCAGTGTTGGCTCTCGGCAGTTCAGGTTCTCCGGCTCCTCGGCCTCGCTCTTGCTGAACACAGCTGAATATCCCAGTCAGTCAAAAGTTAAAAAAACCTTGTTCATAACATCCTCTCGCTGATGGAAACGTCTAGCCAGTTCGCAATACAAGAGAAGAGAACAAGGACGATTGTGGACACTGTGTCCCCAGCAACCAAAGCAGAAGTAGCATGTAGTTCATTCCTCACTTGACACGTGCAACCTGTTCTCACTCCCAACTCATAAAATACTGACACTTAGTCAGTGGCTCTCAGCGCCGGATATCGACAAAAAAAAATAATTAAAAATCGCCCTTTAGCGTCTGTATGGAACACACCGGGCATAGCAACAGCTCGACCGCGGCGCTGTAAGATGACGTAGTATTAAGAGCGACAATGGTAGCGAGTAGTATGAAAGATCAAAAATCTGCGTAAGGAGGTTGGTTGGGGGTGTGGATGGCTCGAACAACCAAGGACTTTCACCCAGGAGACTGGGGTTCATGTCCTGTTCTTGTCCCGCTTGTCACTGAAACAATCTTTTCCTAAACCTAACTGTCTTGTTCTTGTGCCGCATGTCAGTTCAACATACGTCCCGACCCAGCGTCAAAAAGTGAGGCCAACAGTCCTGACCAAGCCCGTCTAAATATGACGCCAAAGGGACAGGCGCTAAAGAAGACTTTTTGCGTCAGTAACAAGCGCCAAAGGCACCTGACCTTGCATCGCTTTTTGACGCGCTGGGAGTGAGAATGTGTTAACACGTGACAAGTAATAGAGCAGATTTGCAGCTGCGGCTGGCTGAGCCCCAGAGACACAGAGAACATTGGAAAGAACATGCAGGCTTTTTTTTCACACCATATCCCTCATTTAGATAGATAGAATAGATACATAAAGTATAAGATTGAATATTGCTGCTATTTTCCCTTTAAGTAAAACTAGAAATACCACAGTGTAAAAATACTCTGTCACAAGTAAAAGTCATGAATTTAAGACCATATAAATGCTGTACGAGCAATTGCATTGAGATGCTAGAGGAACCGTTGACATTGGTCAGAACAGCTGCATCTTAGGTCAGTAAACCTGACATGAAGTTCATGGAGTTTCAAGTTGTTTTTTAGACCAAAACTTAAATTAATTTTCTTTTATCTCAGTACTGAGGGTGCTCATCAATTTTTTTATGTTCTCCATGGGCATATGTTATTGCTCCTTTTGGTGAGCATCGGTATGCATGGGAGTCAGAACCCATACCACCTCTACATCTCTAACTGAGTGAATCCAGACAAAGAGAACGGCACTGATCTGCACCTGATAAATAATGAAATCAGGGCAGGATATTGATGTCTGTGCAGAGCTGAGGAGTCTTACTGTAAGTAACCTCATGAAGTCACAGCAGATTGGGGAACGTGAGGATGTGTTGAATATTCATTCACATGGCACATTTAATGCAACCAGATGTGCTTTACATTAAAAGGCACACAAAAGTATTGTGAATTGTTAAAGAAATGTAGATCAAAAGGAAAGAAGAAAGCAGACAATGTAAAAAGCAAAGAAAAAGTTCAACATAAAACTGCAATATTTAGTAGAAATGGTAATAATTAACTTGCTTCTGGAGCGATGAATGAACAGGCTGGGGACACAGAGAAGTGCATTTCATCCTCAGTGAGACTCACTCTGACTACACTGAAGGCAAACGAAGCCGACTCCTGCTGCCTTTGATGCTGTACAGCTGCTGCTTCTGAAGTTGCAGTAAATGACATCAGAGAATTGGAAAGAAGAAACTATACAGTTTACAGAGTACACCCTTTGGATCGCAGTGGAACTAAGCTTAGAAAAAGGTTAGAGAGAAAAGAATCACTTACATACAAAAGATCAGAGAGGGTTGATGCTTTCCAGCATGTTGGTCACTAAAATAGTTCTCATTAGGTACAGGTGTAGCCACTTGCTCTCAGCAGCCTCCAAACAGTTCCCTCTTTTGTCTTTTATGTCTTCTCTTTCGGTCTTATGTAAAGCACTTTGAATTACCTTACATTGCAATCGTTTGACAAAGGGTTTTGTCCAAAGTGACATTGCAAGCGACAGAGCATTCAAACGACATAGGAACAAAAGCCAGATATCCAAATTGGTAGTGTATCCCTTTTAAACAAATATGGGCTGAGCCTTGGATATACGGTGAGGAGGAAGGAGCTCGAGATAGAGCTGGTGCTCCTTCGCATCGAAAGAGGCAAGTTGTGGTGGTTCAGGGATCTAATCAGGATTCCTCCTGGACTCCTTCCGTTAGAGGTTTTCTTGGCACGTCCAGCTGGTACGAGGCCCCGGGGGGTAGATCCAAAACACTCTGGATAGATTATACATCTCATCTGGCCTGGGAACGCCTCGAGGTTCCCAGGAAGAGCTGGAAAACGTTGCTGGGGAGAGGGATGTCTGAAATACGATACAATACAACTTTGTTAGTTTACACGGAAATTCATTTTGCGTTCCCTAGCAGCTCCGCTCAAAAGAAGAAATAAAAATAAAAATACAGAGTTAGACAACAATTACACGTATGGTACAAAGATGAAGACATATCAACAGCCATGGCAAAGAAACATGTTTCATGATATCCAGATCTTAATTGGCAGCAGGGGCAATTCTAGGATCAGACCTTTAGGGGGGCTCAGCCCCTAATGAGAATGTGACACGGATACAGTGCCTTACAACCCTCACCCCCTCTCACGAAATCAATAATTTCATTAGCCGATAATCTCTGAGCTAGCTACTGAACAACAACGTCAGCTATCGTTTTTTGACACTATTAACACTATGATGGAACTAAACCTGACACTTCTTCTCTGGGGACTACCAATGTTTAACTTCACAACTGCACTCTTGCTCTCCCTCTGACAGATCAGATAGAGACTCAGCCAAAGGCGGGAGTCTAGCACAACTACCTCCAATTGGCCACTACGTTTCTGTTAACCCTTTCTTTGACTGGGTTAGAGGTGCATAGCATCGGCGACAGACACAGGATATTAAACCTGTTTCAAGTCCTTTGAGCTATTAAGCACTATAATTGATTTTTTTTTTGAAGACTAAAAAAAATAGTTGTTTTTTATTATTATAATTTTTAGGGGGGCTGAGATTAAATTTAGGGTCTCAAATCGCCAATGATTGGCAGCACACTGGTTTTGGTATAGCATGAGGATAGACTGAGGATGACCCAAACAGTCAAAATAAATCAACCCTGGAGGGGCGAGGTGAGGCACCAGAGTCACACGGGGCAAGGGAAATAGAGGACAGCAGGACCCAGGGAACTGAGGACAGAGGGGCCTGGGCACCAAGGTGCTGCGGCCAGCTAGTCCTGGGGTCCAGGGCTGTGGACAGCAGCGAAGGCGGAACCCCTTGGGCGGCCGAACAGGCCATCAAGGACCTTCAGGAGGTCGAGCAGGACGGCGAAGATCCTCAGGCGGCCGAACAGGTGGGCGAAGGTAGAGCCCCTCAGGCGGCCAAGCAGGACATCGAGGACTCCGAGGTGGCTGGCGGCATCGGCGAAGGTAGAGCCCCTCTGGAGGCCGACGGCGAAGGCGATATCTCTCTGGAGGCCGTCTGTGAAGGCAAAATCCTTCTGGAGGCCAGCGGCAAAGGCAAATCCCTTCTGAAGGCCAGCGGCGAAGGCGAATCCCTTCTGAAGGCCGGAGGCCAAGGCGAATCCCCTCTGAAGGCCGGAGGCCAAGGCGAATCCCTTCTGAAGGCCAGCGGCAAAGGCAAAGGTGAATCCCCTCTGAAGGCCGGAGGCCAAGGCGAAACCCAACACAAGGCCGGCGGCGAAGGTGAAACACAACACAAGGCCGGAGGCAAAGGCGAATCCCCTCTGAAGGCCGGCTGCGAAGGCAAAATCCCTCAGAAGGCCGGCTGCGAAGGCGAAATCCCCTCTGAAGGTCTGAGGCGAAGGCAAATCCCCTCTGAAGGCCGGCTGCGAAGGCGAAACCCATCAGAAGGCCGGCTGCGAAGGCAAATCCCCTCTGAAGGTCTGAGGCGAAGGCAAATCCCCTCTGAAGGCCGGCTGCGAAGGCGAAACCCATCATAAGGCCGGCTGCGAAGGCAAATCCCCTCGGGAAGCCGTCCGTGACGGCGAATCCCTTCTGAAGGCTGAGCAGGTCTGTGGCAAAGGCGAAACCCATCACAAGGCCGGCTGCAAAGGCGAATCCCCTCGGGAAGCCGTCCGCAACAGCGAATCCCTTCTGAAGGCCGAGCAGGTCTGCGGCAAAGGCGAAACCCTTCAGGAGGACAGGCAGACCGAGCAGGAGAAGGGGCAGCTGGGCTGAAGATAGGCGACGAGTCAGCTGGGCTGAAGACAGGCGACGGGCCAGCTGGGCTGAAGACAGGCGACAGGGTTAGCTGGGTTGGAGACCAGGCGACGGGTGAGCTGGGCTGATGCTAGGCGACGGGTTAGTTGGGCTGGGGTCTGCCAAATAGGCAACGGGAACAGAGGTCGACAGGGGTGCCGACAGGGCACGAGGGGCAGGAGTGGGTCTGACCAAAAACAAGGGCAAAGTCACTGGGGCGGTCTCAGGGACAGTCCCAGGGGCGCCGGGGACCGGCAAAGTCCCTGGGGAGGTCTCTGGGGCGCTGGAGACCGACAAAGCCTCAGGGGCAGTCTCTGGGGCGCCGGAGACCGGCATAGTCACTGGCTTGCCCGTAAGCGAACGCTCTGGGAGAGCGGTCGACGTCGACTCTGGGAGGTCAGTCGACGTAGACTCTGGACGACTGGAAGACTCTTGAAGAGCTGTCATCAGAGACTCTGGAGGAGGATCAGGGAGGCCGCTAGCAAGCCGAGGTTCTGGAGGGCTGCTAGCCAGCTGAGGTTCTGGAGGGCTGCTTGAAAGCTCGGGGAAGCCAGAGAGGTCGGGGACACTAGAGTCCTCAGGGAAACTAGAGAGGCTGCTAGCTAGCCAGGGATCAGGGAGAATGCTAGCTAGCCGGGATTCTGGGATGGGGCCGCTAACCAGCCCAGGGTCAGGAGAGCGGCACGTCGGCCCAGGGTCAGGAGAGCTGCACGTCGGCCCAGGGTCAGGAGAGCTGCACGTCAGCTCGGGAACAGAAGGGTTGCACGTCAGCTCGGGAACAGAAGGGTTGCACGTCAGCTCGGGAACAGAAGGGTTGCACATCAGCTCGGGAACAGAAGGGTTGCACATCAGCTCAGGAACAGAAGGGTTGCACATCAGCTTGGGAACACTGGTAACACTGGTCAGCTCAGGCTCTGGCTCGCTGGACAGCACGGGCTCGAGGCCGCTGGACAGCGAGGACTCTGGGCTGAAGACAGGGTGAAGCAGGGCATGGCGTCGGGAGCCATGTTGTCTTCTGGCCCATCTCCGGCCTCCACGGTTCCCAGGGAATATGGTTAGGCGAGTTCCTTCAAAGGTCTGCTTGTTCTTGAGGGTGCCCGCAGAGCAGGTTGCCGTTGAGCCGACTGAGACGTGTTCAGGGGAGCTGCAAGAAGGCGAACTGGGCCCTTGTCCTCCAGCTTGAAGGCTGGTGGCTTTGGCTTCCTCCGTCTGTCTAGCACACTTAGCCATATACTGGAAGATGGTCAAAAAAGTCTCTGGCTCACCTCCAGGTGGAGCACCGACAGGATTAGGAGTAGGCTGGGTAACGGACATGAAACCTGTAGTCAAACGGCACACAGGTGGATGGGCAGGAGTGGAAACAAATCTTTTAACCCAGTCAGGAATTGAGTCAGTTTTTCTGACACCATATTACGAGCCAATGACAAAATAGCCTCCTTCTGGTACTCACTGTCTGCCTCCTTCCACATAGCCTTCAGCTCTATCAGGTCACAAATTAGCTCACAAAGTTCATCAGAAAAAGGGTGTGCAGGATCCATGGTCCAGGTAGGTCTTGAGCAGCAACCAGTAGAAAAACAGAAAACAAAAACTGAGAACCCACCGGGAAAAAAGGAAGCCTCTCTGCTAGGTCCAAGTGGTCAGATCATTCTGTTAAGGATGGCTGGAGAAAATGCGGACCCAAAATGCAGAGGCGGAAACTGAGGAACGTTTGATGATTTAATAAACATAACACACACACACACACACACACACACACACACACACACACACACACACACACACACACACACACACACACACACACACACACACACACACACACACACACACTACACACACACACACACAGCACACACACACACACACACACACACAAAATGATCTGACAACAGACAAGGGAAACACAAGGGCTAAATACACAGGGTAACGAGGTAACACAAGACAGGTGACACAAGGGCTCGGCAGAACAATCAAAAAAGGCAGGAAAATACAAGACATAAAGTAAAACCGGACTAGACAAGACAGAAAACCAACCTATCAAAATAAAACAGGAAACTTAGCAAAATACAGAACATAAACAGACTACCAAAATAAGATAAAACACACCAACCCATAACAGAAAATGCAGAAACACAAGACAAAGTGGCAGCTGTCCCCTTTTTTTCATCCGAGTGCTGACTTCAATTTATTCATGTTAGACGCTGCTCAAATTGAACCTTTCAGAAACTGCGAGTACATTAGAAAAAGAGAAGTCTGTGTAAACCATTACATACAATCGAGGACTGCATTCACTGCAGCTGACAAATGGACCTCCAGTGCAATATACCCCTGCTCCAGTTTATGGAAGTTCACTTTAATCTTTCACCCGGTGTTTTTTCTGTTAAGTCATACCTCAGGAAAAAATCTCACCATCAAGCAATATCTAATAAAAGTCTGTTTACTTTATTGACGAAGCGGTCGGTTCTCGATTACAGGAAATGCAAACGGCTCCACAAGGGCACGTCACCGGGAGAAACGATGCAATCTCCCCGTTTGCTGCCGACAGGTAAGACTGAGAGCACGCTGTGTTTTACAGCCAGTCGTACAAATACTGTATACATCATCAGCTCACCTTTGGACAAGAACTTCCTGTGCCTGAAGATGAATGACTACATGAGCTGTTAGAGTGTTGAGTGTTAGAAATATGTGTTCCACAAACATTAGCTTTATTTTTTTATGAATAAAACTGAGTCTCAATCAAAATAAATACCATGAAAATACAAAATTAACACTGAACAAGGATTGTGTGTGTATCACAGCCTGATATAACTTCTTCGTCTGTGCCATAGAGCTCCATTGTTGTTAAAAACACATCAATGAGCCACACTGTTGCCCTGGGTTACATGTTCCTTCATTACATGAACACACACACACACACACTGTAGTTTACTTTGAGTCAACCCCACATACACCGTCCTACTGCCCTGAAAACTCCCTAGCATTGCACCAAATGTGGATTAATCCACCGCTGAAAATAGTCCCCAACAAATGCACTATTTCCTCCTGTTCGTTTGATAAAAACTACAGTGACCAGCTGTCTTGGGAAACTACTTGTGAAACTATTTGTGTTTAGATTTAGATTGTGTTCAGGAGGAACCATTAGGCTTGGAGCTGAGAGCCACAGACAGGGTAGGGGGAGCTAGGGTACATTGTCTTCTTTCACTTTTGATTTAGGAAGGCTAACCCTTTCCACCTGCTTCCAGTCTTTGTGCTAAGCTAGGCTAAACATATCCTGTGACATTATCTCTGTACTGGACACGGCCCTGTTAACGCGTGGTTTTGAAAATGCGTTTCGGTAATCCGAACACAAGTGGACAGCTGAGACACATCGCCGCTCAAAGCTCCTGTGTCTGTTTACAAGTGGTTTTAAAATGCGTCTTGGGCGATCGGATCACAAGTGGACAGCACTAAATACGAGTGTAAACGACCACCAAGACATATTGTGATCCGATCACTCAAACCACTTGCCAAGGTGGTCTGGGACGCATTTGACCACATATCTTTCGTAGTTTAAACGCTAAAGTGTCCTGATGCGTCTCCGACAAGGACTTATGTGTTCATGTTTCAAATTGTGTGGCACCTTTCTGTGTGGAGTTTGTATGTTCTCCCCATGTTTTCGTGGGTTTCCTTCGGGTGCTCCGGTTTCCCCCATCATAAAAAACATGTACTAGGTTCTCCAGTCAGTGCCCTTGATCAAGGCTGGCACTGGCTCAGATCTGGAGTTGGTCCCCGGGCGCTGTAAATGGCTGCCCACTAGTCCCTTGAGGGATGGGTTAAATGCAGAGAATGAATTTTGCTACATTTATGTGTATGTGACAATAAAGTACCTTATAAAGTACCTTATTTACTGTCCCGTTCCAGCGGCTGATTCAAGGTAAAGCTGATAGTGTTAAGACTGGTGGCTTAATTAAGAAGAGCTTCTCAGATGGAGGTGACACCTCCCACTGACCTCCACCTCAAGAAGCCTTAAGTGATGCGCTATAAAATCAATCGCCACATCTGATTGGTAGAGTCTTGTGACATACAATGACATTATGAGGATGAGGGGTCAGAGGTCAGCGGCGTTACAGTAAATTTGTCACAGAGATCAAGGACACGAGAAGGACGAGACTTTTTCATGGTTTGTGTGGTATGAAAACCAGAAGAAAATTAGTTTAATCAGCTTCCATCACCACCGGTCTCTCAGCAGGACGATCAGACAGCAGACATGAAAGTTTCAAATAGCAAAGTGGTTCTTTTTGGAGTCATATCGCCACCACTGCAGCGTGTCACTGACACCAGAAAGCATGAAATGTGTTATTGATCCGAGTTCCCCTTTGACACAGAAATGGTAGGAGGACAGTGGAAGAGCTGCAGCCACTGAATCTGAATGAATTGGTCAAGTGAGGCAAACCAATAACACTGTGTGACGATGAATTATGGCGTGAAAGTGAGTCCTGGCTTTTTGAGGGTTTTTTTTCTTTGCACCACCTGCTTTCATGTTGTATTCATTACATGATTTACTGTACAGTCAGCTCGTCAATGGACCGAGAAAATCTGGACTTCATGGTTTAGTTTTGGATCCGTCACAGCAGACAGCGACAAAAACATCACAACGTTTAGTTTGAGAACAATAAAACAATCGTTAATGGCTGTCTCCTTTGACTTCTGATCCGCTCGCATTAAATTTGCCCATTTCTTTTTGAAGTAGTTGGATCAACTATTACTCCAGTATTTGTAGAGTGGTGAGTGAGGAGATACGATATGATCTGTTTACTGACTGTTAAAACAGCTAATGATGAACAAGGGAAATCAAATACATGTTTCTAATCAACACAATGTTTAATAATGACTTTATTTATATAAAGTTACATCAGCAAGTTTATATTGTCAGTTATAATCATCTTCTTATATGTATATTTATTGCATATTTTTTCTCAATTGTGTTCGTTGTGTGTTTTTGTGTATTATTAATAACAATTTGATTGAAGAAGCCAGCGGAAGGCATCCGGGTGGTAAGTCAGAATTGAGAGCAACGTCAGATTACACACAGTGTGTATAGGATTACTGTAATACAAATTGGGTCACAGCTCTGAGACCCAGATATAGTAGAGTTTGGATGATTTGAGTTTTTTTGGTAGGCAGTGTATGAATTGAAGTGTCTGACAGATTATATTTAATACCCACAGATCTTTATACTTAACTATTCTTAGGAGTTCTTCTTATTTCTTCTATCATAAAGGTTTTCTCATCAGGATAAAAAAAGCCCCACTAAACTCTGCGTTGTCGTCAGTCAGACTGCACTTTACCATCAGAGGTGAATAATACCAGATCACGTATATAGAACTTCTAAAAAAAAGGCTCCCAGACTTTAACTTAACGGTCAAAACATTCTGAGTAACAAATAGGAAAAAAAACGTCTTGGTATAAAAAAGCTAAAAGTAACTTTGAGCAAAATGTGAGTCTTCTGAGCTAAAATAGAGACTACAATCATGCCTACCCAAAATGCCCTTTTCAAGCATTGAATCAGCCAATGACAGACCTCCAAAGGTGATGTTCCATTACTTCAGTCATCACAGCTCAGGCTGGAGTTCTCCTTCACTGTTCGTTCTTATACCTACGAAAAGTAATGCACTTTTTAATTCACATATATCCCATGTATATATTATATTATTACTTATAATGAAGGTTTCATTTTTTTCACTTGCCATGTAAATAGTTCCCTCCAGGTTAATCTACAAATGTACTGCAATATTTGAGAATACATCTTTTTGAGAATGCAGTTTAGCCTTTGGGGCTTTAAGCTTTGATTTTTATAGCAACCTACCCATTTAGTTTTAGCATTTGGGGGCACATTTATGATTTTTAGAGAGAAAGACTGCGATTGAGATAGAGACTGTAATATAATAAATTGATGGTTGGTATTCATGCCTTTCTACTGCACATTGGGAATGTGATTGGTTGCAGATTTACAGCCACTCCATATTTAAGATGGTTTCTCATTGTCACAAACCGTTTGCCTGATGAAGGTATAGCACTGAAACGTCCCTAATCAATGTATTTTGCAAGCTAGACAGTGCGAAGGAGTTTGTTTACGCATATGTCTCATAAAATAGATGTGCAACGTATTTTTCTGTTCGAAGAAACAGTAACTGAAATACTGAATGAATGCCAGAAATTAGTTTATTTGGAGCTCATAGGTAAATATGAAATATTTAGCAGTAAACCCAAACCAACAAGCATGTTTGTCCAAAAAGCATTCAGAACAAACAGAACAAGTTCTTTCTAACCAGCTCAGCTGTGCTGCAAGTTTGAAGATATCCCTCAGCTTGTGTAGTTAAAGTCGGCATGCACTTAACAACAAACAATCAATCTTGCAAATCAAATACCTGGATTTTCTTTTTTTAATTTTAACAACAGATATATTACTCTATGAGGAAACTGGAAATAGTAGCTGTGTTCAAAACCCCTAGCTTTTTATTATTACATAGTCCACTTTATATACCCTTGGCCATTTTATTTGAATTCTACAATGTGTCCATAGCATGGACTACTTTCTACTAACAATCCCACAATGCGATGCATACAAAATGTTTTCAAAAATATCAATTTACAGCACATATACTATAGGGAGGACTGAATGAGTCAAGTGAGTGATTTCAGACACAGCACGTGTGCAGATTTCTAAACCAATTTGCGTGTTATACTGCCCTGTCACAGGAAATGTAAAAACATAACCGGAAAACAATATTTATTTGGAAAAAAAGATCTTGGTATATATTAAACGGTGCTGGGTTTACAGCAACACGCCGAGTGCAGCTCTTTTACATATAATATAAGATGTGTATTGTATGGGCTTATTTATTTATGTATATATATTTTAGATGTTAAATCTTGTGCTGTATTGTATATTTAAATTTTAGATATTAGTGTTATAAATTGGGAGTGCCTTGGCCTAAGAATTGTATACAACGTGATGAAATTATAGGAGGATTAGCTTAAGCCAGATAATACGAACAGAGACATCAAGATAGAAGAAGCACATCATTGGCTGCTTAGGAAGAGGCCTTCTTCCTCAGTACCCTCCTCCCAGCCTGTCTGGGGACGGGGGCCGGGGCCGGGACAGGGTCCTGGCCTGGGTCTGGGATAGAGGCCGGGCCAGCATTGGCGTTGTTGGCGCGGTTGGCCTTGACCTCGTCGATGAAGGTTTCTATGGCGGAGAACTTGTCGGTCAGGTCACCCAGGTGAGCTTTGAGGGCGTTGAACTCCTTGTAGAGATCATCTAAAGCCTCAGACAGCGGCTGGATCCTGGACAGCAACACAGAGAGCGCTTAGTTCATCTGGTTTGGTATAGTCTTGCACTGTCAGACCTCCCTCCACAGCGCTGTGGAAGAGGATCTGGCTAGTCCACACAACATTTCTGGATAGGAGAAAAACGTGCTCTGCAAAATAGCCCCGGGAAGGAACTTGTTTTGGTGGAACATGTGTACGTTCAAAAGTTGTTTTAGTCGTGCAAAAGAAAACTGACCAACTCAGATTGGACAGATGGTCTAGCTAGTTGTCTGGATTTACCCTGCAGAGATCTGAGGAGCAGTTAACTATAGTCCTCAGAAATCCACCGGAGTTTAAAATTCCAACACAAAGAAAACGGAAGGTAACAGACATCCGGCCCAAAATGAGGGACGTCCGGCGGATCTTCCGGCAGCACCAGAGCAATCCCCTAAATGAATTGTCTTCGATGTATAGACTAGGTTTAGTAGTATTTCTGTTTTTTCATTCCTTCTTTCATCACTGCAGTCTGGTTTGGTCCCAGAGCACCTCAAGTTTTATTCTCATTATTCATGAGAATCACTCATCATTCCTCAAACCATTATTTTTATTTATTCATTCATTTAGTGTGGGTTTACAATTCACATTTCAGAGTCAAACTTACTTCCTTTCAAACCCCATAAATGCAAACGTTATGTTCTTCAGCACCGATTAAATGTGTCAATTGTGAAAAACATTAAGAGACAGTATGAGGAGGGGGATAAATGTGAAAAAAAAGACGTTGGGATGAAGAAGACAGCTGAGTTTAGTTCAGAAACTTGTGTCACATTTGACAGAGCACACTTCTCCTGTATGTTTTTGAATGAGCAGAATATTCCACGCGAGTAAAATAAAAAAAAAGTTAGGAGTCTCCACAGGAATTTGGTTCATCCTTCAGGCTGGTTGGGTCCACTCTGTGGCCAACGTTGTCATAGGAAACTGCAGCTGAAACTGCAGTTTAAAAGTCAAAATAGAAATGTGCTGTTATTCAGTGTGAAAGAAAACCGGGCTCGAGTTTTCCACAAGGAAGTCTGGTGTTTCCTGCCTCTGGCCACAGTTTAGAGGACCAGACATCATTATGGTCCAGACCAGCAGTTACATAAACAGGGATAGTCTCTGCCTTATTTTCTTTTCATTTGACCTCTCCATGCAGCTTTTCCTTTTCTCTCTTTCATTTGCTCTCATTTCTGTTTTTGTCATTTTCTGTCTGTCCTTCAATGTCAACGAATTCTGATCTAAAACATTTGAAAATTATAAATCTGTGATGAGTTACAATGCTGTAACGGAAAATATCTTCCATCAATTGACTGTTTCACCTTATGTATTGTATTTAGACTGTTTAACTGAGCTGTTGTCAAAAGTCAGATATGATCTTCTGATGCAGTTTGTTTAATTATACACAGTATTAAAGGCAGAACACATTAATGCAACAATAGCTGTTTGAGAAATGTCCTTCAAAGCAATATTAGTAATACTGCTTTGAAACCCGCATAGGTCAAATCGAAACCTTTTTGCAAACTTCACTGAAACGGATCCTTTGAACTGCAGAGAGTCAGAAAACATCCAAAACCCAAATTACATCTGTGAGCCTGCAACATGGTGCCCAGGCAACATACAGTACACACTGTTTAGTCATGGAGCATAAAAAGGAAATCCATCTACAATCCCATGAAAACAGATAAAAGTGCATCTGCTGATAAAGATGGGATATGATTGAAAGCTCCAGAACAGCTACTAAATGGATCTTGTGGTGAGATTATTTTTGTCAACTGCTGTTTCCAAGATCAAGAACATGTTTACACGGTGACTCAGTGTATTATATTATTGCAGAAATGTACATAATAATCGGTTTATCCCACTGATATATCGGATGTCCGTCACCTTTCGCTTTCTTTGTGTTGGAATTTTAAACTCCGGTGGATTTCTGAGGACTATGGTTAACTGCTCCTCAGATCTCTGCAGGGTAAATCCAGACAGCTAGCTAGACTATCTGTCCAACCTGAGTTTTCTGTTGCACGTACACACGTACACATGTTGCACCAAAACAAGTTCCTTCCCGAGGCTATTTAGCAGAGGCATATGTCATTGTGTCCGGGACTTAGCACCGCCCAAGACGATTATGATTGGTTTAAGGAAATGCCAATAAACAAGAGCACGTTTTTCTCCCATCCCGGGATGATGTGTGGACTAGCCAGACCCTCGTCCACAGCGCTGTGGAGGAAGGTCTATCCCACTGATAACCTTGTCCTCCTTCTCTGCTCCTTCCATACCTGGCGTAGTCGGGCAGGAGAGACTGGTGGTCGTTCTGCAGAAGTCCTTTCATCTGGCTCAGGATGTCGAACCTCCAGTTGTCCAGGACCTGAGTCAGGTTGGCCACGCCACGCATGTTCACCTTCTCAGCTGAGACAATAAATCACAACCACAACACAGATCTGGTGACACAAAGTAAGGCACAATAGTTCTATAAGTCAGAACCCACTGAATTCATGTTTCCTGCTATAAAAAGAGTGTAAAGATAAAATAGTTACTGTCTCCTGAGTCATTTAAAGAGAACTGATAATGAGAGATGATTTGGTGAAAAACCTTTTGGTGAATTTCAGTTGTATCACCCTAAGTCAAATTAGAAAGGTAGGCTAAAACTTAGTTAGTTGGTGTGCGGTTGAAGATTAGGAGTATACATGCTGCCTCCTGGTTATGCCCAGTATACGAGGCTGCCTCCTGTTTACACCGGCACACGCATGCCCTGTTTACAAGAATGTTGATGAGATATGCGGTTTGGGTGTGTTAGTTTAAAGGGAGATTAGTTCTTCTACTGAAGCTAAAAACACTTGATCGCTTTTGGCTCAAAACTCAACGCTTAAAAACCAAAAGGTATCAATGTAAATTGATGTGGTGATACTGATTTTTTTAATTGCTCTTGTATAGTTATAGTCTGGCTATCACCAGACCAACCTCAATCTTTTAAGATTGAACGTTAGTCTGGGGAGTCTGCTCTGTATTTTCTACTGCGCAAGAGGCGTGATCAACG
Organism: Sander vitreus; assembly: GCF_031162955.1. Lineage (NCBI taxonomy): Eukaryota > Metazoa > Chordata > Actinopteri > Perciformes > Percidae > Sander > Sander vitreus. The sequence goes on along the minus strand of NC_135869.1, from coordinate 7,998,951 downwards.
GGCATAGTTCAAATGACCCTGTACGCAATTGGATAGTCCTTCAACCAATCAGAGCAATGATCCGGGTGACGTACTTAAAACAGCAGCGACAGAGGCATCAACGGGTTGCTGCGCTTTGGTGGCCGCCATGTTGAATGTAAACAAAAAGCTGCTTGGTCGCTTCTCTATCGTCATCGTGTTAAACCTGCCAATAGCTCGCCAGGTGGATAAGAGTGTTTGTGATTGGTCCCCGCAGACGGAAGTAGGATAGATAAACGTACAGGTTTCCAGCCTGATCTGCAGGGGGAAATCAAATCGCCGGCAGATCGGGCTGGGTTTACCCAGTCTAGTATAGTTATATTTTTAATTCTATTTTTATTTTCGTTTGATATACCTCTAATTATGCTATTTAACTTTTTCTCTATTAATCTGTAATTTTTCTGACCATTGCTGCTGCAACACCTGATTTCCCCCTGAGGATCAATACAGGCTTATATTATTTTATAATCGGTTTTGTTTATAGTCCTGGACTCATTAGCTTAGCTTTTCCAACAGGCTAAGTTCACCTGCCCTTTAACATCGACCAGGTAGCATGCATTCAGGTAATTTAGGTTAGAGTATTTATTTCACACCAAACATACTGCAAGAAACAATATTTAGCAGTTGAAATAAAGTTCTTAGGAAAACAAAAAGTAATGCAGCTAACTTTGGAATCAATCCACTCCAGACCTGCCTCTAGTCTCCTACAGAGGCGTGGCAATGGCCAAACCCATGTGACACAGATACAGGAAATGACTCTGACTGAAGCGTCTCAGTTCTAAACCGTCTCTGGCTGTGGTCTGCACCTTATTGTCTCAGATCTGTCTGAAGAGAGCAGTAAAGCTTCAACTCAAAACAAAAAGGCATCCACACATCGGCCGACAGCTTTTCTTTCACCTCTAGCTCTGACATCATCATGATGCGCCCTGAACCTGACCTTTGACCTGGGGTAAACAGAGAGTATTCTGGGTGCTCACAGCCATCCCTGTAGTTCCACTCGTCAGTGTTAGTGGTTTTCATCGACGATGACGTCCGTCGCCTCTGGGCCAGAACCGTTACCGTGACAACGGACAATATTAGCAGCAGCACGCTCAGTTTGGGGGCCATGATGGACCAGCACCTGGGGGGAAATGAAGGCGCACAAAAACACAGATTTATTTCCATTCCTGGTTTTGAGTCTTATCCTGTTTTTTGATCATATTCCAACACATTTTCACCCCCCAACTCATCCCGTACGGACACTTAGTCAGGTCCCTTTGGCATCATATTTCTACATGCAGGGTAGGGTTAGGTTTAGGCAACAACACTACTGTCTACTACACCTGTCTATCTTTAGCAGTTTAACGAAAATTCTAAGTCAAGTTGTTTGTTTTGTTTTTGGAGTTGAGCCTGTTTTTTTTTTGTTTTTTTATCACATTACTTTCTTACACATATCTGGAACAAATTACCACAATTATTTTTCTCTTTCTATTGCCTGGTTTTTCATTTATTTTTGACTTAATACCGTTATTTTAAATTAACTTTAAATAAACTTGCCCTGCTTCCATTTAAGTTCTGTCTATTTTCATCAAGGCAAATTCAGTCAGGCAGTGTGTATGAGTATAGCCATGTGAAAAAAAGTGAAGGAAAGTGATCTTAATGCCTTAATTAAAAAAATGAGGAAAAATCCAATCTTTAAGGACACCAATTTTCTTTGTGAATGAATAATGTATCATAAATAAATAAATGTTCTTCCTTAAAATACAGGGGGCATAAGTAAGTACACCCCTATGTTAAATTCCCATAGAGGCAGGCAGATGTTTATTTTTAAAGGCCAGTTATTTCATGGATCCAGGATACTATGATCCTAATAAAGTTCCCTTGGCCTTTGGAATTAAAATAGCCCCACATCATCACATAGCCTTCACCATACCTAGAGATTAGCATGGGTTACTTTCCATAAAATCATCTCTCAATGCAAATCAAACCAGCTATTAGGCTAACTGAAATAAAACCATGCCAATTTCTAGGTATGGTGAAGGCTATGTGATGATGTGGGGCTATTTTAATTCCAAAGGCCAAGGGAAACTTTATCAGGATCATAGTATCCTGGATCCATGAAATAACTGGCCTTTAAAAATAAAAATCTGTCTGCCTCTATGGGAATTTAACATAGGGGTGTACTTACTTATGCCCCCTTTATTTTAAGGAAGAACATTTATTTATTTATGATACATTATTCATTCACAAAGAAAATTGGTGTCCTTAAAGATTGGATTTTTCCTCATTGTTTTAATTAAGGCATTAAGATCAATTTCCTAATGATGATTTTTTTATTCCTCTTTTTAGTCAACTTTAGTATGGGTGTCCTAATTTGTTCACATGACTGTATATGTTTAGTTATTTGCAATTTACCAATACATAAGTGTAATTAAATCATGTATCCAAGCTCCTTTTTGGAGGGTTCAGTCTTCATGAAGTCTCACAGTGCATGATGTCCTCTGAGTTCTGTGTCTTTATGCTAGTCTTATTGCTCTGCACAGCCAGAGTCAGCATGCTGCAGGTATTACACTATTCCTCAGCACTGTGTTAAACCTTGTATGGCTGTAATCACTGTGGCAATCAATCCTGACAAAGCAAAGTAAAAAGGGAAATCTTCTAAGTCTTTGAGGCGTGTCAGAGGGTTAACAGGAGAAGAAGCCCCGAGGCTAAACTCTCAGCTTCTGCAGTCAGCTCACACTAAAAGGAATGATTCCAAGCAGCAGTCAGAGAGCTGAAACAAAAAACTGAACTGACAGAGAGACGTGGAAAACTGGGAGGAGAGCTGCAGAGACATGCCAAGTACAAACTACCTCGGGAACTTCATGTTTAATCCAGTTAAACACACACACACACACAGACATTACTCCAATAATACACAAAGCTCTAGTAGACTATACAACTGTGTTTAAATGAATGTCACATATTTGAGAGATGGACCCGCTGGTGAGCTCAAGCAGAAAACTGATGGTGTCAAGACAGTTAACGATTTCAGATTCCTTTTTTAAAGTATGAAACAGTATTTCTCAGTACTGTAGGCTGAAGAGTGGGTTTGTTTGTAAGTTTGTAGAGTTGCTGTGGACATCTTGCGCGGTAACGGAAGGCCTGTATCATCGACAGTTTTGTTGTCATTACTTAGAATTCCTCATGGGGGAGACAGAAAGAGATAACTTTGGAGTGTTTCCAGTCATTTGAGCACTGTCAAGTGGTCATTAAAGGAACTGCAGCGTAAAACACTTCCAATCCACACTGTGGGAAATTGCACTGTATATTACTACATGGTCAGTCTGCTGACTTTAACCGAAGAATAAGGCTGGTGTTCCACAGAGTTGACTGATTCTTCTGGAATCATGACATTAAACAGCGGTTTCTCTGTTGAAAAAGCAATTGATCCAATGAAGCATTGCAGGGCTGCAAACAATTAGCCAATCAGCAACACATTGTTTGTTTTGGTCTTTTCATGGGATTTGTTGATAATCAGTCAAATATAGAATCAACAGCGTATACACAATATGCTCCATATATACTGGGAGCACCTAGGATTTTGGTGTCATCTCTTAACTCATCACTTAATGCCGAATTACACCAATTCCCAAAAACTTGTATTAAATCAAACACACATAACCTCCTTCTGTCCCTGCAGGTATGCACACTCACATAATAACACACACATAAACAACCACAATGAAATTCCAGCCTCAGTCAAAAGCTATCTACAGGCCCACCATTTTTTTTTAAGCAACTAAAATCTCATCAGCTCTAACCGGGCTCAATCTGGCAACCATGAAATAAGTGTGGCCCTGCTGTGAAAGAAGGCACATGGAAGAATGACAGAATTTCTTAGATTTATTCAGTATTTAAACGGCAGATGCCTTGTTCAAATTCATGTTCAACAATACAGTCCCAGTCAGCTTTTAGCTCAAACATGCATTACACGTCTGCAGCATGAATACCGTCATATTTTCTTTCAAAGCAGCAACATTGTTTAAAAGGAAAAGTATTTTTTAAGATTTCATAAGCACTTTTTTTACTTTGTTTGTTTTGGTTACAATTAAAAAGGAAGCAATTTTGAACAAAAAGAGCTGAAAAATGAAGCTTAAGTTATTGAACATTAGAACAATTTACTCTTGATATCACATCAACCCACCCGTCCCTTTTAACAGCTCCCCTCTTCTTTTCTTTATCATCTAAGGCTACAAAAAATGATTGAGCTATATGATCCATATGTAAATAAAACCCTGCTCTCTGCACATATATCTACTTATCAATAGTGTGTACCTGTTGTTTCGCAGCTCCTCTACTTCACAGCTTCCTTACAATCCCAACAGAAGGCAGTGAGAGGCATGCAAGAAGTGCAGAAAGAGAGCACACCCACACTGCACACAAGCATGCATGTACATGCATAAACACAAAAGAATCTCACTTTCACACACACACAACACACACACACACACACACACACACACACACACGCACACACACACACACACACACACACAGCATCTACCCATCTACTCTTTCCCCCATCATTATGGAGGCCCAGTGGTCAGCACAGTGGTTTAGGTTTAAGGCGAAGCTCCAGCACCTTGGTCGGTTTCATCTGTTTTGACCATTGTCTTTGTGTGTGTGTGTGTGTGTGTGTGTGTGTGTGTGTGTGTGTGTGTGTGTGTGTGTGTGTGTGTGTGTGTGTGTGTGTGTGTGTGTGTGTGTGTGTGTGTGTGTGTGTGTGTGTGTGTGTGTGTGTGTGTGTGTGTGTGTGTGTGTGTGTGTGTGTGTGTGTGTGTGTGTGTGTGTGTGTGTGTGTGAGTGTGTGTTCTTTTCTGTGACCCGTCAGTCACTTCCTGGAAAATGAGCTCATTAGTGTGTTTTTACCTGTCTGTCTGTGCTTGTTCAAAGAAGGAATGAAAGAAAGAAAGAAAGAAAGAAAGAAAGAAAGAAAGAAAGAAAGAAAGAAAGAAAGAACCATATAAATTAACACAAAATATATTTATTTTCTAAATATATTTTATCTTTGGCTGTCCGACAGGTACACCTTAATTTGTAAAACAATGTACTATTCATTTTCCATTTAAGGTGTGCTAAGTTTCATGTTAATTCATGGATAAATAAATGGATTACATTGGATGCACATGTGTGTAAATCAAGAAAAACATTAACGTTATGAGTTTTTTTTACCCTCACAGTTCCTTCTGTATTTTATTTTGAGCTGATCTTACCTTCCCTCATAAGGGTTTATTTATGGTTTATTTGAATGATATAAGAGGTTTTTAACAAAAAAAATCTCATAAAAAAAAAACTTTCAGGGGTGTGAGAAAACGTGATAAAGTGCCATCTGGGGTGCCATTACAGTGGAGAAAACATAATGCAGTGCCATATAGGCTGCCTTACATGCTAGAAAACACTCATTCTGGTGCAGTACATGCAGCTGGTGCACTTTTTATCTTATGTTTTGCCCCTGGCCGTCAGACAGCCTGACACCGCCACTGCTGTCTCCTCCTTAAGGAAAGAAAACTATCTCAGTGTCAGTGATGTATTTCTTTGTTTCCTGCCAGGCTGGTTCCATAGACATGCAATGAACTAACTTCTATAAACAGCACACACTTGGTCACACAATTTTATTTCTTTAAAGCTGTTTTTATTGTTTACAATTAATGTTTTTAGAAGTCTGTATTCATTTCACAAAGTCATTTCTTCAGTGATTTTATTTTACAACGGTAGTGGAGGTATTCAGATTCTTTACTTCAGTGAAAGTACTAATACCACATGGTGAAAATACTCCAAATAAAAAGTCCTGCATTCAAAACCTGACTTAAAGTAAAAGCATTGATTGTGCAGTAAAATGTTCCCTGTCAGTGTTTTACTATTATATATGATGATTCTGAATCTAGATTAATATTACTGCTGCATTAATGTGTATGTTGCATTTTACTGCTGTAAGGTTGTGCTAATTCTCAACTCATTTGTATACTGTTGGGTAGTTTAAGCTACAGCAATGCATCATATTCTGTAAGATGTTTGTAGCTCACTGTTCTGTGAGAACCATATCTCTAAACAGTCAATGTAATGAATAAAAATGCTGGAATGAAATGAAACTGACCTGGATAAACTAGAAATTAAGCTGCATTAAATAACATTGTAGGGAAAACATGATGTTACATAAAGTTATGGTTAGTTGAATTGTTGTATCCATGGATGTATTAAAAGAACAGTAACGTAAATAAAGGTATGGGGGGGGACATTGAAGGTGGGCCAGCGTAACTCCTTTATGATTGGCTGTTACACGCGTCTGTCAAAACTTCCTTTTCCGGTCCTTTTCCGTTGCTAAGTAACAGCACCTATGCGACCCGTCCGTCCACTAAACAGAAACTAGCTAGCTAGCTAGATGATATATTTCAGATTGTGTGAACACACAACGTTACAAGTAATTTGTTGTCGCTAAAACTACTCGTTTGAAGCCATGACAACTATAAAAGACGGAGAGTACACAGCTACAATATACAAACTGGTGAGAATGTTGTTGTTTTAGTTGAGGTTAGCTTCCCAGCTCAGGGATAAGCTAACGTTAGCTTCGTTAACGTTATAACAGTTAGCGTTAACGCTGAACGAAACTCCATTCAAAAATCGTTGATTTTAGTGTTTCTATCTTATTGAAAACATACACTCGTGATATAACACTTTTGCGATGGACTGCAAGTAAATTCAGCATACATTTAAAACAACAAGCACACACACAACTCAATAAAAGGTCAACTTTTGCATCGTTATTGCCCGTTAACTCTAACTTTAACGTTACGTTACCGCATCTCTAAATAATCTCTAGTAATAATAACTAACGTTACCTGTGCTGCAGTTCCGCGTAACGTTAAACAGTTAAATGGTTCGTTAAAATGATGCTCGGTGAATTAAAGTTAACGTTATACTTTACCATAACGTTATTAGAAACAGCTTGTGTCAGTAGCTAGTTCTGTAAGATAATGTTAATAATAATAATAATAATAATAATAATAATAATAATAATAATAATAATAGGAACACTGTATATAAAACCACGAAGTTCATTCTCTGTCTTTTAGATCAAAGACGGGCAGTATGTGGAAGCAATTCACATCCTAAACGGCCAACTTCAAAAACACACGAAGGTAGGTGTCTGGAATATAAAATGTGTATAGAGTATAACATTTCAGGATGTCTGCAGGTCTTTTGTAAGTATTTTATTGCAAATATTGGGCCTAAAATGTAATTGATTGTGATGATCAATTAATGGTTTCAGTCACATTTCAGAAATTCTAGTTTTACAAATGCAAGGATTGCTGCTTTTTTATGTGTTAATGTTACTTCATTGTGAACAGAGCTGAAATGATTAGTACATCAATCAATCGGTAGAAGAAAAAAATTCAAGCAAAAAAGACAAATATTTACTCATACCAGCTTCTTCAATGTGTGTATTTTCTGACTTTTTATTGAGAAATAATAGGCAGAATAACAATAATAAAAGATCAACTTTATTTGCAGCCCGAGTGGAAATAGTGTGATTTAGTCTTTAATATAAAAATATTTTTAAAATATGGGTTAAGCTGATTTATATCGCAAATTTATGATTTGTATTTAGTTTTTAAAAAGTTTTAAAGGCACATTTCGTGCTGTAGTACTTGCAGACATCCTGATTTGTATTTTAATGTTGTTGTGTCTTAGATACTTTGTGAGACAGTGAGTTTTTCTTCTTACCCACACTGCAGACGACCGTCAGTTTAACTCTTGCTTTCTATTGTGTTACAGTCCAGGGCAGCGCTGTCTCTGCTGGGTTACTGCTACTATCACATCCAGGATTTCACCAACTCTGCAGAGTGCTATGAGCAGCTCACCCAGCTTCACCCAGAGGTTGAGGAGTACAAGGTCTACTACGCCCAGTCCCTATACAAAGCTGGTGCTTATCCTGAGGCCACAAAGGCCTCCTTCGTGCTCGACAACCCCAGCAGTCACATCAAGGTACAGTGTGTACACAATGCTGTGCTCAAAATGCAGCATGTGAAAAACTTGTTTCACTGAAATGCCAACTTTTTAGCAGCTCCACTAAGACTAACTGCATTGTTTTATGGGGACCTGAAAGAGTTTGGCTGCAGGTGTTCCATCACTGCTTCACTTTACTCTGTTCCCTCCATCCTTTACACACTTTCCATCACTGGGAGCTGTTGTTCAGCAGAAGTGCTCTAACAAATGCATATGGGCCATAAATGTACAACTACTGAAATAAAACAAACAAAATGTTTATAGCACAGCAACAAGGAACACATTTTTCATCACCAGAAAGTCAAACTAATGGTGGAATTTAAGTTCATGTTATCAATATAAAAGATCATGTAGAAATATGATGTAACTTCCACAGAAAATGTGTGAACTAATTACGGAAAAATAGGTTCCTGATGATGAAAATGAATTATGGATGTCTGTAGTCATGTTATTGCTTAATTTCTTTGGCCCAAAGTCAAACCAGCACTTACCTTTACCTTTGATTTATCCCCTCTCTCTCTCTCTCTCTCTCTCTCTCTCTCTCTCTCTCTCTCTCTCTCTCTGGCACAGATGGTCAAGCTGCAAGCCTGTATCAAATACTGTGAGGAAGATTACTCCACTGCCAAGGTGACAAGCTCTCTCACATTTCATCAACATCAACATCTGTTAATGCACACAAATTATACCATAACATTTCAGTTCAATATGGTGACAGTTTGAATCATTATTATATGCAGCCGTCAATCACACATCCATTCATTTTCTGTGTGTGTGTGTGTGTGTGTGTGTGTGTGTGTGTGTACAGTCACTGCTGGAGCAGCTACCCCAGGATGACCCAGACTACTCCTACAATATGGGCTGTTTGCTTTACCAGGATGGCAAGTATGAGGAGGCCTGCAAGAAGTTCACCTCCGCCATGCAAGTGCTGGGATACGTGCCAGGTAGTTGTCAGAGACACACGCATCAATACGCCTTCAGTGGATGGATTCTATGCACATTTTTACGTTTGATAACATTAACTTTTATAGAGAAAACGAGGGGACATGTCACATCACACAACAAAGGCCGCATACGCCTTTATCTAATAACTAAATTGATCATGAAATGCTTTAGGGTCTGATTCAGCTGAATGATTGGTTGATTTTGCCATCATATTTGCTTTGTCGTGATTATTCAGAGCAGCACAACATTGGGGGGAAAAAAAACCTGCGTTTTTACAAGCTTGGAAAACTGGAGGCTAATGATATGATTCAAATTGTTATTTTATCACAAATTTAGGGAGAAATTTGGTAGGCTACCAGATGGATATTTGGTTACAGGCCCCATTTACAATGCATCTTGTTATCGTTGTCTTTCTGTTCCTCCTTTCTCACAGCGTTGTCCTACAACATCGCCCTGTGTTACTACAGCCTGAAGAACTACGCTCAGGCCCTCAAATACATCGGAGAGATCATCGAGAGAGGCATCAGAGAACATCCAGGTAAAACCACATCGCAGAGGAACTGCCATCATTTCATCTGTGTTAGTCCAACATACAGACTAACTCGTCTTTACAGCAGCTAGAGTGACATTTTAATTGTTGAATTAAGACTTTAGTCCAGTTATATTACTTGAGGATCTTCCAACAATATTTAACCTGATGTTGTGTTTCTGCACACCAGAGCTGAGCGTTGGCATGACCACTGAGGGCATCGATGTCCACAGCGTAGGCAACACGCTGGTGTTGCATCAGACAGCCCTGATCGAAGCCTTCAACCTCAAAGCTGCCATCGAATATCAGCTGAAGAACCGTAAGAACCTCACTCAATGCTTCAGAAAATTACCATGTAACTTATGTACAAGCAGGAGGATAGAGGGAGAGATTAGAGAGCTTGATATTTACAAAATAACCCCTAAAGTCATAATTTGTGACATTCGCTACTTTCCATACTAATACAACACAACAGTGATTTAACTTGTCCAGTCTTTATATTTTTAATTGCTTAGTGACCTACTTACTTACTACTACTATTATTTATTATTCTACTTAAAGTGCTCATATTATACTAATTTTCAGGTTCATAATTGTATTTAGCGGTTGTACCAGAATAGGTTTATGTGGTTTAATTTTCAGAAAACACCATATTTTTGTGTACTGCACACTGCTGCAGCTCCTCTTTTCACCCTGTGTGTTGAGCTCTCTGTTTTAGCTACAGAGTGAGACATCTCACTTCTGTTCCATCTTTGTTGGGAGTCGCACATGCGCAGTAGCTAGGTAAGGACTACTAGCCAGTTAGAAGCAGAGTATGAGGGAGTGCCACGCTAGCAGCTAGGCAGAGCATTATAACGTGTGTTACAAAGTAACGCACGTTCGTCACAGAAATAAAAGGCTGGACTACAATAGAGCTGTTTGGAGCAGTTTGTGAACAGTGTTTTCTGTTGGAGATGGTAAGTCCCTTTGGCGGTGGACTTTGGGCTTTTTCACTTTGTAAACCTATAACGTGCACAGAAAGGTATATAACACAGTAAAGGAAAGGGGAAAAGCCAAAAAGCATAATATGAGCACTTTAAAGTATCAACAACTTAAAGGTTCCTTGTGGAGTGTTTGACCACTAGTAGTGCCATAAAGCAGTATTTTTAATAAGCAAGGAAGAGGATGATGTAAACAATGCAGGATTTTAAATATTCATAAAATCAGCTTCATTAAAAAGGAAATGCATTTTACATATTTGTTAGGCCTCAGGATACACAGTGTTATGGTGGAAAACACTGAACAGAACTTCTTGTTTCTTCTACTTTTACAAGAAAACTCCAGAGGGTAACTTAAGTGTTGATTATTTGAGTTTCTTTAATTTAAGTTTGCTTAATTTGTTTATCCCATAAAGACAAGTGTGTAGGAGAAACACTGATTCAAACATTTTTTGTTTTCATGTGTTTCCCTGCAGTGAAAGGAGCTCAGGAGGCTTTGACAGACATGCCCCCCCGATCAGAGGAGGTAACTATCATCACCCATTCACACCAACTGTGTGTGTGTGTGTGTGTGTGTGTGTGTGTGTGTGTGTGTGTGTGTGTGTGTGTGTGTGTGTGTGTGCACGCGTGCATGCGCACAGCTGGATTCTTTACACCCTTTGGCTATGTGTGATCATTCTTATATAATCTGAATTAGGGCTGCCTGTACCTGCCCCACTAACAGCCTGGAGATAACAGAAATTAATAGAATATTAGAATAGAGACCTAGGTGTGAAGGCTTACATGGAGGTAATGATGATAGTTTTATCGTCTTGAAACTGCTTCATTAAAATGAATGTACAGATGGGGCACTGTCCTTGGTCCAGTCTTTAACTGGTGCTGAGTCATGACTGTCTTTTTAACCTGGGAGAAGTGTGAGAAGTGTACAACTAGTGCCCCCTAGTGGAATTTAATGCCTACTAAAATATATAATGCAGTATTTATGTAGGCATGAAACATAGCGTATCCCTTGTATTCCTGTGTGTGTGTGTGTGTGTGTGTGTGTGTGTGTGTGTGTTGGCAGGAGCTGGACCCTGTGACACTCCACAACCAGGCTCTGGTGAACATGGACACGAAGCCGTCAGAAGGTTTTGAGAAGCTGGCCTTCCTGCTGCAGCAGCCCTCTTTCCCCCCCGTCAACTTCGGAAACCTGCTGCTGCTCTACTGCAAACATGAGGTACACAACAGGCTTTAAGCGAGAATTATACTGGACGCATCCAAGGTGGCGCGCCCCATCGTGACGTCAAAATGACGTAATATCCTGCCGGCGCACCGATTTATGGCGCGCACCCAGCTGTCGCGCATGGCTCTTTTTTTTTTTCAGTGGCGCGCGACAAAGCGGAAACGGGAGGCCTGAACGGGTTCGTCGACAACCAGATGCCAGGACTCTCAGAGTGACTGCAAGTCTCTCTGGTAAACTTACTAGGTTAAGATGAGTTCTTTTATGGTGAATGAAAGGCTTGATCCGACGAAGTAGGTCATCCAATCAAATCGAAGCATTGACGGCAATGCTGCAGCCAGTTCTGCCGTTGTTTACTTTTTTCTTCTTCTTCTATGCTTCAGCAAGTCCTCACCTGCTCAAGGATTGCTGGGCTCAGTTACTTCATAAACTAACAACAGCAGTCAGATCACCAGAAGCACCACACAAGGTGACCTTCTAATTCCACTCAGGAAAAGCACATTTGAGCAATTATCATTTTCTGTTACGGCAATACAAAACTGGAATTCACTGCCTACTACTATTAAATATATACGTACATATTCCACCTTTACAACACACCTTAAAACATGGCTGTCCGATAACTATAACTGCACACATTCATCTGTCAGATGTGATGTGTGTTTGATGTCCTGTTTCAAGAGAATGAACTTACCATGCACATCATCCGTCATTTATTTTCCCTGAGTAAATGAAAAGTTTCCCTTTAATTAGTCTTGTTAGCTCCATAACCAACAACTCTGAATGAGAACCTTGTTTATACCAGGGCTGATATACCGAATGATATTAGATTGAACAGATCTTCATTATAGCGCCCACCCTGTGGAGTTGGAGTTGTCTTCATTATACAGAGAATTATTCTTCACAAACATGACACCCCTCTGTTACACTAGGGGACTGTCTGTGTCAGCATTTTTCACCATACGGTACAAGGGGTTTCCATGCAGCGAATAGCAATGTTTCCAAAAGGATTTGGAGTCATGTTGTGTGAGTCTTAGTGGAAAAAGCTCCACACACACAGAAAACTGCAGAGAGGTGTGGGCTTTCATTAAAATGGCATTAATGTCACTGCTGGGTTTATTCTCTCTCTCTCTCTCTCTCTCTCTCTCTCTCTCTCTCTCTCTCTCTCAGTACTTTGATCTGGCAGCTGACGTCCTGGCAGAGAACGCCCATCTCACCTACAAGTTCCTCTCGCCGGTAAGTTACTGGACTGAGTCATATGTGATGTTTTTATTAAAAAGCACACCAGGTCCTAATTCACAATGCAGGAACTCTTGTTTTTCTGTCTGTTTGCCTGCACAAAAAAACGTAATAATCATGACAGGTTTCCTATGACAGAAGCTAAATTTAAGTCAACATGTTTTTTGTCCTTTCCAGTACATGTATGAGTTTCTTGATGCCTTGTTGACCTGCCAGACAGCACCAGAGGAGGTACTGAACATTTTATATCTAAAGCCACATTAATCAATATGTTTACCCACAGAGAAGTATCACCAACAGTACAGTTCTCCTGAGATTTACAGTGTTTTAGCGTCTTTCAGCTAGTTGTTTTGTCATTATTTAGTCTCATCAACCTCGTTTACAGCAGCACTAAAGGCCAATTTATGCTTCTTCGTTAAATCAACATCAATATCTGCTTTTTTTCAAACTCAAAAATTAGGTATAATGTCATTTTATTAGGTTTATTGACCATGAATAAAAAAAGGTGTTGAAAAGAGGGATAAAGTTCCAAACAAAGCACATTTTTCAATTTTGACCCGGATTGACAAGTTCATGGACGACGGTGAAGACAACACAAGGGTTAAGTTTGGACAGTTTGGACAGCACAGTCACTTTCATTTGGTCAAACATGTTTAAACTACTTGGGATGGAATAAAGGTACTGGGAGGAACATGTACACTGACATTTGAAGTTCTTATGTAAAACAGCCTTTACAGGTGACATTTTGACTAAGCTGGTCACAGTCACCAAATAATTCCACAGAGTTTTTTATTCTCAGTGTGCAGGTCTTTGTATCCAGCTCCCGACCCACTGAGACACAACTATCTGTGCCAACTTTGTAATTTTGTCTGTTAAATATTTTGAAATGATCAAATTAATATTACCGTCTGTTTATTCCACAGGCTTTTAGGAAGTTTGATGAGATGAACGGCAAACTGACAGAGCAGTTACGGAAGCTGGCCAAGCAGGTTGTTTACCTTCTTCTTCTCATCTTCTTCTTCTTCCTCCATTCTGGAAAAAAAACCTGGTAAAGTTATGGAATTTAAAAAATGCAAATTCCAGGCCTGGAAAGGTTTTGGAAACATAAAAAGACCCAGAAAGTTTTGGAAAAGTCATGGAATTTCTTTTTTAACACAGCATAATAATGTGATTAATAAATGTATTTCACGTCGTCCTAACCTCAACATTCTATTCGGGGCGCGATATTACGAACCCCACTATGAACCACATAAATTGTCATTAATTTTATTGTTAAACTTCTGAGGGTAAACTTTAACACAGATTTTTATTCTTATTGTATAATGTCGACTAACATTTTCAGGAATACATAGTCATGAAAATTTGCCAAAAAGTCATGGAAAAGTATTGGTTAAAATGCGTATGAACCCTGATTCTATACCTTCATAGAGCTTTCTTTGTTTCTTTCTTATTTGTATTGTACTGTAAATATGTTTATTTGTCTATATTTCATAGGTCTAAATTTCATTTTGAGATGTGCAGGGTTGTACAACGAAATGCGGTTGTAGTACGTTTATGCTACATAAGAAAAACAAAGCTATTTTTAATGGTGGAGTACGGAGGGTGAGGTGGAGTTGAGGAGTCTCACAGCCTGAGGGAAGAAGCTGTACTGTTGTCTGGTGGCAAAGCAGCAGATACTCCTGTATCTCTTGCCAGATGGAAGCAGGGTGAACATGCTGTTGCTGGAGTAGATATTGTTCTTATAATATCCTTTGGGCTCTGCACAGGCACCTCACCGATATCACTAATGCTTGGTTGAGGGGTACCAATGATGTTCTGGGTGGTTTTAATCACCCGCTGCAGAGCTCTCTTGTCCTGGGCTGTGCACAAACCATGGCAGTTTGTTTGTTTATTTTTTTTGTCTTCAGGAAGCTTTTAGCTGAATGTTGTTTTGTCCATCTTCTCTAAGGTGCAGGAGGCCAGGCTGGCTCGAGATGATGAAGCACAGAAGAAAACTCTGCAGGACTACGACCTGATGCAAGAGAAGTGAGGACAAACACACACACACACACCAGTGTTTCCTTTAGGATTGTTTTTAGCAGTCGGGGCAGGTCTGTCCAAACAACAAACAAGCCCCCTCCCCTTTGATGACAACTCCTGCCATAACTTCGATCTAAATAGTTAAACTATACAGATATATTTGTCCTGCATGGTGTCACACAACAAACTCCACATGTACAATACTCACGTTTTCCTCACAAACGCACAAACCAACAGAATGAAGAAAAGGATTAAATAAAAGTCCGCTGCCTCTCTAAAACTGACATCAAAGCACAGTGCCGCTCACTAAACCGACATCAGACTGCAGTATCGCCGTCCACCTGCGGGGGGCGTGAACAGGCTTTCCAACAGGCAGGATCATTTAAAGGTGCTGTAGGTAGGATTGTGAAGTTCCAGGGCTTAGCCAAAAACATTTGAACATCGACAACTTCTCAGTCCCTCCCCCCTTTCTGCTGAAGCCCAAAACGGTCTCCTAAGCCCCTCTCCCCCACAAGGGAGAATGAATGCGTGTGCAGACACCCCCCGGCATCTGAACAGGGAGCTGTGGATTTTTGCAAATCACACTACAGGCTGTAGGTGGAACCAGAGGAGCCAGATTCTTTTTTAAATGATCTGCTTCATGTAGTTCTACTGGAACATAGGGTCAGTTTCAGCAAATATAACAGAAAGTTAGTTTGGTGCTTACCTACTGCACGTTTAAAAGGCAACCGCGACTACTGTATATTGTGCATCTGCCCTATTTCTGATACAATGGCGGCAGAAATGTTGCCATGGCAGGCCAACATTTTCAAATAAACATAGAGGAAACACTGCACACACACACACACACACACACACACACAGATAAACACAGTGGTGAGATGTGAGAGGAAAAGCATTTGAAACAGATAACAATGTAGTTAGGAGGCTGATCGCTGTGATCTTGCCCCAATATGTAATCATTTTAAATACAATATGTTAACATGTATACTTTCAAGTTTTATACACTGAAAAAAAGCATAGCCCACCTGTACACCTGGCCAATATACGCAGCATGTTAATACTTAATCATAAATCAAATGTTTATATTTCTTAATTTTTCTAATCCTTAGTTTTTTGTTTATTCTAATTATTGTTATTTATTGCACACTTACCTGTATTTCACTGCACATATTATATCAGCCAGTGACAAATAAAACATTTGAATCTGAAATCATTAATGTAAAAAAATGTTATCCCCTGCGAGAACTAATAATAAGAAGAAGAAACGTGTTCTTGGAAGCCTAAAAATAATTGACCAATAATTTAGACCACAGGACACATCTACATATTATGCTTTAATGTTTCAACCAAAGGCATCACTCCAGTTAGTTAATTACAGTAAAAATTATTTTGCAATTGGGGAAATACAACAACCTATTCACCATGTACTTGTCCCGACCTTTTCCCAGGTACATCGTGGTCCTGATGGCCCAGGCGAAGATCTACTGGAACCGGGAGAACTTCCAGATGGTGGAAAAGATTTTCCGCAAGTCGGTGGAGGTCTGTAATGAGGATGATACCTGGAAGCTGAACGTAGCCCACGTGCTCTTCATGCAGAACAAATACAAGGAGGCCATCGGATTCTACGAGCCCATCGTCAAGAAGCACTACGATAACGTGAGTGCTTCAGGATGGCTGGTCACATTCATATGAAAACAAATGTTTGCAAGGACTGAGAAAAATGCAGACACTTGAATACTTTAATCATTTTGAAGTAAACACTCAATTCCAATGCTGTTAATCAGCCCCACTGACAGTCTGAGGTCAGGACTAAATGTTGACAGTTTGCCTTTTTGTCCAGGTGGAGCAGTGTAACATTCAGGAGTGTCCCTGCAAGTGCAAACCTTCGGTAAAAATACAGACCCAAACAGCTCTGTATTGATTCCTCTGGAGTGGCTTCACATCTGTGCATGATATCTGTTTCCATGTTTTTTTTTGCTGTGTGGGGTTCTCATTTTGTTTGTGTTTTTGAAGTGGTACTTGTGTCTTTCTGTGACATCTGAAAATGTTGACTTTTCTCCAATTTCAGAAAATTAAGTCACAATAAACTCAGCTGCGGGCCCTGGAGGGTTACCATTCCTCACTGAAAACGCACACATTTTACCAGAGCAACATTGTTTAGCAGGGTTTCTTCACATCCCAAATAGTCTTAAAATGTCTGAGGTTAGGCTTTCATTTTTTAATGTGAATAATTGTCATTGAAAACATTTGAATTATTTTCTATTCTGAATAGCTCAAACAAGCCTAAAATCAGTTTGAGGAAACTTGCAGGCACTGGGTTGGTTTTAACAAAGGTTTCTGAAAGGTCAGAGTGCTGGCTGGAAATATTGTGTCAAATGAGCCAAAGTGTGTGTGTGTGTGTGTGTGTGTGTGTGTGTGTGTGTGTGTGTGTGTGTGTGTGTGTGTGTGTGTGTGTGTGTGTGTGTGTGTGTGTGTGTGTGTGTGTGTGTGTGTGTGTGTGTGTGTGTTTCCACTGTAGATCCTGAATGTGAGCGCTGTGGTCCTGGCCAACCTGTGTGTGTCCTACATCCTGACCAGCCAGAATGAAGAGGTACTGCTCAAACAAGTTAACACAGTGCTGTTGTCCTGTTCACTAGCAGTCATCCTGTCACTGCTGTTGTTAACATTATAACACTGAAAGGGGTCATTCTGCTTAATTATTAGTTGTATACAGTGGTGGAAAGTACTGTACTGTACTTGAGTAAACATTTGAGGTACTTGTACTTTAGTATTAGTAAAACAACATTATTATGTTCTTTTACTGTTTAAGTTACATTTTAAATGCAGGGCTCCTACACAGGGTCGGAGCGAGGGGTGGCTTCTGGGGGCTCCTGCCCTTTATGTTTTCTCAAAAGCCCAGAATGTTTTAGGTTTTTAAAATAGGCCCACCTTCAACTTTTTGTCATTTTTCCTCAGTCCCTCTGACTGGACCGTCTAATCAATGGAGCAACAATTCTATTACTGTGGAAATATTGCCATTCAGTCTGTGAACTCTACTAAATATTGGTTTCAAGATAAGTAAGAAAAAAAGTACAATTTTGCCTTTTTTAGGTGGCAGGAGTCAAATTAGTCATGCTTAACATCTGTTGTGTTCTGGTTTCAGAATGATGAAGACAGTTATTAAGTGTTAATAGTTAATAGTTAAAAACAGGATGTAGGCTATAGAGGATTCTTGTCCTTGGCAACGATCAGGTTTTTCCCAAATAATGTACATATTTCTAGGTATTCTATTATCAAATGTCTTAAAAAAAAAAATCATGCAAATAGCTGCTGTAAAAAGAGCATGCCCCCGGACCTCCTCTAGGTTTGGCCTGAGCCCCCAATGTTTACGTCTGGCTCCGCCCCTGCCCTTTATTGTAATGTTATTATGATGTGGCATTACTTTACTCAGGTAACAGATCTGAATACTTTTTCCACCACTAATTTCTCGTTTAATTCTTTACTCTAAGTATATTTTGTTGATAATACTTTTTTTGAAAAGCAAATAAGTTAACTTTCATGTTTTGCCTGTGAATATTGTGTCTTTGTATGGGGATAACTGTTGTAGGGTTAAATGACATTCTTCTGACTTGTGTGGTTTTGTTGAACACACTATGAATCGATCTCCCCTCGTTTCCTCCTCCTGTCGTTTAACAGGCTGAAGAGCTGATGAGAAAGATCGAGAAAGAGGAGGAGCAGATCTCCTACGACGACCCCGACAAAAAGGTCTTCCACCTCTGCATCGTCAACCTGGTCATCGGGTGAGTTTCTAGCTGCTGCTGCTTTTCACTAATCCTTCAGGAAGAAGCTTTTTATAATCTGCTTTTGCATTGATCCTTTTATTTCTGCTCCAGGAACCTCATGGATTTAGAAATCTTTCAGTGTGCATGTGTGGCTGTTTGTTCATTATATGTATATCTGTATCTATCTACAAACCTTACTAATACTATTAACATTCACAGTGCCATTTAGTTATGGAGACCCAAAGTGATTAATATCACAGAAATAAAGCAGGCATTATTAAATAAATAGTAATCATAATATAAAATATGTAACATAGACATGAAATTGTGAAATACTCCAATTAATTGTTAAAATCATGAAATTGTTATGAAATGGGATTTCATCTTGGTTTATTGCAGATCAGTTTTATTTCATTCCTTCAGTTTATAATTCAAATTTTTACGTTCTTCCAAATCTTTTTATTTTTTTATTTCACACTGTGTATCAATCAAGACAAAGAGCAGAGACAGTTATATGATTGGCTGTTCCTTTGGCCTCCACCAGGGAGGTTATGTGTTTGGTTGGTTTGTTTATCTGTCGACAGGATTACATAAAAACTACTGGCCTGATTGCCATGAAACTTGGTGGAAGGGTGTAGCACGGGCCAATTAAGAACCCATTCAATTTTGGAGCAGATCCGAACCACAGGGCTGATACATGACTTCTTTTTCTTTTTCACTTTCGTTAACATATCGAGATAGGGCATTTGTGCTGCGTTCATGGGGTGTCGGAATTATCGGAAAAAGGGGTTACGGACAGGGAAAATTCACACTGCATTAACATTGTAAGAGGTCTGTGCTCCCCAAGTGCCCTTCTAGTTTTGGTTTGTTAAATACAGTATTAAATATTGAACATGTTTGATGCCCATGGTACCATCACTGACATATTTCAGTTGCTTGAACTTAAAGTGAAAGGACACTAAGCTTGGACAGATACAAGGAGACTTAGTGAAAGTGATTTTAAAAACAAAACAAACAAAGGCATCCTTCAATTTTGACAATAGTCCAAATCTGTGATTTAAAAAATTGAAAGGTTTAGCTTAGGTTAAGCTTAGCTTTAGGTTAGCTTACTAGCTTTTCTGAAGCTATCAACCAGAACACACTGCCTTTTACAGCTTTCCTTTCCTTGTTGTCATCAACTGACCTAGTATGTAGTCTGAAACTTCTGAAAGGAAGAAGGAGGTATACGGTCAAAAGCTCTGGACGAGCTAGTTGGTACTGTAAAACTAGAGTTTAGAGTTTTTAATTACATACTGTGTATTGTATCTGTTTCCTAAGGTATTGAATTAATCTACACACTTAACAATGCAAATCCATGAGGGTTACAGTAAGCTTTCTTAAAGAATCACTGTTAGTGTCTGAAGTTGTGTTTTTCTTTCAGGACATTGTACTGCGCCAAGGGGAACTATGACTTTGGCATCTCTCGTGTCATCAAGAGCCTGGAGCCTTACAATAAGAAGGTCAGCCATTTAATTGTTCTCTGGGCTTTTTTGTTTGTAAAAAAAAGTTTGTAGCAATGTTTAAATAACAGATTACATTCAACATATATTCTTAAGGAAAGTAGTTTGGCTTTTATATTCTAAGAGCAGCAGGCAGTATTGTCACTTTTGCAGAGGCAGGTGGACAGATGGACAGGTCATAAACACAACTACAAAAAGTGTTTAGAATTAAAATGTCAAATTTTTGAACCAAAAATAACCATCTGAGCCCTGCAGGACTCTTCTCTGAGCTGCTGCTCTTTTTGGGACCTTTTGATCTCATCCAGTCACAACAGCAGACTCTGGCTGCAGCTGAGTCCACTAAGCTCCAGCTGAGAACACAAGCCGTCATCCTGAGTGTTGCCCCCTCCTCATCCTCACAACAATCACCACCACAAAGTCACATTCACAGTGAAAGCAGAGAGGAGTTCAG
The DNA here is from genome assembly GCF_031162955.1 of Sander vitreus. Lineage (NCBI taxonomy): Eukaryota > Metazoa > Chordata > Actinopteri > Perciformes > Percidae > Sander > Sander vitreus. Next base: position 7,978,269 of record NC_135869.1, on the reverse strand, counting down.
GAATGTGAAGCTTGGCGAGCCACACAGTCACGCCAGCTTCTCACAATCTATCATGTCTGAATTCTGATTCCTTTACAACAGAAGGAAGAAGTCACCACTTATCATCCTGTAGAGTCAAACCATAACTGAAACTAAAACAAAGACGCTAGCAGGACTTTTTATTAACATTAGTGTGTGTGTGTGTGTGTGTGTGTGTGTGTGTGTGTGTGTGTGTGTGTGTGTGTGTGTGTGTGTGTGTGTAGTTGGGAACGGACACATGGTTCTACGCCAAGCGCTGTTTCCTTTCTCTGCTGGAGAACATGTCCAAACACATGGTCATGCTGAGGGACGCTGTGGTACAGGAGTGTATCCAGTTCCTGGAGCACTGCGAGGGTGAGCAGCATTAACACACATACACACACACACACAGAAACACACGCGCACACACCTGCAAAATGCTGGATCACTGCATTAACCAGCATTATCTACACCATCAGTGTGACAACAGGCTTCTTTTCTGCAGGATCCTTTTATGTCTGAGCTGAGTACTTTGAGAGATATATACTGATTCCAATGCGACATACTTCACTTATCAGTTTTTAAATGCACATATTTAGCATCCCATGATCCCCTGGAGCTTTCCTTTAGCGTCACCATCAGGTCAAAATAGACAATAGATAAACCCCTCACTCAGACAGCAGTTTTCTAGTCATAGCTCAGCAACCGATCAGCTTAGCAAGTATCTCTGGCTAACTAACTTGCTTACTTCCTACAGTAGTAACCTAGATATAGGCTCAGTAGCAGGGATATGTTAGCATGAAATAACAGCCTGATCTTACATTTTTTCTTATTATACTAGGACTGACTCGTTCTACACTGCAATACAAGAACAATTCAGTTTCTTTATTTCCATGTTTTCTACATGGTGAGAATAATTACCTTTAGTTATCATCTTTTAGCAGTACACCATGTAGCCATCTATTGCATATTTAAAACCTTTTTTACAGGATTTTCGTTTTAAACAAAGTCAGCTGAAGACATTAAAAAGTCGGCCAAATTTTTCATTAAACTCATGGAGCTAACTTGCGATTAGCTAGGTAGCTACAGCTGATCAAAACTGCTAGCGACAGTGAGAAACTGCTTCTGCATTTGCTCCTTTTTTGTCTGAATTCAAGGACCTATTGTTTAAAAAAATCCTCAGAATTTCGATGGTAAATCTGCCCTCATTATCATTGTGAATCACTGCATATATGCAGCGTTAAAATAGAAAGCTTAACAGGCGTAGCAACAGTTACCGAAATTCCATAATTATCAATATTGTGTCCATACATTTTGGCCAGCTTTTAATGAAATGTGCATCTATATTTATGGTCTCCAGAGGATGAATCCTGATGGTTTCAGTGATCTAGTCACAGTTACAACTTATATAATAAACACTAAATTAAAAAGTCTAAATTAGCCGAGCACATTCATGTTCTTCAGAGTATGAACCCTTTAGATTTGTATGGCCCTGGGACCTTTCCTCTACTGCCACCTTTAGGTCAGACTTTTACCTGTAAGAATAGCAAAATCCCTCCGGAACGCTTTCATAATGTGTGGTGTTACGAGCATTTCAGCCTCTAGGAGACGCCAGCGGACCTTTTATATGTTGTTCAGTTTGAGTTGACATCAGTTTGTCTCACCTGTAGCGTACGGTAAGGAGGTCCCGGCCATCATCGAGCAGCCTCTGGAGGAGCACCACATTCACATCGGCAAGAACACCGTCACCTACGAGGCTCGACTGCTCAAGGCGCTGTTTTATGAGGTCATTGGCTGGAACAAGTGACATCATTCATCAGGTGTCACTGTTACGTGTGAGGTTTCTACCAGATGAGTGACGTCACTGACTGCAGCCAGCCGTGGCATTTTGTCGATGTCTTTGATATAAAAGATGATGGAACTGGAATCAAGAGACAATCAGCACACATAATGAGGCTGCTGTGCGAGATTTATATTTCTGGGAATCAAAACCGTTTCCAGTTCCCGGAAGCTTTTGGACTCACTCTGTCTTCCCTGTCTCTCGTCAACACACGCACACCCCAGGGGAAGCTTTTATTTTGAAGTTGAGTTGGGCTTGGGGAGTCTTGGCAGAAAGATGGCTCCAACAGATCTTACATCATCAGTTTGTGTTCGTTCTCACTTTATGACTCTTACAGCCAGTAATGTAAGCAGAGATAAGTTTACATTTATTATCAGTACTACTTATATACTGTTATAGAGGATAACGTGTGTAAATACAACAGACTTTGTTTATTCTGCTAACATGGAATGCATGATAACATGTTGTATGTAAGTTCATCTACAGACATTCATAGTTCATGCATACATCCTCTTTGGTCAGTGCTGGTTGTACAGCTGCCTTCTGGCCCTCCTTTGTGGGTTTACATTCAGTAGATAAACATAATTTAAAATAAAATAAAGATGTTATTTTTGGAAGAAAAACTGCTTATTAGGATGTTTTTCTTTAAAGCTACAGTAAATATGTCTTGTTTTCCTTGTTTTTCAAATAGAGATGCTCCAACCAGGCTTTTAATGACCGATGTCATTAACTGATTTCTGTTTTTAAACGGATCAGTGTCAGTCAGGTCAGTGTGCTTCAAACAAACTGCTTGCCAGATCATCGAACATCATCTGAAACCCCTCAAACCTTTCAGATGTCTGAATTGGGGGACAAACATGCCCAATTTATGCACAATTACGAGAATTAGAACCATGTTCTAACATTTTCCTTTAATGCATCACATCTTGTTATACATCCTCGAAAAATCAACAGGTGTATTTTTACCTAAATTGGGGTCTCTCCTCTGCAAACCTTTTCTCTCTGACTGATCACAGAGCAGCCCAAAATATCAAATTACTTTACAATTTATTTTTACATCAAATAGGATAAACACTACCAACCAGGAGATGACATCACGATTACCGCTGTCACTATCTATCCCTTGCGAAACTAGTTAAGAAGCTGTGTGGCAAAAAGATGAATCTGACCCATTTTATTTTGTAATACTTAGTTTTTTGTAATACTGACTGATTTCATTTAGAAAAGATACATTCTTAAACTGGCTTGTTGCATCACAGATCAAATAACATCCTGAAGACACTGCCTGTCTATATCTTAAGACAACAGCAGCATCACCATGTCCAGCTGCACGTGGACAGCAACATGAACTGCATGGAGATCAGATTTACCCTTTTTTAACTCCTCAAGTTATTTGTAATAATCTGCTGGATCGGAGCATCCCTACTTTGAAAAGACATCTTTTTTGGGAATGATTAGATCGCTAACTGTAGGTCAGATACACCACATAAGGATTACAGCATCGTCCTCATTATATTTATAAAATATAAAAGGTAGAAGAAATCTTTTTTAATTTTGTGTCAAACGGCCACATCCCAGCGTTTAGTTAAGCATTTTCATCATCTTACAACTTATGTTCATAAAGCAACATATTGTGTCGGGAGTCCAGTCGTAAAAAGCATCTCTACCTGATGGTCTACAACATTACGATTTGCTCGTGTGAACACACCTGTGAGGATGCCGAGGGTTGGGTGGGTGCGTTCAGGAGAGCGGCCTCTTGGTTATGTCCTGTTCTGTCAGGTAGTAGTTCAGATATCCTCCCAGAGCACCAACAGCCACTGCCGTCATGTGACTGGAGCAGCCATCTGAGAGACCAGACAGAAACCAGATGGAAGAGTAGGACAGTAAAGGGAAAAGTTCACCCCAAAATCAAAAATACATATTTTTCCTCTTACCTGTAGTGCTATTTAGCAATCTAGATTATTTTGGTGTGAGTTAAACAGTGTTCGAGATATCGACCATAGAGATGTCTGCCTTCACTATAATTCCCAAATATAATAGAACTAGATGACACTCGGCTTGTGATGCGCAAATGTAGGAACTATTTTCTTTCTACTAGAACCCCGCTTCAAAATATCCACACAGTGTGGTATACCAATTTTAAATATACAGATACAGGTGAAATTAAAATTAACATTTTGGGGGAAAAGTAAGCACTGGTACAGGAAACTGAGCTTAAAAAAATTAGAGTCAAAAAACATTTCCTCTGTCTTCTTTCGGCACAAGGTGGTTAGCATCACACACTAGTGTACAAATCCCTAAATTTAAGAGTGATAAGTTTATGAATCGGAGCCACAGTGTTATAACGCTCCCTGTTTGATTTTCAGTGGAGAGAGCTTTCTGTGGGATGGCAGACTTATATTATACCAGATCTGTCAGGTCCTAAACTGACCTGGAAGTATTTTCTCCCTCCTCTTCACTCTCCTGTGCGGCTGCAGCTGTTCCAGCAACTCGTCTCCAATGATCTGAGAGATAATGTTCTCTGAGAAGACAAACAGCAGAGATGATAAACTGTTGGGTTACCCATTGTATACAGGTAATAATCTTAGTCCGGTTCAGGCTGTTCACAGACACCTGCTAAGTAACAAAGAAGTTCTCATTTACACCACCTGTTAAAATCCTAATTTCTTTGGCTAACCTGTAGGGGTGCATGATATATCGACTCAATATCGTAATCACGATATCACGTTGCGCAATATTATATTGAAAGTATCGTGATAAGTATACAATATTTTATTTATTTTGTGGAGCGCTACGTCGCATCCGTTGGCTGTGTTGCTTAGTTGTGTTTGATTTAGAGCCCGCTTGAAACGCTATAATGATCATGTTTCATTGGCCAGTTACCGTGCCACTTGCATATGTTAGTGCACGTCATCGCACGGGTCCACTACGTGACAAACCCTATGGAGCGTACCACGTGTGTGCATATTTCGACAGAGTGACAGTGTAAGTGAAGAAATAGATAGAGACAACAAAACGGAACGAATCAGAGAAGCGAAAGAAAAGTTGTGTCCTGTTCTCTTTATTTATTTATTTTATACTGTACAACCAGTACAACATGTCCTGTTCTGTAGACATGGTCCTTATTTATTTATTCATGTTGTACCAGTCCAATATGACTGTCAGTTGAAATAAACCTTGTGTTTGTTATGAATCTATTTTGATGCGTTTTCCCATAACTTTTGTAATTTTACATATATTTAAAAATATCAAAATGAATATTGATATCGCAATATTCATAATCAATATCGCAACATCACATTTTGTCAATATCGTACAACCCTACTCACCTGTGATAAAAAGAAAATGGAACCAGATTTTGATCTGTTTTGGAGCTCATTTATCAATCTATTGTGATCTAAACATACAGAAAAAACTATGAACCAAGAAGTTAAAATCCAGAACGGACACAGTCTGAGAGTGGAGAGTCTGTAAGATGTCACAAATAAGTCAAATAATTCAGCTCTTGTGGGAATCAGCCCACGATACCAGAAAAATGGAGCGGTATAAATGATTGACTCATTTATGTCCACAAAACAGTGTTGATAATTTGAGATAACACAAGAGATTAGACTTAAATAATCAATTTGACAGCCATGCTACCTGAAAATAATGACATAATTATGATTCAGATTGCATTTAACTGGATTTCTTTAACTGCTGTTCAAATACTCACTGTCTCTCCCAAAGCAGCCCACTTCCTCATCCTGCAGCCCGAGGATATGCTGCAGCCAATCAACTTTGTAGAAGTCAGAGAAACCAGCCAATCCACAAACCAGGACTGTTGACGGAGAGCAGAGGAAGTCAGTCAAAACACTCTTCAATTTCGAGAGATTTACACTTGTTCACAGTGCAGTTTCCCTTCTGTCTGCACTTACTAGAGGACAGTATCTCATGAAAAGACACATTAAAGCAGACTGAATCAGCTTGAATCAAGAAAGTCTTTGATTAAAGGAATTACTGCACAGAAAACAGAAACCCGTAAAACCCTGGTAAAAACTCACTGTTTTCAATGAAGATGTCCACCGTCTGCTCGGTCAGACCGTCCCTGACGATGTCCTGGTTGGTCTTCATCATGTTGGAGCAGAAGATCTTCTGGTAGCTGCGTTCAGTTATGTTGGCTCGGGACGCTCGAGTGTCGCCTTTCAGCAGGTTGGTGCAGCCTCTCTGAGGCGGAAACACAAACCAGTCAGCGTCGAGGTTATAAATAAAGCAATGATTCTGCTCAGTTATTCTATTATAATACTCTTTTTATCTTTGCATCTGCTGAGAATACAGTGAGTGTGCAGGTGTTTTTTAGGGTAACTACATATTAAAAGATGATGTATGCTGTATCTTTTCTTCAAGATGCTGTTGGTTTGAATGCCCTTCACGTTGTTTTGGTTTTTGGCAGCCGAGTCTGTAATGACGTGATGTCAGTCAACGCTTTGTTCCACCGCACCATATTTCAAAAATGACTGACGATTCCCGCTCTCCGCCCAGAGCTAGATGATCAGACTCTTGTATCTGTGCGTTGACTATGTCGCTAGAATCTGAAGGCAATTAGCTTAGCTTAGCTTAGCACAAAGAATGAAAGCAGGGGGGAAACAGCTAGCATGGCTGAGTCCAAGGATCACAAATACATCTACCAGCACCTTTGTATACTGCTTAAACAATCAAGATAAATTGTGTAAAAGGTACTTTGTTTGGGGGGGGGGGGCACATGCAGCCTTGTTCTCATGCACCATGAGGATGGAGGTTGTGCAAGTTTCATACTATTCCACTGATTGACGATAATAACGTGACGATAACGTGCCAAGAAATGCAGCAATGCACATCTTAAATTCTTTTAAATATTGTCTCTGGGAATGTTTTAGGAAGAAATATTCAATGTGTCTTTAGGCCTCAAGGATACACACAATGTAAACATAACTTTAATTGTCGACCAAAAACCTACCTTTAATTAGTGAGCTTTGGAGGTGTTGATATGCTAGCTGGTTCTCCTCTCTGCTTCCAGTCTTTATGCTAAACTAAACTAATAACCTCCTGCCTCTAGCTCCGTAATGCACAAGCATGAGATTTCTCTGCAACAACATTAAGTGAGTTTCTCCTAAAATATCAGAATATTCCTTCATGCCTTTCAACTCCATACCTCATACTCGGAGTGCCTTAGAAATTAAAGAAAATAACCATCTCACCATTTTTCCGATCATGAAGTAGAGCAGCTGGTGGGACAGAGAGTAGTGTGGACAGCCGAAGCGAGTCATGGTGTCCCGGCAGGGTTTGGTGACGATGCAGGGCGTCCCGTTCATCTTCCTGTTGAGACAGACGCACATTAGTTCCCTCACACTGAAACTACATTATTCTTTGTTTTGTGCGATTAAAATCAAAATTTACAGTGAAATAAAACAAAAAAGCAGCAGCAAAATCCTAACCTTTAAGCAAGTGTTTTATTAAAGCATTTATACTGTACTGTACTGCCTTTATACTGTATTAATGAAGATGTTTTGGATGAATAAAGTTGTTTAGCTCATGTTTTTATTAGAGAATATTAACTGTTAATTACATTATACTTTCAATTACAATGCTTTTTTAATTTAAAAACATACAGAGGACATGGAGTACTATTTTTAGCCCTGAATAGCATCTGCAGATCCTCTCAGGCCCCAACAAAGCTCCACCAATCAGAGGGTAGGGCAGTCTGACATGGCATTACTCTGAGGGCATAGTAATAACTGAATTATTATGTTTATAATAATTATATTTTCCCAGAGCTGCTCTTGTCCAGAGTTCGGCAGCCTGACGGTCAGAGGATGCTGTTTAGAGAGACTATCAGTGCCTTCCAAAATGACACATTTTATTATTTTCTAAACTATAGTTTAGGTCTAGTAAGATTAGGCAACTAAAACATTTGTGTAATGTTAGTGAAAGAGTGGTCTATACTCGACGTTCCACTTCCGGGATTGTGCCGTTGCCGACGGAAATTCCGCCGGATTTCACTCTTTTCGGCCGGATATCCGTTGCTTTGAGCTTCTTTTGTGTTGGCGTTTTAAACTCGGTAGATTTCTGAGGACTATGGTTAACTGCTCCTCAGATCTCTGCAGGGTAAATCCAGACAGCTAGCTAGACTATCTGTCCAATCTGAGTTTTCTGTTGCACGACTAAAACAACTTTTGAACGTACACGTTCCACGTTTTCCACGTTTTTCTCCCATCCTATAATGCTGTGTGGACTAGCCAGACCCTCCTTCACAGCGCCGCAGTGGAGGAAGGTCTGGCAATGCGAGACTAGTGAAAGAGAGAGGTGTGGGTCGTGAGCCGAAGTCACATCCCTCCTCTGAGATTTCTGGTGGGAAATAAAGTCATGCAAAGTGTGTGTTGTTCTCTGTGTTGGTGTGTGTTGGTACCAGGTTCCCAGCAGCAGGGTCAGGCATTTGTCGCTGAGCTGCTCGTCGTAACACTCGGTGGTCATGGTGGAGGGATACACCAGGCTGGGATCAGTGGAGCTCCACTCCTGAGGAATCAGCCAGAAACTCCATGACAGCAGGGGTTCAAACTCTGCAAACACACAGGAGAGGAAGGACGCAAGAAACTGTCATCAGTCATCAGAAGGCTCCGTTTTCATACAGGTACAGTCAGTGGTGGAAGAAGTATTTATCCTTTACTTCAGTAAAAATATTAATACCACACAGTGAAAATACTCTACTACAAGTAGAAGTCTTTACTTAATTACAATATGTATTACCGAGTATTACCAGCAAAATGTACTTAAAGTACCTAAAGTAAAAGTATGTATAGTGCAATGTTCCCTGTCAGTGTTTGACTATTATATCTAATGTTTCTGGATTAATATTACTGCTACATTAATGTGTATGTTGCATTTTACTGCTGTAGATGTTTAAGGTTGTGCTAATTGTAACTCCTTTATTTCCTGTTGAGTGGTTTAATCTACAGCAATGCATTATATTGTATAAGATCATTATATGTTTGTACCGTCGCTGTCCTGTGAGAACCACGCTTCTCTAGAAAGTCAACTTTTCATGGTTTCAGAATGACAGCCCTGTTTTCAGCTTTGTGACAATACATTCATCAGCTGATCCAAAAAGGCTTTTGATAGATAGATAGATAGATAGATAGATAGATAGATAGATAGATAGATAGATAGATAGAGAGATAGGATCATTTATTAACACATAAAGGAACACTGCATCCTAAAAGTAGCATGAAATACTCAAGTAAAGTACAAGGACCTCAGACAGATGACTAATTGTGATTTCAGTTGCATTTCACATGTATTAACCGTTTATTTTATTAATATTAGAGGCTTTCTGAGCTGACTGTCACAACACTCTTTGTTGGCATATTGTCAAAAACGTTGTATTTCCATTTCATGCTTCACAACTGAGTAGGTTTACTGCTTTACACGCCAGAGGACTTCTAGGAAATTAAGTCCTTCTCACCTTTGTAGTATTTGGGGTCGTCCTGCTGCAGGGCAGCGACAGCCTTCTCGAAGCTTTGGTCGAGACGTTTGACCAGGGCGACGGCCGAGCTTCTCTGAGCCCAGCTGACTGGGTCGCTGTGAGGCCATGTCCGAACTGCCTCCTTCAGCTCAGCTGAAACACAAAACAACAGACTAAGGATCAGTGGCTCTAAGAGAAAACACATTCTTTGCACAATACATGTTCACTCATTTGTGTGAGAGGTTATATGCAAATGGAAATGTATTAAAACTTAACATTTCCAGAACAAGTCCTGTGTGTCAGAGTGTCTGTGTGAACACACACTGTGTGCACTAAGTCCAAGAACACACACTGTGAATTGGTTGCAGCTAAACTAAGATTGTGAACATGGTAAACATTATACCTGCTAAACATCAGCATGTTAGCGTTTAGCTCAAAGCATTGCTGTACCTTAGTACTAGAGGTGTTGAAATGTATCATTGCATCGATGCATCGCGATGCGGACCTGGACTATTCTGCATCAATGCAGTGACAGACCATAATGGAGTATTGCCTAATGATTTTACTTGTTGATTTTCCGGTCGCTACTTCTTTCTTTTTTGCCTTTTGCCTGTTGTCTGCTGTGTTCAGACTCCACCACATTCAGGAAGTGTCTTTTTTTAAGTGCAGATACAGTTAAAAGGGGAGTTCATATATAGCCGACTGCTGGAATTTGTTGATGAAAACCAGGAATATATAATAATATTGAGGAGGTGACGCATCGCAATGCATCAGGATATCGAATCGTATCAAATTGTTGACAGGATAATCATGATGGAATAGAACCGTGAGACCGGTGAAGATTCACACCCCTACTTAGTACGGCCTCACAGTGCTGCTAGCATGACTATACTCTCCAGGCATTTCACCATTCAAAGCCTGGTGCCTGCAGCCAAAGCAGCCTGAGATAAGAGAGACCGAGATAAACCACTGGCACTTTGTGTGTGTTACCTGTCTGTGTTATTCCCCTGCATGTCATTCTGTTATATTTGTACTTTTGTTTCTCTGTAAGCGTGCTTTGTCCATAACGTACGGTTTGTGACAAAGAATTTCCCCTTGGGGACAATAAAGTCTATACTATAGACTCTTTGCAGTTACAAAAATATGATGACAAATATTTAAACTAAAGAAAAGCAAAAATGGTTAAGGAATAAGAACAAAGCAGGGCAAAGAAGAATCAATAAAATGTTTTTCAACTTTGTAATCATACACAGATAGATATAGTGTGTCTGTCTGTTTGCAGTGCGTCATGTCAGCCACACTATTCCAGAATTAGCCATCATTGTTACATGTATACAAACATCTATGCATATCACACATTTAGTTAGGTTAAATAAATGATTTAATGAATTAATGACTGAACTGATAAATGGATTTGGGAAAAAACAACATGAAATTCAGTTGTTCTTCAAATTAAGCTAAATTGCTTGGTGTCCTTTTGAACGGTCAATCACTATCCAATATTACTTGAACATGTCATCAGAGTGAGGTAGGGCTTCTTGATGTGTTTATAGGTCCAAAGTTTCTATTTTACTTGGCAACACATTTTCTTTATAAAAAATATATAGCAGAGATCCTTAACAAGTTCTAAAAGAAACACTTAAGGTCTAAGGTTTTCTTTGTAATGTACCAAAAAAGTGTCCCAAATTAACTGACTTCACCCCTAGGCCTAGTTGTGTGCCTATAATGAATATTCCAAATAGTGACCCACATTATCTAAAGCCACTCGTGATGAACAAACAAAAAGAAAGTGCAGATATTTTCCAGATGTTTCCTGCGGTTGAAAGGACACCAAGAGGACGCTCCTGCTGCAGCCTGTTTCCTATTTCAGCAGCGCAGGATGTGTTTACGTACCCTGCAGCATGAGGAACCCGACCACCCCGTCCAGGTTGATGTGCTCATGTTGCCGCTCCAGGAAGGATGCTCCCCTGGAGAGGCTGCCCAGGACGTCATCGATCACCTCCGCCTGCGACCGCAACACTGCGGCAAATAGAGCCAGCACGGCGGCCACCTGGAGTCCCGTTGCCCGCATCTTCTCACTCGGAAAGTCCCAGTCTGGATTCTCGAAACCGAGAAAAACGTCTCTCCTCTAACGGGAGTGTGTGTGTGTGTGTGTGTGTGTGTGTGTGTGTGTGTGTGTGTGTGTGTGTGTGTGTGTGTGTGTGTGTGTGTGTGTGTGTGTGTGTGTGTGTGTGTGTGTGTGTGTGTGTGTGTGTGTGTGTGTGTGTGTGTGTGTGTGTGTGTGAGTGACGTCAGAAAGGCTGTCATTACGAATTCCAAACTTAAAAGTAGGCCTATTTCTTTTTTTATTTCTGAGACACATCATTTGCATATTTCTACACTTTTACCTCCACGATCCAAACTCCAAATTACCAAACAATAACTCTTAAAAGGTTCAAGAGGTACTCAGATATTCTACTTACAACTACAAGTACTGCGTTCAAAAGTTGTTGTTTTTTTTTCTATTATTTATATTTCAGTGATCTGACACATCTTGTTTCAATGACAGTTACTGTACTTTGAAATGTGGAATTAAAACGCCAAATGGAAATTTGTCTGGTTTGATCAATCATTGAACTATATATATATATATATATATATATATATATATATATATATATATATATATAGCGTTTGCCTCCGACGGGCCGCGGAAGGGAAAACGTGTTTGCGATTACGCCATTCTGACGCTTCTACTGCCTCTGGAGCACCGCCGGTGGTCCGCTGACTCATTGCTATCTGGGTAAGTAGGCCTACTGGTGTAGCAAAAGTAGCCTACTCATTATGCAGAATGGCCCATTTAAAAATAATGTATATTGGATATAATTAGGTTACTGATGCATTAAAGTGTTCATGACTTGTATTTTGCAGCTGGTAAAACTGCAGTTAAAGGACTACTTTATTTACTGCATCGTATTATCTTACTTAATCCATAATAAAACATCATCATTATTAGTTGATTTATATTTTGTAATAATCTCAACATTAAAAAGTAGTTAAAAGTAGCTAGTAACTAATGTCAGAGAAATGTAGTGGAGTAGAAGTATAAAGTAGCAGAAAATGAAAAATGCCTCACTATTGTACTTAAATACAGTATACAGTATACTTCAGTAAATGTTACATCCCACCACTGCACGTCTTACATTACCTCTCTAAAGTGTTTAAGAGAGATAGAGTGAAGTGTATTGCATTGTTTTCGGAGACCACCATATTATTTTATTTATAGTCCTTTCCATATTCATTTTCTTGCTGCTGCTCTGAGGCAAAATGTAAACATATGTATCTGTGCAGGAGAAACATATTGCAAAATTTACAAAGTATGATGTTTGTGACCAAAACTGTCATCACAAGTCACTCAAATCTGTTGTTATCACATTAGATAGGCCTATGTGTTTTCCTGCAGATTTCCAATATGCAGTGCTGCAGGTTTTGTATGAGGGGGACATCCAGTTGTAATAATACTTTTTCATCTTTAAAGAATTAGAAAAGAAAAAAGGCTATTGTCACAGTAGAAGTCTAAAATCATGCCAGAAAAGGAAGTTAACAGAGATATGACAGGAAACAGGAGGGCTGCAACTAAATCTCCAAGACAGGTTGCATACACTTCTATGTCTGGTTTTAAGTAAAGAGTGTAAGTAAGTAAAAAAAATAAGAATAATAGAGATTTTTTTATTTCACTAACCAGAGAAAGGAAAAAGGTTTACTCTGAAATACATTTATCAATACAAAATTTGATTTACCAGGTAGAATTAGTCCTTATCATTCCTGCTGTGCTCAAAAAACGAACAAAACATTTTTCCATGTAAGACAAAAATGTATTTAGGATAAATTCAGGAAATAATAAAGGCAGATAGAACATTTTCAAAATAAATAAGTGACAGTCAAGTTTTAAAGTTTCAAGTTTTATCATATAATATGTCTTTACATTGTGCAGTACAATGCTTTGCTGCCCCCTCCAGTTCAGTGCTTGACCTACAAATACAACCACAATAAAATATACACAACACAGTATCAGTAAAAGCCTTTACAAAAGGGAATACAATCTATCAATTATTTAAGAGATTGTTGTGTGATGAACACATTTTTCTTGAACGCATCATAAAGTCTGCGGTCCCTTTAAACCGGATCTTGTCCTCCTCCACTGAGCCACGTCATCACATGTCACAACAAACATGGCGACGCGTTGCACCTGCACGGCTTCTCTAGCTGTGTTTGCGCTCATTGCGGCGTTTTTAATTGCGTTTTATACCGCAGGTTCAAGTGTAACGTGCTCGGCTGTGTCTCTGACTGTTGTTACCGTACTGGTGTCGCTGTGGTTGTGGAGTTTGCGGCGGCGGAACGGCGATACAGACCGGCGGGTGTGTGTGCTTGTGTTGGGGGATATCGGTCGCAGCCCTCGGATGCAGTATCACGCTCTGTCCCTCAGCAAGCACGGATATAATGTTACCTTTGTCGGGTTTTTAGGTAAGAATGAAGTTTCATACTGCCATTTATACATGATTTATAATTCAACAAACTTCACCTTATGCTGTTCATCAATAAGCGTAATTGTTTGCAGTGTCACAACAAGGTAGTGAAGTAGAAGTATAAAGTAGCATACAATGGAAATACTCAAGTTAAGTACAAGTATGTCAAACGTTTGTACGGTGGGACACTTGCCGAATAATCAGGCACTAGCTGCATTGTCAATACTTCAAATTTCTCACTTCTCGAGCTGAGCAGCGCATAAATAATAAAAGAGATCATTAATGCAGAAGTCAACAAACATCCTGCATCAGTTGAGCTGTAAAAGTAATGTATTCTTTTCTCATTTTAGATACCAAACCTCATCAAGACGTGCTGAGAGAGGAGAAAATAAGCATAGTGCCCATAATAGAAGTGAAAGGTGTTCGAGGTAACTGGAAACATGGTATTGCTCTCACTGTGTTGGCGATTTTTCCTTGAGTGATGAAAAATCACAGAAAAGTGATTAAGTCTTTTTCACAAAGGTGCTTTGTTGCTTCTTCTTTTCCAGGGGGACCAAAAATCCTCACGTATGTGACGAAGGTGATCCTTCAGTGTCTGCAGTTCCTGCATGTGCTGCTGAAGATGGAGACCCAGTCTCATATACTGATGCAGGTATATGTTCAATTTGCATCTATAGATGGATGGACTGCATTTGAAAATTAACCAGCAGGCACTTTTTTTTGTTGCCTTTTTTATAAATAAAGAAATTAATGATCCAAACTGTGAGTAGTTAAGGGTCATATACCAGTATTTGTATTAAATTCTGATTTTGAATTTTGTCCTATTTACTACAAATCCACCTCAGATTAATTAGAGTGCATATAACCAATAAGTAACTTGTAAAGAAATACTTTTATTAAGTGACTGTAACTCTGCCCCTGATAATGACTGTGTTTGTATCCCAGAATCCCCCGGGCCTGCCCAGCATTGCAGTGGCTTGGCTTGTGTGTGTCCTGCGCGGCAGCAGATTCGTCATCGACTGGCACAACTACGGCTACACCATCATGGCTCTGAGCCACGGCCAGACACACCCGCTGGTCCGACTGGCAAAGTGGTGAGTACTGGGAGGTGGATGTTGGTACTTTACTGTTTAGTTTTTAGATAGATTAATAATAATGACTAGGGACTAGGGTTTACAGAAGCCAGTCTGTGGTTTCTGGGCTGTTACCTTGAGATCACAAATTAATGTGTGGTGCTGTGCTCCTTGTGTTGCTCAGTTACAAGAAAACATTTTCTTGAACTTTATATGTTAAATAATTTCTGGGTGTCTAACGTGTTAATATGGCCCAAAAAGGCACAAAATACTCTGACAGTGATTTTTCTTCTTCTTCTTCTTCCAGGTATGAACACTTCTTCGGCCCTCTGGCCACTCACAACCTGTGTGTTACCAATGCAATGAATGTCGACTTGCAGAAAAACTGGGGCATCAGGTATGATTTGTTTTGCACTTATCATGTTATAAATATAACCCAACGTTCTGAAGGCTCACTAGCAGCCTGTAGAGGCTGTTATGTTCTTCACAACTTTACTGAACAGTGTGAAAGTGATGATTTAAAGAAACAACCCAGGGATATTTACTGAGGATTCATGGTCCTTCTTTAAGTGCAAAACGAAATAGAAAAACTGTGGTGACGCAACATGTCCCTGATGAAAAGTTGGGTCAGACTTAGTAAATATCCCCCATAGGGACAATTTAGCTTTGAGTCTCACCAATACTGGAGCTAAACGTTTGTCCTATCTGGGGGACAATGAATATCCACAGTTAAATTCATGGCGGTTGGATTTAAACATGAGCTGGAAGATACAACCCTGCTATACCTTTCAGCCCCAATTATTTTAACTGTATGAAGGGAAGTGAAAAGCGACTGTTTTGACTGTTTGCAGGGCGACGACTCTGTATGACAGACCTGCCTCCATCTTCAGAGAGACTCCACTGAAGCTGCAGCATGAGCTCTTCATGAGACTGGCCAAGGCGTATCCTCAGTTCCAGAGCAAAGAGTGAGTGAGAAACACTACAGGAACATTTCACGTCTGTTTTATAAGAGTGCCACCACAGCATTTTGTCCAGGAAACATAACAAAATGCCTCGGTTTCCCAGGGTTTCCCCCAGAAAAGTTGTATAGGCCGGTGGCAAGTTTCTTTTTTGACGAGGGCCTAGCCGGGGCCAGTCACAGACTGATGGCAGCATCAATGTGTAGAGCCCAATAGTTTCTGTGATAACAGAATCATGGACGGAATCACGAAATTAAGAATTTAAAAAATAAGACTGATTACATAGGGTCGAACATTAAGTCAGTGCTAAAAGCTAACTGGAGATTTGAAAATATTTCTAAAGTCTCAGTTTCCAGTTGAGCTGCTCTCTTTGTGTATCTTCAGCTCTGCTGGATTTATGTGCGTTCTAACCAACAAATGCTTTGTTCAGAGCCACAGAGGTTTATTTCAAACTTCAGTCCAGATCTTCAAAGTTTCCAAAGACGGGAACATACAGTATAAGACGCTGGTGTAGCTGCACCACACTGGTTTACCCTGAAGAGCAAACACCGCCATGACTCACCTGCTGTGTGTCTTTCAGGTCTGAGGAGGTGGAGGTGGAGAGGACAGTTTTCTCAGTTTGTGACCTCGCTGGAGACACTGTGACGTTGAGGACGGAGCGACCGGCGCTGCTGCTCAGCAGCACCAGCTGGACAGGTGAGAGGAGGAGCCTTTCAGAGTGTCATGGAAAAACTCAGGAGCAGCACAACTCATTTCACATATGTGAAGAAGATTCTAGAGATTTTGACGAATTACACTGGAGCATTTAATGAACACTCAATTGAGGAGAGAATTAAGCAGGCGGTACAGTTTAACCACGACGTGTTGTTGTGCATTGCATCCCAGTTCTCTGAAGTTCCTGTCTTCCTGAAGGTGTATTTAAACTAGAGATGCACCGATTGACCAGCTGGTGACTGGAATTGGCCGATTTTCACGTCATCGGCCATGACCGGCAACCTGCCGGTCAGTCTGACATATGCCGATTTTATGCCGGACAAATTCACTCGGGCGCCGCATGATTTACATCGCGCAACATCCGCACCACACGTGCACATGCAGGGTTTCCGCTATATGCATGTAGCAGCGGCACACCGCCGCTCAATCAGCTGTTTATGAAATGTCATAAAGTCGTAATTATACACGGCTCTCCAGAGCCGTCGGCTCTAGTGATCTTGGGCGAACGGTCAGCCGCTCTCTCTCCCCTCTGAGGCTGAACAACTGGAACATGAAAACCGCACTCACGCAGGTCCCGTGAAATATGACAGCTACAGTTTATCGGAAAATAGCGTTGGGCACACTGACTTTGATGAATTTACTGTTTATCAGACCCCAGATGAGACAAGAAGCTAACGTAAGGACACCACGTCTGACACTGTGGTAAGCAGCACTGGAGCCCCCCAGGGCACAGTGCTGGCTCCTCTTCTCTTCACCCTGTACACCTCGGACTTCTGTTAAGACTCAGAGCTGTGTCACATACAGAAGTACGCCGATGACACAGCCATCGTTGGGTGTATAAAGGGTGACGGAGGAGGAGTATCGAAGTCTGGTGGGGGATTTTGCAGCATATCCAAGAAGGACACCTCCAGACTGGATAAACTGATCAGGCGGGCCGGCTCTGTGGTCGCCATGAAGCTGGACTCACTGGTGACGGCGGCAGAGAGGACGACACTGGACAAACTGCTGGACATTACTGACAATACCAGCCACCCCCTGCACACCATCATCAGCAACCAGAGGAGCCTGTTCAGTGGAAGGCTGCTCCTTCCCAAGTGTAGGACCAACAGACTCAAGAACTCCTTTGTCCCTAATGCCATCATACTCTACAACTCCTCACTCGGGGGGAGGAGGAAATAGGGTAGAGAACAGAACAGGAAGGAAGGGAAGGAGTGGTAGCCACTCACTCATTCACTGTGCAATAAATTAATAATCTGCTCACATACGTACCTGGACACTCTAATTGCTAATTTATGCTAAAATGTCATTTATTTATTAACTGTATAATAACACAATACCATACACAGTCCTATATATTTATCTTTTATTTATCTGTAGTTTATTGTTGTTTACTGTTTGTTTACTTTTTGTAAAAAAATATTTAGCTTAAAGGTTTGTTATTGTTGCTGCTAAAATCTGCTGCTGGATATCTAATTTCCTTGCGGGAGTCATCCCAAAAGGATCAATAAAGAGAAGTCTAAGTCTATTGGCGAACGCTGTGGTCCCTCTGCCTTTGACGCCCCGCTGGCCGGTGTAGGAGACAGGGTGTTAAAAAAATAAATAAATAAAAAAGAGACGCTGTATTCCTCCGACACGCTGTATTAACGTTACTGTTTTAAAAACGCTTTCCAGGTTAGTGGGAGTGCCTACCGCTCAAAACCAACATTAAAAACGTAGTAATCTTCCCTCAGTGTTTAGTTTTGTTGCTAACGTTAGCAGATAGGCCTGTTGACAGCAACGGTATTGTTACTGTTTTCAGATAACGTTACTGTTGACGTTCAAACAGGCCTGTATGTGTGTTTTGAGAAATATCTTTATACTGCAAGGCTATAATTATTTTATTTTTATTTGTTATTACCTGTTTTCATACATACAGAAGTTTAGTTTGCTAAATATATCACCTTTTTTTAGTTGGATATTGGATGTGAAAAGAAGGAAATGGTTCTTCCATAACATTGCACTTTAGATGTGTGTGAATTTCCCACACCAGGAGTAATTTATAGTTCTATTTTATAGCGATCGTTTATCTATTCAAAATATGTTCTATGTTCTATGCAAAATGTAAAATTTTCTATTAAAAGATAGAAAATAAATATTTGTTTGTGCTGTAAAGTGGATAGAAAAAATGGAATCGGCTAAAATCGGTATCGGCTGGTCAAACTCAATGAAAAATCGGAAATTGTAATCGGTGCATCTATTACTAGCAGGGTTGGGTCATTTTCTTGCACATTAGGGTGCCATTATGCAGAAAAACTGACAATGAAAAAGTGATGCTATGGTCGTGTGTCAGAAAGTGTTTATTAGAACTGAACCAAACATGGTTTGGTTCTGCGCTGTGTGAATAAATCACTTCACTGTTTTCTGATATTTTTCTGATTGATGAATTAATAATGAAAATAATTCAATTTGAGTGTGTCACTGTCGGTATGTTTCTAATCAAACAAATGTTCCTTCTCTCCACAGAGGATGAAGACTTCTCCGTCCTGCTGACGGCTCTTGAAGGTACGACAGTTTCCCTTCTGGACTGTGAATGGGTTCCACAGTGGTGGAAGGAGTACTCTGATATTTTACTGGAGTTAAAAGTAACAATACCAGTGGCCGGGTTGGCTCAGTGGGTAGAGCAGGCACACAGGCACAGGTTTATGCCTCGACGCAGAGGTCCAGGGTTCGAATCCGACCTGTGACGATTGCCTGCATGTCTTCCCCCTCTCTCTCTCTCTCACCTAGCTGTCCTGTCAAAATAAAGGCACAAAAGCCCAAAAAATAATCTTTAAAAAAGCAATAACGCATTGCAGAAAGTAAAAGTCCAGCATTCAGAATATTACTTCTGTAAAAGTATTAGCATCAAAATATACTTAAAGTAACAAGCAAAAGTACTCATTATGCAGAATGATCCATTTCAGAATCATATATATTATATTACTGGCTTATTTGATATGATTTACTGATGCATTAATGTGTCAGCTGCTAAAGCTGGAGCTCATTTTAATAACTTTATATGGGTAGTTTAGCCTATACAAATACATAATCATTTATTTGTTTTATATCTTTTGTATCAGTAATCTGAATCTGGAAAGTAACTTAAGTTTTTAAATAAATGTAGTGGAGTAAAAAGTACCGTTTCCCTCTGAGATGTACGTAGTGGAGCAGAAGTATGAACTAGCATAAAATGGAAATACTCAAGGAAAGTACCTCAAAATTTGTACTTGAGTACAGTACTTGAGTAAATTTACTTAGTTACCTTCCACCACTGACTTGTCTCCTGTTTGTTCTCAACAGAGTACGAAGGTTTCATTGGAGGAGGAGCTTCCTTACCATCTTTAGTCTGTGTGATCACAGGTAACCCTCTGCTGCCTCACTGTTTGTCCACGTCTCATTTCAATAAAGTTTTAGTTTACGTGTGTGTGTGTGTGTGTGTGTGTGTGTGTGTGTGTGTGTGTGTGTGTGTGTGTGTGTGTGTGTGTGTGTGTGTGTGTGTGTGTGTGTGTGTGTGTGTGTGTGTGTGTGTGTGTGTGTGTGTGTGTGTGTGTGTGTGTGTGTGTGTGTAGGTAAAGGTCCCCAGAAGGAACACTACAGGAAGTTGATTGACTCTCTGCATTTGGATCATGTGAAGATCTGCACTCCCTGGCTGGAGGCAGAAGACTATCCGGTCTTGTTAGGTAAGAATTGATAAACATTAGGGACTGTACACTCACTGTGTGTGCTTTTAACCCCTCTCAGACTTTTGATTGATTTTTATTTGACCACTTAAATATAAAAATATGAAACGGTACTCTGTGTCATACATTAAAATACATAAATAGTCAGGGATGACACAATAAAGCCCAAAGACTTATTTCCATTGTGGTCCCTATAAGGACAGGGGGAGAGGACAAGAGGCAGCAGATCACACATCAATCATTCATCATCATACATTAAACAATATTCATCCATATTATACAGAAAAATTAACAATAAAAATAGGTAATGACTATGATTGGCACCTAAGCCATACTTTCAAACCCTGTTTAAAACCTTTGCCTATGCCTATTACTGTCTTCAGTGTACCAGGTAACCGGTTCCTAAGGGTAGTTCCAGTATAAAGAAAAGACTGTTTGCCCAGGTTAGTGTTAGATCTGGGGGGTACAAAATCTGTTGAGCTACCCCTAGTGGAGTACCTGTAAACTTCATTTACTCTATTAAAATCATTTCTAAAAAGACCTGCATCTCTTTACGTAAATGTGGAGGCAGTGTGACATGTCAGGCTCATGTCACAGCAATCTGACACGACCAAAGTCTGAGCTGTCTGAGGGAACGTCGTTTGGACATTGGGAAGTCCGACGTTCCAACTTAAGCGGGCGTTCATGTGAATTTACCCAGTCAATAATTTGTGTATGTGCCTTGTGATCAGCTAAAAAGAGAGGGAAAAAAAACAAAACCTTAAAGCTGGCGGTGAACGCTACAAGATGTTTACACTGGAAAGAGCACAGTTAAACATGTTAATATATGGTTGTTTGTGTTGTCAGGTTCAGCAGATCTGGGCGTTTGTCTCCATAAGTCCTCCAGCGGTCTGGATCTCCCCATGAAGGTGGTGGACATGTTCGGCTGCTGCCTGCCCGTCTGCGCCATCCACTTCAACTGGTGAGCTCCATCCAGGCTGTTTTAGATTTTACATACAAATACACAGAGCATGAGCACGATGAATACTGCAGACTGGAAAAGACGCTTACGGAGCTCTAGACTTTAAGCCTTTGTTTTTGTTTTAATTTAGGAGAGTCCATTTGTTGTACTGAGATGACGTGTCCTCCGGCTCAGATTTCTGAAGTCAGTTATTATACTGTTATAGCCGGTAGAATTGAGTTGTTGACATTCACATTGCTGCATTTTTTTAGTAGATGATTTATGAAAGATTTTGAATCAAAGGAATTCAAAAATAAACTGAACGGCTCAGACAACCTGTTAAATTGTTACTGAATACTGAAATGTGTTTCAAAGCTAAACGGGGCAGTTTCTTTTCTTTTGTTCCTCAGTTTACACGAGCTGGTGAAGCACGAGGAGAACGGCCTGATCTTCAGAGACTCTCGGGAGCTCGCAGAGCAGCTCAAGGTAAGGGGGAATACCTGCAAAACCTCAAAATACAGACCCACGAACATGAACTGCTGGCTTATGTTAAGGAACGACAAAGAGCATTCAGTAATTGTTAACTCAAAGATTCAGCGCTTCACTTCTGGCTAGGATTTAATTCAGGGTTTTCAACAGAGGTATACAACAAAGAGTATAAACTGGGCCCAAGCAATTGTAGCACTTTTTTTTTTTTTCCCTTTCATTGCTTGAGCTTCATTTAAATGATGTTGATTTGTCTGTGTGTGTTTTCAGTCTCTCCTGTCAGAGTTTCCCGGTTCAGGCGGCAGACTAGGAGTGTTCAGGAGGAACCTCCGCACCAGCAGAGGGCAGCGCTGGGACGACAACTGGGACCAGAACGTCCTGCCTCTGATCTCTGCTCCCTGATGGGACACCAGAGTGGGACTTTAATGAGCAAAATGTGTTAACGGGGATGAACGGCAGAGAAGTTGTGTTATAATATTTGGGATGAAAGACAGTAGGTGCATCTTTTGTTTTAATGTCTTGTAACATAAAGGTTGAGGATTCTTTGGATAATTTGACTAACACCCAGGTGAGAAACTCTCCACCTGTAAGAAAAAAACTTTTTTCCCCTCCTTCAGAGCACTTGAATTTATAAAAAAGGACACTTTGATACGATGTACATTTGTAAATAAAATCTTTATTGCGCTAGAGTTGTGTCACCTGTACAGTTTAATCATTTCTATAGCAGAGACTCTGTTGTAAGGAAACACGTGGCTGACGGCTCCTGTCATCACACGATGGCTGATTCCTGCTTTTTCTGTCAAAAGGAAACCTTCAGTCAGTTAACAGGTAACGGCATCCCAAATGTGTCAATAAGTAGAAATTAAACAACACCAGCCTCATCCATAAAGACTGGCAGGTTTGGCTTCCCTTTAAGAGTAGAACTAAGACTGACTTGACTCCCACAGATCTTCAGAAATCTCTTACCGAGCCGCTGCTTAAAGCCGCCGTACGTCTCCTGGTTTCTTATGGTGGAGCAGATGAAGACTTCAGGAGACGAACACCTCAGGATCTTGGACAGCAGCTTCACCAGACTCTCTGCAACATCTGGGTCATACACCACATCTGCACCACAGGGAAGAAACATCTGCATCATGCATGCATGACAATGTAGTCTTGCATTGCCAGACCTTCCTCCACAGTGCTGTGGAGGAAGGCCTGGCTAGTCCACACACAGTATTCCGAGATGGGAGAAAAACGTGCTCTGGTTTATTGGCATTTCTTTAAACTAATCACAATCGTCTTGGGCGGCGCTAAGCACCGGACACAATGACGGTGCATCTGCAAAATAGCCTCGGGAAGGAACTTGTTTTGGTGGAACATGTACGTTCAGAAGTTGTTTTAGTCGTGCAACAGAAAACTCAGATTGGACAGAGAGAGATCTGAGGAGCAGTTAACCATAATCCTCAGAAATCCACCGGAGTTTAGAACGCCAACACAAAGGAAGAGGAAGGTGACGGACATCCGTCCTAAAAAGAGTGACATCCGGCAGAATTTCCGGCGGCACATGAACAATCCCAGAAGTGGAACGTCGTGGATATAGACTAGACTGAATGAGGCAGGCGGCTGACTGTATGTTCTCTGTGGAGTTTACTTTACGAGACTGATCTGCTGACCTGCAGCAATGACCGTGTCAGCCCCGATCTGTCTGATGTGTTCCTCTGTCGCTGTCATCCAGTCCATCTCCTCCACACTGTGCTCGCTCAGACCGTTGAGCCGGACGTTGTCTCTCAGTTTCTGCAGGACTCTGGGGTGACAGTCGCTGAAGACGTATCTGTTGGGGCTGCAGGAGTGACAGATGGTGATGCCGGTCAACCCAACACCGCTGCCCAGCTCCAGAATGGTCCTGCAGACCGGAGAAGAGGAGAGGGACAGATTATCAAAGAGTTGAGGGATGCAGTCATAAAAATAGAAATCTGAGTCTTGAAGAAATTGGGTCTTTCTTTTTTTTTATTAAATACAATAATTTCTTTCTTTCATAGCTGAAGTTGTTCTGTTGGTGGTTTTAGGGGTTG
Source organism: Sander vitreus (assembly GCF_031162955.1). Lineage (NCBI taxonomy): Eukaryota > Metazoa > Chordata > Actinopteri > Perciformes > Percidae > Sander > Sander vitreus. Next base: position 7,954,526 of record NC_135869.1, on the reverse strand, counting down.
GATACCTGCCAGTGAAGGCCTGCCGGTGATCCAGAGCCCACTCTGCCAGGTAGAGAGCGGCCTCCCAGGTCACCAGGCCGGTGGTCCCCTCTGAGATCAAAGCTACGTTTTCCAGCAGGCTGACAGCATCACCGCTGGGCTGCAGGACAAAACCACCAGAAAGTCAGGAGGGATGGCATTCATGTCTTGATGACATTTTGGATCCCCGGGCAGAACTGAACCAGTGATGTCCTGTTGATAGTCCTTTTATCTTTTAGAAAAGCTCAGTATCATGTTACAGCTTTAAGAAAGAATGATGAAAGTCACCCTATATGAGGAAATACACCTCTGTGTTTATTTCCTGGCTGTAATCCATGGAATGATGAGTTTGGTACCAGTAAGTAGCTCTTGTAGCACTCGGTCGTGTCTTCGGCTCCCACCACTTCAGCCAGAACGTCGTACAGCTCGTCAAGAGGATCGCAGCCTGCAGCCTCCTCCTGGGGACGGATCACACACGAGGAACTACGTCACTTTTTGTAGGACTTGGCAATATACAGTATCAATATAAATCATTATCGCGATATGAGACGAGATATCATCTTAGATTTTGGATATTGTAATATGACACAAGTGTTGTCTTTTCCTGGTTTAATAGGCTGCATTACAGTAAAGTGATTTCTGAACTCGCCGCAGTTCTATTATTTTACCCACTTAAAGTCGTCCGTCCATCCGTCCACAAAGTGAAAAAGCCCAAAGTCCACCCCAAAGGGACTTACCATCTCCAACAGAAAACACTGTTCACAAACTGCTCCAAACAGCTCTAGTCCAGCCTTTACTTCCGTGACGAACGTGCGTCACATGCTCGCCTAGCTGCTAGCATGGCACGCCCTCATACTCTGCTTCTGACTGGCTAGTAGTCCTTACCTAGCTACTGCGCGACTCCCAAAAAAGATGGAACAGAAGTGTGATGCCTCACTCTATAGCTAAAACAGAGAGCTCAACACACAGGGTGAAAAGAGGAGCTGCAGCAGTGTGCAGTACGACAAAAATATGGTGTTTTTTGAAAATTAAACCATGTAAACCTATTCTGATATAACCCCTAAATACAATTATGAACCTGAAAATGAGCATAATATGAGCACTTAGTAAGTAATTATATCCACATCACTGATGAGAATTTATAACAAATTGCATTGTGTAAATATTTTGTGAAAGCATCAATTGTCAACCCTACACTATCACAATATCGATAGCGTGGTATTTGGTAAAAAATATTGTGATATTTGATTATCTCCATATCGCCCAGCCCTACATTTGTGTCCACATTTGTAGCTGTGTTACTATCTACAGTAATGGATTGTATGAATACAGCGACAAAGTGGAGTCTAACTACCAGGGCTCTAGTCTCACATTGCCAGACCTTCCTTCACAGCGCTGCGGAGGAGGGTCTGGGTAGTCCACACAGCATTCTGGGATGGGAGAAAAACGTGCTCTGGTTCATTGGCCTTGCTTTAAACCAATCACAATCGTCTTGGGTGGCGCTAAGCGCCGGACGGCGCAACGGCACCTCTGCAAAATAGCCTCTGGAAGGAACTTGTTTTGTACGTTCAAAAGTAGTTTTAGTTGTGTAACAGAAAACTCAGATTGGACAGATAGTCTAGCTAGCTGTCTGGATTTACCCTGCAGAGATCTGAGGAGCAGTTAACCATAGTCCTCAGAAATCTACCAGAGTTTAAAATGGCAACACAAAGGAAGCCCGAGGGAACGGATATCCAGCCTAAATGAGTAAAATCCAGCGGAATTTCCGCTGGCAACGGAGCAATCCCAGAAGTGGAACGTCATGGATATAGACCACCAGGGCACCAGAACACGTGGGCTGGACTATGAACTATCACAGACTACAAAAGGACAACCAGCAGTGTTTGGGGTAACGTCTGCATCTCTCCAAGATGAACTGAACACTTTTTATGCACGCTTTGAGATTTACTCCCCGGCTCTGGAAGAACAAAAGACCCAGAACCGCTGCCCACTAGTAATATCCTAGTTCAGCATTCAACACCATTAATTAATGCTAAAGTTGCATGCCAACATGCTAGCGTTAGCACGTAAGCAAATGTTAAAGAAATAGTTTGGCATTTTGGGAATTATGCGCATTTGCTTTCTGGCAGAGAGTTTTGTACATTTAACAGAAAAAAAGAATGTATGGATTAATCGAGAACTTAATTAGAAGATTGATTGATAATGAAAGTATTAATCGTTAGTTGTAGCCATAAATAACTGAAAATTATGAATTAAATTGACTTCTTTTAAGAAAGTTTGGAAATCAACAACTGGTTTTCAACTAAACTAATAGTCTCAGAATTCCTATAATTAGTCCCAAATGTCATCTTTATTTCCTGGAAACTTTAAATATATTAAGAAATTATTAGGAAATAATGTAACCGCTGTATGTGAATGTTGTAATGAGCCAGGCTGACTGACAGACCACCCACCCGTCTGATGAGCTCAGAGAGGAACAGCTTCCTGTATCTAAATGATGGTGGAAACTTCCGGCACAAAGAGTGAAGACACGTCTGTCAAAAACACAAAAGACACATTGTTGTTTATTTGCTTGATAACTGATTAGAAGACTATGAACGGTGAGTGTGCAGGCTGACTTACCTGTTTTAGGATGTCTGAAATCAGGTTTGATGATTTGTTGCTTTCAAGATCTTTTTCTAAAAACTGAAGAGTAGAAATTATCAGTTAGAAACTACAGTATGAACTGGTTTGAAGCTTTTAATGAGGTGTATTTTTTAATTTTAGTGTTAAAATTAGTTTCAGAATTAAGAAAAACTAAATTCAAATTAATACATTGTTCTCACTAATTTGACTCTCTCAGAATTCCTCGTTTATCAGCCTTTTGACTCTTGTATTAAAATTAAAAATAATCTTCCACTATTTACTTTATATATTTAACAGATTATCAATAAAGACAGATATTGATTTTGATACTTATATTACATGTATTTATATTTTATCAACTTTGAATTTTTATCCTTTATATTTATTTTTTCTAATTCTTATTTTAAAACGTATAGGCTATTCTAATTATTATTATTATTATTATTATTATTATTATTAATCATTCACGTCGTTTTTTTCAGTACACCATTAAGAGTGTACCACCCTGCATTTCACTACACATACTGTTTGTGTATGTGACAAATACAACATTTTATTCAAGCCACTCTTATTTCAAATGTTAGAATTCAACCTTGGGTCTTGTCCACAGTCTCTTAGCAAACTGGACTGCAGTCTAAACAGAAGAATGTTGAAGTTATTTGTTTAAAATCCGACCTTATTACCCAAACTTTGCAAAAGAGTCCGCTAATTTGTTAAATACTTATATATGTTGTGTTATATACTGACAGTGAGTATGTTTACCACTGAGCAAGAAAACACGGCTCGACCTATGTTATACCGTCTATGGAATTAGACATTTCTGAATAAGTTTGTAGCGTGACATTCGCTTTGTCTGATGTTTAGAGACGGGCTAAAATACTGCTAGCACGTAGTCATACTCACGGTCCAGGGAAATGAAACCAGGCGACTCATGGCAAAAAAAGACACTTGAAAGTCCCGTAAAATATCCGTCTTATTTACTCTTTTACTGTCTGAGGTTTGGTTCCGCTCTGAATGCTCCATGTTCAACGTGTTCACTGTTTACTTCCCGCTTACCCACAAGGCAATGCTATCGTTTGTCGCTAGACCTACTGGGTAGTGTAGTTTTTTATATATAAATTAGTATATTGGTCAATAAACTCAATACAACCCACTGCATTTGTAAAAATACAGGAAGTAGTCTAAATGGCGTTAACGCATGCAATCAAAAACAATTACAAGAAAATAAATGAATAGCACGAAGTGTATAAAAATCTGCACTAAGCCATTAAATAAATAGGCCTAAACAGCCCTTGAGAGGAATTTTTTTTACTGTCCGCGATGTCTTTTGTTTTGATGTTTTGTCTATGTTTTTTTTTGTATTATCCATGCAGCAACTTGCCCTTATCCAAACACACATTTCTCCCAAGGGAGACAAATAAAGATGCCATGACCTTGACAAGATTTGAAGAGGAACAACATTTTAAAAAGGGGGGAGGGGAAGTTATGAAATGTTTTAAAAGTAATGAGTGTGATTTTAAAAACCACCCCCAAAACACACTGGCATACAGTGTGAGGACATTAAAATAAAAGGGACATGTTCTCTTGTCATGCAAGGAAAGACAGTAACAATGTTTTTAATCATATTTTGTTTCAATACACAAAGCTACAATAACTCTTTTTTTTTTCTCCCAGCAGGCTACTATCTCTCATTGTGGCAAGACATTTTGCCTTAAAGGGTGTAACGTTAATAATCTGTCAAGAATATATTTTGTTATTTTTAGTCTGTTGGAGGTTTTCATCCCGCTCTTTTCTTGCTGTGTCACTGCAGAAGGAGATAAATCTCTTTACAGTTGGGCCAACTCCCCATTCACCAACAACTCTGACAGCAGCAGCACACACACACTGGGCATTTAGTGGTGAGTAACAAGCACATTATTATCATCACAATGTATGATGATGATGACGACGATGCATTGTTCTGTTTTTTAATTATTAGGATTTTTTGACATTATTGCATCTGTAACAGTTAAAACATGAAATAATCAATACAATTAATTAATGACAACAAAAACACTTTTTTGACTTAAAGTTATACATTATGACTGCTTTTACAGTAGTGCCCAAACATAAGTAGACATATTTCTCCATATAGTCACTGATGTAAAACTTATTTTGTTTTATATTTTGCTTACTGTAGTGGAGCTGTCCCCCTGACTCCAGAAATCCAAAACACATTCGAGAGAGACGACAGAAAATCTTATAATCCGCGTAAATAAACTTTTATAATTGGTTTTGTCCTAGTCCAACTGAAATTTCCCAATTTTAAATAACTCGACAGGAGGGCTATCACGATAACCGGAACACACATGAACGTTGTGTTTCTCACCGGAGCATTGTATTCAACGGACTGTCAACAAAGAATATGGCGCTGTTGTCTAATTAGCTAGCTAAACTCTACTCGACGTTACAAATGGAAGGTGAACGTTTTTTTCAGTGTTAAAGAAGGTAAATAAAGTATTTTTACACACATATCTTGTGTCCATAATGCCGTTTCATAGCTTTACCTCTCCGCTGTTTGATCAGATAGCTAGCTAATTAAGTTAGATTTTGAACACTTTTAGTTAAATGTGTAAATGTGTCATTTTAACGACAGAATCAATCGGCGTTAACGCTCCTATTCTTCATATACATGTTTAGTAAATCCGTATAATTTTTTCGGTAACTGCCAACATTTGTTTTTCGCTAGCTAGCTAACACTACAGCTAACCTACTTTCCTGTGCTAACCACTGACATCAATAGCTGCCCCGGGCTTTATGTTGCCACAACAACACGCTAGAGTCACACTAAATATTGAGTCTAGCGGCTAGAGTCAATATTTGAAGGGCATAAAAGGAGGCCCACCGTGTAGTCCCGTTCAGTTTCGTCCTTTCGTTCACCAAACTCCATACAAAAATAAGAAGATTTAATATTGTGCAAACCGTCGCGATTAAATCCGACATCTCTAGGATCAGGAATATCTTTTATGAATAATAAGGATCTATTCTTCGATTCGGCACTCATCAGGTATTACTATATATTTTTATTACAATTCAATTTTATATATAGGCCTACGTATACTTTTGTTGTCTTTCACATCTGGAAACAACAGCGTGACAGTAGCACAAATGCAACTTAATGTAGTAGAACTAGTTTTTAAAGGTTGAGGGGATTTTGCATTGAGTAAATGTACTGGACACCATCATGCTATTGTTCTTTTCCTGGAGGATCATCTTAACACCAGCTTCTTGCTATAGCTAACAATTCAACCGTTCTCAGGTTATATGAAACTGCACATTTGTGAGGTGTTTTTAAAGATTAACATCTTCAGTATGAACCCATTGATTGAGAGCCACAGGCAGGGTTGGGAAATCAGAAAGGATTGAGAGATGGACTAACATATCATTGGTTTTTATGGCTTTTGTGGACAAAAACAGAAATCTAGAATAGCACCAGCTGCCCCCCCATTCTGTGCTGCAGATGTGCAAGTAACCTGACCTGGTTGTTTTTCCATCTCTTTGTCAGATCATCCGACCTGCTTGAGGCTGAACACTGAGCTGCAGTGAAGTCATGGTGCTGAAGATCTTCTTCCCGCAGTGCTGTAACCGGGCGGACAGCGGCCTGCTGGTCGGCCGCTGGATCTCCAGCCAGGACTCTGCCGTGGTGTTGGCGGTCATCCACTACCCATTCATCCCCGGACATGTCAAACAGTACATCCAGCAGGTCAGTGCAGAACAGACCTCTGTGTCCTCTCAGGTCTGTATTAGGGATACATTTAGCCCCAGTTTGTGCCTCTCACGTATTGTTATGACATTTGAGTTACAAAGCCAGGCAGTGGATTTTCCGAAAGATAAAATACCTGGTGATATAAAAAAAACCCAAAAAAAACAGAAGGTCGTTTAACAAAACTCGCTGCTTTTTTGAAAGTATTTCCAGACTCCTTAAGGACTCTTTTAACCATCTGGATGAAACAAAAACTAAATCTTCTGCACAATAAAACCCAAGTTGCTCCTCTTTTTCCTAATCCAAACAAAGATGATATCTGGAGAGACCTTTCTTCTTGCTCAGTTTGTACAACGTGAACCAAAACTGCTCCATTAGCTAAAGTCATTAGTCTCTCCTCCTCCCTCACCGCACTCCTCCATCTTTTTGACCCAGATGCAGGCCAAGAGTGGGGTGGAGCTGTCGGTGTTGGGCTCGTGGAGTTTACCCAAAGACGGTCAAGAGGGCATGGAGAGCTTCCTCAGAGACCTCAGCACCATCTTCCCCCAGGAACGCTGGCTCCAGATCAACCGCGAGGTGGGCAAGATGGGCTTCACCTGCCAGGTCCTCCAGCGGGATCAGAGTAAGACCCTCAGACCAATATTCACTGGCTTTACACAGTAGTACTGGAGCTCTCTGATGGCTTAGTTTAGGACTGACAAATTCTCATCACTAGTTTCAGTTTATATCTCATTGCAGAGGCTTTTTTCAATTTGACAGGATTATTATTTAATAGGAATAACTTCCAAATTTTTAAATATTAACCATTGTTACATTGTTTCATCCATTTCATTTAGAGTTACTCTGTTGAGTGTCTGTGTCAAATACTTAAAGCTTTAGTGCGTAACTTTCTGATATTAATGAACATCTGTTACATTCAAGCCATTGCCAAATGAGTTGCTACAAAGCTAGTTAAGATTATCAGCTCCACAAAACACTCTCTGGATTTCTCAGTATGGCTATGTTCAGAAGATTGTGCCGTCCGGCGACTTTCCAACGCAGAAACTCAAGTGAAGATAATTACCTCTTCTGAAGAGTCCATGTTTTTTTAATCCTCTGTGTCCTCCTTGGCTACTAGCAACTGCATGAAGGGGGGGGGGGGGGGGGGGTGCGCGATCACAGAAGGCTTGTATCATATGGATGCAGTTTTGAGTTTTGTTGTCATTACTTAGAATTCCTCATGGGGGAGACAAACTACGCACTATAGCTTTAATAAACCTCAGCAGGACTTTCTGTTCACATAAAGATAGATATTGGTCAGGAGTTCATAATGAATTTAACTTGTCATGGCCAGATGGAAGAGTAGTTCAGCGAGAGACGAAAAAGAAGAATGAGAAGGTTGACAAAGGTGCTGGAGAGGCTGGAGGTGATGAAGAAGGGCAGGAGGAGGAGCAGCAGGAGGAGCAGCAGGAGGAGGAGGAGGAGGAGGAGGAGGAGGAGGAGGAGGAGGAGGACGAGAAGGAGAAGGTGATCTTCGTCCACTACGAGCAGAGGAAGGTGATGCTGTCACAGCTTCACCCCATCGAGAACGGAGTTCCCGACCCTACAACTGCTCCACCGTCTGAGCTGAGACAGGTACAGGACACAAAAAGTGCTGGCTCTCGTTTTAATTCCTGTTTGTTGATTTTTTTTTTTTTTATCATGGAAGTATGACTGAACGTGAATGGAAGTTAAAAAATTCAGACTGACATGGCTGATCGTCTGAAGTATCTTTGAGCTCTCTATACAGGATGCAACTTTCAGAATAAAAGACTAATAATGCAGCATAAAATTAAAACTGCCAAAAGTTTGGCATCTTATTCTATGTAAATGATCACAAATATGACATGTTGCCAGAAAATGTACAGAGTAAAGTGCATGTATGAAAGAGGCTCAGGTTACAGGTGGATGTAGCCATGTGTAGACCTAAAGGCTGATTTATGCTTCTTCGTTAAATCGACGCCGTGGGTACGTCAGTAGGTATGTGGAGATGGCCCTACACCGGACCCTACCCCGTAGCCTCACGTGTACCTCTCAAAAAATGTAACTACACCATGCGGCGGAGCATGTCACTCGGTCGTGGCTTGGCAGCGTTGCATTTCCCCCCTATTTCCTGGTTCTCCTTCTCCATAAACAACATGAAATTAAGAAGAGGGTTAACTTTTCCTGCTACAAATTTTCGACCGTTGTCAGAAAACACAGGGGAGACACTTTGTTTCTCTCACTATGCCTCACTCGCTTCAAAACAAATCCCCGTCACTCACACACTCACACACACACACACACACACGTCAGCCCTGTTATTCTCTTAAAGAGATCGACGCACACACCAACGCACAAGTATAAACTTCATTTCACTTACGTAGGCAACGCGTGGAGCTCTGCTCTGCGTGGAGCCCTGCTCTGCGTGGACCCTCGGCAGAACCATAAATCATCCTTAACATGCACCTCCTCTCCTCTGGTCCAGATGTTCCAGACGGTGGCCAACAGCCAGCCTCTGTTCTTCCTGGACAGATACGACGACGGGCCACTGAAGTCGACACACTGGCAGACTGAGGGTCGAGAGGCCAGCATCATCGTGGAGCTGCTCAAACAGGCCTGCATACCGCTCTGCATGCTCATCGGCTGGCTGCTCTCCGTATGGACCTGGATCTGCAACATCCGGTGAGAAGAGAGGAAATTTAACGGATAAAGTCGGCAATATTTGTTATGGTTGTTATTGTCAACAAAGCCTGTAATTTGTGCTGTTTTCTGTACTATGAATTTGATCAAAGATAGAGATATATATATATATATATATGTATATGTATATATATGTATATGTATATATATGTATATGTATATATATATGTGTATATATATATATATATGTATATATGTGTATATATATGTGTATATGTATATGTATATATATATATGTATATGTATATATATATGTGTATATATATATGTGTATGTATATATGTGTATGTATATATGTATATGTGTATATATATATGTATATATGTGTATATATGTATATATGTGTATATATGTATATATGTGTATATATGTATATGTATGTGTATATATATGTATATATGTATATATATATGTGTATATATGTATATATATATGTATATATGTGTATATATATATATATATATGTGTGTGTATATATATATATATATATGTATATATGTGTGTGTATATATATATATATATATATATGTGTATATATATGTATGTATATATATGTATATATATATATGTATATATGTGTATATATGTATATATAGTATGTATATATATATATATATATATATATATATATATATATACACATATACATAACAACATGGATAATAAAAAGTCAGTGTTTCTTCTATAAACTGATACAATATTCTCTTATAGTTGTGTTATATGGAGATGTAGTATTCAGTTTTCAGTATCAGTTTTACAATAGATGTATGACCATATTGTATCATCTCAGTTCTTTGAGAGTTAGATGCTATGACCCATTAGGGCGACTCGATTATGGAAAAAAAATCATAATCACAATTATTTTTTTATTATTATTTCAGGACAATGCACATTTGATGAACATGTACAGAAGTACACGTAAAAGTGCCAGATTGTAGCCCAAGGGCTAATTTCCGTCTGTAGTCCATTCATCAGGTAGATATTACAATAAAAAGGACAAAAGATACACAGCAGCAACATTTGCTATATCAAACGTAAAAAGTAAAACAGGACGAAAGAAAAGAAATACAGGATAATTCATTAGTCAATGTTAAAACAGAGACACAATTCATTAGTATGCTCCATCGAACTAACACGGCACAGCATACAGGTAGAGATGACCACATGCTTGGTTAGCTCCAAGCCAGATCCAAGACCAAACATATACAGCAATAACATTGCTGTATATGTTTATATTTAAATTAATATTTAAATTATATTGGTCAATATTTAAATAACGATTATTTAAAACGATTACTCATTGACTTTTGGATGTTGCATTTATTGAACTTAAACAGTGAAAACACCTTGAACTGTGAAATACTTTTCCCGTTTAACTTTTGGAATTTCCCTTCAGAACACAAGACAAAATAAGAGTATACTTGCAAAATCTAATGCGCAAAATAATTTGCAAGTTTTTCATGATTAGATTGTTTTTGTGATCGTTAGGAGCCAAATGTGACTGATTGCACAGCCCTACGACCCGTATCTGACTAGTTTCTTTACTCAGATCCAGATGCTGAGATGCTGCACATTCCCCATCATTATTTTCATTATTGTATTTCCTCTTTAGGATCTTCAGCCTTTACCCGCTGCGCTTCCTGTCCAGTAAGCTGTCCACCTGTGTCCAGCTCAGCTACAGAACCGAACACATGAGGTTGCTCAGCTCACCCAAACCAGCTGCCGGACACACGCAGTTCATGAGGTGATCGTTTGTAAAAGCAACCTAGAAAATCCCTGATGTTATGGACTTTTCTGTGCTGAAAGTGACACCACACCTGCCGTTTGTAGCCTTCATGTCTGTCTGTCTGTCTCCCTGTAGGAAAGCGAACATCGTGGTGTCGTTCCTGGTGGATGTGGCTCTCGGCATGTTGCTCATCTGGTGGCTCTACAGAGACAACCACATCACCATGTTAGCCAACACGCTGGTGCCTGCAGCAGATGTAAGTGTGTTACCAAGATCAGATGACACAAAAAATTATAATTATGTTATGGTACATTCTACCTCTCTTTTTCAAACGGTTTACAAACAGAAGAAATAACAGGATATCAAGATGATAAAATAATTAAGTCATTCTCACAGTACTCTCAAAATATAATATTAGTGAAACAAAACTATAATCTATTATCTCAAGACATCGAGATATTTAAGTTGTAGTCTTGAGATAATGGGTCCAAAACTAGTGCCACTTTTGTCTTCCATGCAAAAGATGCCATACAATTTAAAGGGTGTCGTGTTGTGAATTGAAAACAAGGCATTGTCACGTTACTGCAAGATAGATTAGGTTTAGGTCAAGTAAATATTGACCTGGATACTTCACTATTAGCCTTTCACTATATAGTAGATAGATTAAAAATTCTTAACGCACAGTCTACTGACAACTGAGCAAACTACATCCTCAGACGTGGCTAAGAAGTCCTAAAAAGTGAACCGGTGTGGTCAGATTTCTTTGTCCAACCATTTAACCTGTGTGATTCTTTCTCAGCATGTGGCTAAAGAGCTGGATGAGCTCCTGCAGTGGCTGATGGGAGCTCCTGCAGGGCTGAAGATGAACCGGGCCCTGGATCAGGTTCTGGGCCGCTTCTTCCTCTACCACATTCACCTCTGGATCAGTGAGTCGCAGCACAAAACACACTCAGGGCTTCATGTTGTGCTGATATTCTCCGCTTATACAGGGGTCTTAAAAAGTCTAAGAAATGTCTAAAATATCAAAATCAAAATGTTAGGCCTTAAAAAGTCTTAGTATTGTGTTCTAGGTCTTATATCATTTTGAACAGATCTTAATTGTCGTATGTCAATGTAACGCTACCTCTAATGCTCATTGAAATGTTCCCGCAGTTTTTATTCTGTGGTGGTGTAGTTCTTTCTGTCGCTAGTCCAAATATAATCCGCTGTATTACAACTACAAATGAGACCAACATGCAACTTATATTGCAGCCAATCTAGACACCAGTTCTATAATGCCAATGAGGTAAATTGGGGAATTGTTTCAGACAGTGTTTTCGGACTCTGACATCTGACTTTTTTTTTTATGTCGTGATATAGATCTTAAATTTCATTCATAATGGTCTTAAAAAGTCTTTAATCTGAAACCCTGTTAAATCTGACCATTTTAATGCTAGAAACATAGAAACAGGACTAAAAGGCATGCTAGTGGCCCTGCCTTTGATTTCATCATCTTTCCATCCAGGCTACATCCACCTGATGTCTCCCTTCATCGAGGGGATCCTGTGGTACGGAGGCCTGTCGGCCTGCTTGGGCCTGACCTTTGCCCTCTCGCTGCTCTCGGACATGGTCGCCCTGCTCACCTTCCACATCTACTGCTTCTACGTCTACGGAGCCAGGTGAGACCCCAACACAGGTTCCACTGCTAGTTTAGGGTTAGTTTGATCACTGCTACGAAACAAAGAAGCAGGTGCTATGTGGTAAATAAAAAGAGGAGCATGTTAGTCAATATTTTAAGAGAAGTTTTTGGATGTAGATTTAACTTCTCTGAAGCCATTTGATTACACAAAGTTTTTGAAAATGTGTCACTTTAAATTCATTAGAGTATTTCGACAAGTAGGGCTAGTTTGTATCTACCTGAAGGGCTAACAGAAGCAGTCCAGTGGGAAAAGGTTGCAGTCCTGGTGGGGCTGTGCAATTCATCAACATTTTAATCACGATTACGATTTTGGCTTTTGACATCACGTTTTGTAAGTAAACTATTATCTTAAACTCTTGTCTTGTGTTCTGAATAGAAAAAAAAGTCTCAAACGGGAAAAGTATGAAGGGAAATTTCAGTTCTAGGTGTTTTCACTGTTGATTTGTTTAACTTTTCCAGTTTTTTTAATTCAATAATTGCAACATCTTTCCAAAAGCCAATGAGTATTTGTGTTAAATAATTGTGATTCCAATATTGACCAAAATAATCGTGATAATGATTTTTAATTTTTTTTTCTAATCGAGCAGCCCTAAGTCCTGGGCCACATTTTGTGATTTGCAAGCGCTGCTTACACACAAATGATCCAGTTTGATTGTCACTCACAAAAGGATGATACATTTGGGGTTGCATGCTCATGAATGGGTCACTTGTTGTGTGGTGTTTGCTTTCATTAGTGAAATGTCTCAAAATGAACACAAGAGGAAATTATCGCAGCTTGCAAATTTGGTGAAACAGCCCCCTGATGAACTGGGAAGATCTCACTGATCATCTGTTTCCCTTTCTTGCCTCAAGTGTGTTTTATAAGAATTGCAGTTTGTTTATTTAGTTTGTTAATTTAAGAGTTCAGTCTGAATCGGTCCGCACACATTATCTAACTTGGCTATGTGATGCTTCTACTGCTCCAAACCATTTGTTCTGTACGAACAGAATACTAGACATACAGTATGTACTATACTATAGTAATCTTTAGTATACTGCTTTTGCAGTCAGTATTTAAGGAATACATTTAACACTAACAGGAAATGATAAAATACTGCATGTACTCCATCAGATGTCAATTAAACTGCAGTTTTGACTCTTGAACTTGAAGAGACGGCAAAAATGTTTTCAGAAGATTTAATACTTATATTTTAGTTTTATCAAGATCTTTCTACAGCCGTCTCACCACCATCCACAATTCATGATGTGTGATGTTTTGCAGTGTTTTTAGTATGCATGCTAACTTTTTTGAGTATACTTACTTTTCTTACTGTGAACACACTACATAGGACACTACATACAAAAATGCTTTTGAGAAATTGTATGTTTGATTGTATTGATTTGAGACACACTGTGGATTTGGAAGATATTTCTTTTCATTACCTGCAGGGGACGTATTTTCCCAACCTTTTTCTTCCTCCAGTAGAGACATTTTCATTAGTTTTTTTTTATTGACCCGTACATTAGAGTCTTGGTGTAACCTTTCTTTGTGTCATTGTGGGGGGTTGAGTGAAGGATTGTGGAGGTGGTGGCACAAAATGAACATTACGGTGTCTTCATCTGCACCAGGAGAGTAACATTAAAGACAGGATCATCCTCTTGGGTTTCATGGCAATCTGCTCTTAGATTTTGATATTTGTCCTGGGCCCTGCTGTTAATGGGAGCTATTAATCACAACAGTCAGAGCAACTTTGTCTCAAAATAAACAACAATTCTGCTCATTCAGGAATGGACTCATGGAAACCAAAAATGGACCTATGGTTTAGGAAATGAAGCACAGAATAAACAACAGAAAAAGTGTATTTATGCAGCAGTATAACAGCTACATTCAAAAGCACACACCATTGTTATTATCCCTTTAATTATAACTGGTACGGCAATACATAAATCATCTGAATCCGACTTGCAGAACAGGATTTTTTTTTACGTCACTGTTGTGTAACTGGGTCAGATGCTTATAAAAAATAATTTAGTGCCTCACGTTGTTTTCTTCAGGCTGCCTCAGTTACACACTCTGTCTAAAAGGGAAGAGTAGAAGAGAAGTTTGCTCAAGATGTTTGCTTTTTCTGTACTGTTTAGGACAATATAATCATTGAGGAGAAGAGAGAGTAAAGATTATGAAGATTTAGCTGCAGGATGATCCAAAGAATTTAAACTCTTGTGATTGTGAAAGCCTAATGATAATATTAACAGTGTCACTGGATCCATAGGAAATCAGATTACGTTTGTAATTGTAAACCTCTGTTTCATTTTTAGCCATGCTAGCAGTGGCAATGTTGGTCAGTCCATCGCCCCACCACTTTGGTCCAAACTGAAATATTTAAACAACTGTTAGACGGATTGCCATGGAGTTTTGTTCAGACATTCATGATCCCCAGAAGATGAATCCCTCTGACTTTAGTGATGCTCTGACTTTTCCTCTAGCGCCACCATGATTGGGTTGACAGTTATAGTTTTATGTAAAATATCTCAACAACTGTTAGATGGATTGTGATGAATTGTAGTTCGTCATTCATCTTCCCATCAGGATTTTTTGTAATAACTTTGGTGATCCTCTGACTTTTCATCTAGCGCCATCATGAGGTCATCATGTGAATGTGTCCAATGCTTTGGTTTATGAACAAATACCTGCAGAACTAATGACATTTGCATGAGCCTCAGCTGGACTCTGTGTTAACTGATAATTAGCTAATAATAACCAATGAACTAAGATGGTGAACATGGGAAATGTTTGCCTGACAAGCCAGACCCACATCAAGATGTTGAGTCTGGGAACACACCATTGGCAGGGCTCAATCCAAGGGCCGGGATAAACGGTTGTCTTTCAAATTCCCTCTGCACGCAATAGGATAGCGCTACAACCAGGCAGAGCAAAATTCCAAACACATCTTCCTTTTTTAAGAATGACTTTGTGCCGTTCTTTGTTCTTTTCTCAAAGAAAAGCTTAACGCCAAGTCTTCCAGAGTCACGGCCAAAGCCGATTCGAAAGACCGCTGTTCGCCAGCAGCAGCAGCCACCTTCTTTGTTTTCAAGTAGCAGGGAATTCACGCGGAACCGCCGCAACTCTTGGCCTGACTAGAGTTTGGTTTTTCCAGCTCGTAAGAAAAGGGAAAGTTGTTAGACGACCCTGGCCGCTAGGGTGTGTCTAGATTTCTAGCTAGGTAAATATAATACCTGCTAAAAAGCAGCATGCTCAAAAGCTGGCTTTAGCTTAATGAAAGAATAGGAAATGTAAAAGTGTCCTGGTGCATCATTAAGACTCAGAGATATAAATATAGTTTTGTCACTGTGTCCTCATGTTGTCAGCTTGTCAGTCTTCTTTTAATTTGATAATATTTTGAGTAGTGGTACGACAAAATATTGATATGTCAATATATCGTTGTCCTCCGTGCAATACGATAATCGATACACTGGGGCCAAATATCTATATTTTAATGAATAAATTAAGGCGCTCTAAATAGATTTCCCTTCTCCCAGCATCGCTACTTCAGCATCGCTACTTCATGGCTATGCTATGCACATCGGCGAGGGAAACTTGAACATAGGTTAACTAGCCGAAGAGAAAGAGAGGTTTTTAACGGGAAGAGCGGACAGCAGTTTAAGGAAAATAACAGATACCCAAGCCACGTTGGTCCAAAGTCTGGACACAGTTGCTCTAATGAATAAAGAGAGAAAACCTGCACTTAACCTTTTCACTGGCATTTTGTATTCATAGATAGACCAATGTTGTGATAGATCATTATAGAATTGTCTAGCAATATATTGATAATGGCAGGATTGCTGTATCGCGAAGTTCTCGGTATGGTGAGCCATGTATGGTGCACCGATCCAATATTAAGATCGGATATCGGCCTAGCTGGATAGCTGGATTGGGCGTCAGAAAAATGAACAGATCCACGGGCCTATCCTACGTCATTCGTCAGCAGCATGTTTCGAGGGGTGGTGGTGGTACTGCAAAGTACAATACTATCAATTTAATCAAGCAAATCCAAAAAATAATGTTTGGTAACTGTTTGATTAGCCTACTGTTGTATGTTTGACCAATACACTATTTTGTTTCTACTGCTACATTTTATTTATTTCAATTTATTTTAAGAAGTTTGATTACATTCTATTTTCGATTTGAATGCACAATTGTTTTTTAAATAACAAATAAATAAGAATTCAATACATTACATTTATGTTATTTTGTCTTAGTTAGGAAAGTAATGTTTAGTTAGGAAAGTCTGGTGCCTTTAGTCTCTTCCACATGGTGGGAGGAAGGTATAAGGTGGAAGGTATACAGTTTATTATTAATTCAACAACGGTATCGGATCGGTATTAGGTATCGACAGATACACAAAGCCCAGGTATCGGGACTGAAAAAGTCAGTTCGGTGCATCCCTAGTATGGTGTATTGATGGTATCGTGAGGTACCCTGTGATTCCCACCCTTAATGTTGAGGCATGTAAAGGCATGTCACCACTGTCCTGTTTGGAGATGATGAAGTACAGGTCTGGTGATATTCTATTAAATCAGGGCTGTTAAGTTGACTCTTGAGGTAGACTTACCTTTGATTCTGTTCACAGTATTAATATGGTATGTTCATATTTGAATAAAAGCTTCAGATCTGTGAGTCTGATGCGTGGTGTGATGGAATGGTAGGCTGAACGCTGGTAATAGTCTTGGATGTTTGAGAGAGGATTGGCTAAATTATGCATTTGCTCTAAAGATAGCTTGGCTCCCTCGCCCGTGATGCATAATGAAATATTACCAACTTTGCATATTTATGCCCCAGCTGCTCTTGGAATATGGACGTGTGTGTGCGATTCTTGTCTGAGTAACGTATTAAATCTTTATGCCTGGACCTAAAAATATCTCCTGCTGTGATCACAATGCAGTTTCTACATTGAAGAGGATGAAAAAATAGCTATCGTTGTACTTCAGAATTAGCTTTAGGTAGCTTTTATATCTGTTTTTAGGAAGAATTTTGCATGAGAAGAATGTGAACACTATTAACTGGTTCTAAAAAACTGATTGATATTTTTGAAGTTACAGCTAATTTGTTTTTTGTTACCAATATTTAGATAGTGTTTATCATGTGTCCCCATTTCCTAAAGTTCCTCCCCAAAGGATAACAACATTATTCATCAACAAATTAAATGTGGATTGAGTACATTACAATCCAAAGACAAGACTGTATATGAAACACAATTATATAACTTGTAACATATTCCCATTTCCTTCCAGGTAATTGATTAAAGTGTGGCTTAAATGTGTGCCACACACACAATGATCCAATGTGATTATAGAGATTAATGTGTTGGTTGGATGTTTTCTTCTCCTGCTGCTTTTTTTAAAAATGTATTAGTTTATTTGAATATGTAAGAACAGGGTGACAAATATATATAAATACTTGTATTTCTTCTGTAAATGCAACGGTTGCCAGTAAAAAGAAATGTGCTGTAAATTAAATTAATTTAATTTAATACAAATAGATGAAGTTCTGTCAACAAATATACACATCATCAGTTAGTGGGGTGCCATGTTTACATTGTGTCTGTTAGGTTGTACTGCCTGAAGATCTACGGCCTCTCGTCTCTCTGGAGGCTCTTTAGAGGGAAGAAGTGGAACGTCCTGCGGCAGAGGGTGGACTCCTGCTCCTATGACATGGACCAGGTAACACACACACACACACACACACACACACACACACACATCATTGTCATCATAACATTAGTACAGACGTTTACTGTGAGTGTGTTTTGTGGTGTTTCAGCTCTTCATTGGGACACTGCTGTTCACCGTCCTGCTATTCCTGCTGCCCACCACAGCACTCTACTACCTGGTCTTCACTCTGGTAAGACGGGTCACAAGTGAAGTAGTCTCGCATTGCCAGACCTATCGCCACAGCGCTGCTCCTCCACAGATACATTCTGGGATAGGAGAAAAAAAAGCTCTGGCTTGTTTGTATTTCTTTAAACCAATCACAATCGTCTTGGGCACTAATCTCTGGACGTGGAGATAGTGGCTCTGCAAAATAGTCTCTGGAAGGAACTTGTTTTGGTGAAACATTTGCAGCCCGCAAAAGAAAAAGCCACCTACAATATTAGATGAAGTTAACTTTTCACACAATACAGTAACGTGAGCTATTTAAATTAGCTGGATACATGGTTAAACGTAATTTCCTCTTATCAGTGCATCAACGTGTGTGCGCCTATTAAAACGTCCCAGTTAGACAGTAAATACCTTAAACATATTATTTGTAAATCTTTACAATCATTCCCCAAAAGAACTAAGAACTCACAGGGAGCGGAACATCTGATTATCCTGGAAACGAAATGTAGTTGATCCAGATTACAAGTGAAGAAACTTTAAAGGGATAGTTTGGATCTTTTGAAGTGGGGTTGTATGAGGTATTATCCATAGTCAATATTATAAGTAGTCTAGTATTACCTACGGTAGATGGGTGTCGGCACACCCCCAGAGTACTGACACGGAAGCTAAGCAATGTACTGCCGTGGACGGGGGGGCAGCAGCTAAACGTATTTTAGACACAATAAGGAGCACCTAAAAAAAAAATCAATTATATGTTTAAATGTATGCTATATTTAACATATTTTCACCGCTTTACCTTGCCGTCAGACAGCCCTTTCCGACCGGGAACTTGACAAAAACAAGTTCAAGTCATTTCACCTCGCAGAACACTGGAGTTGCTGGTTTACCGCTGTTTGTTTGTGTGACTGTGGTGAATTTAAACTAACCCTTTTAAAACACCAAAGTCACACAAGGCAGGATTAAGAACAAGGACATCATCTTCCTGTGACAGAGACAGAAAAAAACAGAACCACAAGAAAGGCAACCATCGTGGACGATATCTGTACGGGTTGTTTTAAGTCAACTCACAGAAATAACAACTCTTAAATTGACATATTCCCTTGGCCAACACGATAAAGGTTAAGTTTAAGTGTTCCTACCAACCACTACCACGGCTTCTGTGTCGACTTAGGAGACAAGAGAGCAACTGATCATGCTGCAGGAGTGGTGTAACACAGTGACAATGTGTCACTATTTTCTTATAACTGACGTAAACGAAAACTGACGACAGTTGCTATTTCTGTGAAGAAGCCAGATACAAACTTAACAGCCACCTTTAAAATCTGCGGGGGATGTGATTGATGGCTATGCGTAGATTTGGGGTGGAGTAAACTCTTTAAATAAAGCATGAAAAGCTTGCTTCAATTTGTTCACTTAACTACAGCAGTTTGGTCCATTTCCAATTTTAAAAACATTTCTAGACTAGCTTAATATGCGACTCCAGCTCTAACTATTTCCATTCCGGTGTGACTGTTTTGAACGCTTGTGTGTCCCTGTGTTCTGCAGTTGCGGCTGGTGGTGGTGCTGTTCCAGGGCGTCCTCCACCTCAGTGTGGACTTCATTAACTCCTTCCCCCTGTTCGCAATGGGCCTCCGCATCACTCGGCCCTACAGACTGGCAGGTACATCACCTTTTATCATGCATGTACTTTATTTGTGTAAAACTGCTACTGTTACCTAGACTGGGTAAACCCAGCCCGATCTGCCGGCGATTTGATTTCACCCTGCAGCTCAGGCTGGAAACCTGTAAATTTTTCTGTCCTGCTTCCGTTACAAATCTGCGGGGACCAATCACAAACTGGCTTATCCACCTGGCGCGCTATTGGTGGGTTTAACACGATGACAATAGAGAAGCGACGGCAAGCAGCTTTTTGTTTACATTCAACATGGCGGCCACCGAAGCGCAGCAACCCGTTGATGCCTCTGTTGCTGCTGTTTTAAACGATTTCAAAGGCAAGTTTTCTCTGAAAACGGAACAGAAACTTGCCCTGGAACAATTCCTACAAAAGAGGGATGTGTTTGCCTTATTACCGACCGGCTTTGGTAAAAGCCTAATTTACCGGCTAGCCCCGCTGGTGGCCAAAAGAATGGAGATCAGCTCAAAACCCGCACGTCACTCGGGTCGTTGGTCTGATTGGTTGAAGGACTATCCAATTGCGTACAGAGTCATTTGAACTATGCCCGTTGATCATGCCTCTTGTGCAGTAGAAAATACAGAGCAGACGTGGCTGGGTTGGCTAAGTGGGTAGAGCAGGGGCACGTATACTGAGAGGTTTATGCCTCGACGCAGAGGTCCAGGGTTCGAATCCGACCTGTGATGATTTCCTGCATGTCTTCCCCCTCTCTCTCCCCTTTCTCACCTAGCTGTCCTGTCAAAAATGAAAAGCGGAAAAGCCCCAAAAATAATCTTTAAAAAAAATATATAAAAAAATACAGAGCAGACTCCCCAGACTAATGTTCAATCTTAAAAGATTGAGCTTGGTCTGGTGATAGCCAGACTAACTGTTACCACGATGAAAGTTAAATGAAATAGAATCAGAATAAATTAGAACAAATGTGTTATATTAATAAAATATAAAGCTGGATGCTAACACCACAGGTTCTCACTATGAAACGGATGCACTGGTTAAATTTTTTCTCATTCATTCATTTTAATTATTTATTTATACTCAAGAGATCGTTGAGGGGCAGCCCTCATTTACAATGACACTGAGTTACAAAGACAAAGAAAACACTACAGAAAAGGAAGCAACACCATCGTAAGAAGACGGAAAGACACATAAACTTTCCGAAATGGAAAAACTATTTGATGAACAGATCTGGACAACCAGATACAACTATGTAACAAGTAGAAGTCTGGATGTCCAAAATCAGATTTCTAAAATGTCCAAAAGGCGCACGTGAGTTGATTTCAAGAAAGTGTTGAAAGTGTTCAGACCTACTTTGCTGCTTACAGTTTGCTTATAAAAGAGGGAAATTGAATATGTGAACACCTAATGAGTTTATGTTGAAGCCATGTGGAAGAATGATTGGACAGACAGACATACAGATGGATGACAACATGATGCAGACCAGGTATCTGCAGGTCATTTAGTCTGAAAAGGGAAGTGGTCATTTTATGGGTGGATGAATAAATGGATGACACGTATCCTCAATTTGATGTGTGTTTGTGTTGTGTACTTTACAGAGGGTGTAAAGTTCAGGGTGCTGTGTGAGGAGCCTGGGACGGCCCTGCACCTGCTGATGGAGGTAAGAAGCCCCATTTTGTTTGTTATAAAGATATTTAATGTAGAAGTTGAAATGGGTCTAGTTCTATCCAGCTGAGGACAATGTCCAAAATCGAGTCCTTTCACTCACATAATAAACTAAAGAGAATTATTCTCACTCATGTTCCCTGTCACCTTCACCACTGTATCCTCCTATATATTGGCATTGATCAGTTTTCTGTGTCCCATTCAGCCCATAGACTCTCTGTGTCTATGGACTCTTCCCCACGCAGGATTAGGCTTCATTTTTGCTACTACGGACAGGAAGTGAAGCAAGATTTGAGTTTATGTAATTTTGATACAGTGTATGATTTGTGCATTTGGATCAAATCAAAAAGGAATATCAGCCTTAAGCTGTTTTCTCATATGAGCTCCGGACATTGTCCGGAGTTTCCGTTTCACACATGTAGTTCACAACAGGAGATTGTCTGTTTGTGTCAGACGCATTTTCACCAAACACAGATTCTTTGCCGTTCTTGAACTTGTCTGACGATTTTGGCATTGGCCCTTGCAGACAGAAGTTCCTGAATCTTGTCGTCTCTACAGTTAAATATTTTTGTTGCCGTCTTTGAGTAAATCACCCTTCTTCTTCTTCACCCTTGGATGTTTGTAATCTTCCGGTTTCAGGCCAGCCACTTGATAGAAACGTCATCAACACGCCCACTCACTCGCTGTGAATACTCCGGACAATGACCTGCTCTATTCACACATGGGCTCAATCGAACATTACACAGACTTTGTGCTAGGCAGCTGGCAGGGTAAAGTCTGTTTAATGTCCGGTCCAAATGATTCGGACATTTGCCTTCTCACATACAGCTACTCCTGGTAATGTCTAGATACAGTACCTTCAGGGTTGCAGTGCATGTGAAAGGGGCTTTAGACAGTGGCTGATGTGGATGGCCTGTATTTTCTCTCTAACAGGTTAAATGTTGTGTGTGAATAAATGATGTGTTTAACTTCTAGTTCCTTCACTGTGATGTTTGAGCTCCAGTGTACAGAATGATGTGTGTGCAGAGTTTGTTTTCACATTCATCTGCTGAAGGAGGAAAGTTTCTCTGAGCTGACCTTCAATCTATACAATATCTTATATTTGAATTTTCAGAGATTCAGGATTTTTTCATGAGAGAGAACGTAGATGTGCCCTTGTGGAAAGCCCATATATCAGACACAAAAGAATTAGTGAAAGCACGGTCTTAAAATATGTCTGGAGGGGAATTTAAGTCTTCTCGTCAGTTAGTGTTTGTGGAATTATGCTTTTATTCTGAAGGATTTGAGCCAAAAGTCGGATTGTTGTTACTGCTGGCAGGACACAAACAAAAGTAGATTTTTCCCCCCCCCGCCATCTAAAAATATTTTCCTCCATGTCTGTTCTGGGGCTTTGTATTATGGAGTACTCTTTTACTGTAGTTTTACTGAAATAATACTTTTTCAACCTCGCAATACAAATTATGTAAGCACTTTATTATTGTCTCTTTTTCAGTATTTGGTCATATGATCATGCTCTTCTGTTTTCCTCCTCAGATTAACCCTCTGAAGTGCAGCACAGTGGTTCAGACCTACCGCACCCCGACTTACAGCTGTTACCCCAAAGACTCGTGGGCTGCCCTGGTCAAGAAACTGTTTGTTGGGGAGCTGATTTACCCGTGGAGACACAAAACCACCAAGACTGACTGAGAGACATCAGCCAGAGATGTGAGCGAGAAAGAGAGAAAAAGAAAACGAGAGATTAGGGAACAAAGGAAAGGGAAGGGACCGAATAAATAGTGAGATGGAAACAGACAGATAGAGGGGAAAGAGGGGGAACAAGGGTGAAATTGGTACCTTAGAGTCACGCTGCTTTCATCTTAGATTGGAATAACATCAAGAAAGTGTTTGTTAAGACTGAAGCTGCCAGGTCACCACACTTTTTTTCATCCGACCAGCTCGAGGAAGAAGAACGAAAACAAGTCAGTGTTTAAGAGTACGAACATGGCAATGTCAGCCACAAACCTAAAAACCAGCAAATAGTCCCGTCCTGTTTTTGTTGTAAAAACTGTGATTGTAAAATGCCTTTCAGCACATGATGAATTCTTTTATTTGTATTAATGATATTAAGGACTTGACATCAGCTGTTTTCTTTTGTTGTTGAGGTCAGAAATTAAATTAAATATGAGAACTTAAACTCCAGTAATGAACTTATATGCACCGTGTATCCCACAAGGAAACTAAACTAAAGGACCAAAACAATTCGTTCATGTGTGTTTGAATGTAGGACACAAAGATCCCACATTATCAAATAAGATTTAAAGACCTTCTGACTTTGTTTGCCCCATCCCCCCCAACATGTTGGTGAAATCACCGTTTGTATGACCAGCAAACATACTTGAGTCAGTTCACTGTAGTTCACTCACTGGACATCTAAGCTCTCAGCTCAGTGTAATCCCCCATGAAACACTTTACAGACAGGTGCGTATTCTCTGTCACTGACGCTGCTGTTCCACTGGCTTATATCACACACCGCAACACCCAAAATATTGTCAGTTGCCCCCCCGGAGGCTAAATTGCCGTCAGACTGATGGATTCCGAGATTGCTAGTTTGTTATTGGTTCCGTCCAATACATTAGACAAAGGAGCTTCTAGAGGGATTCCATAATGTTAGTCGTGTTACAGAGAGACTGTGTAACTTGCTGAATACTAAAACATAGCCCAATAGTAGCTCAAGTAAAAAAGACAAATCAGTGAATCTCAGACTCAGTATTTAGCGTGACAATTCATACAAATCTTAACTCTTAAAAATGGCAGGATTCCACTTAGAAATCAGGTATTTATGTATACTATTAACTGCACTGATCATGTAGATAGTTGTAATCTTTTAGATTTTATATTATTAAATTATTAGCAAGAGTCTGCTTCTAATCACACTAACTGGACAAACTGATTTTTAAACTACTTTTTAATACTGTGTGTTTTGATTGTTTAAAAGTTTTAGTCAAAAAATCTAATTAAATTGATTTCAGGTTCATTTGTTGCCATATTTCCTCCAAACACTGGAACTATTTGCCTCTGACAGGTGAGTTATAGAGGGAGATGAACAGTCATGCCATACTGTTCTGGTATAAAGCAAATCCTTGTGTGATTCTGCTCTGGGTCAAATTGTCAGCATTTGTCTTTTTTTTTTTTTATGTGCCTGTTCATGTCATTTTTAATAAACTTTTCTTTCATTCTTAGTAACAATCAACCTGAACCAGCTCTGATTAAAAGAAACAATCCCACAGTTTGGGAATTTGGCTTGTCAATCTGTCTTGCTTAGCACAACCTGCAGGTGAACTACACAAGACCGCTTTGGAGCAGTTGGAAGGTGTATTTTCTTCACTTTTGATAGTGCTGAATTTCCCACTGCTTCCAGTCTTTGTGCTAAACGTGTCATGGCCATTCTCTGTACGGGACACACGAAGATGAAGCTGATGTCATTTCGTGGTTAGGCAGCAAGATAACAAATTTCTCAAATTTTCAGACTGAATATTTAATGTGAATTATTGCTGTTACTGTTTTTCTTTCACCTAACTCTTTACACCCTCTTTAGCGTCCTTAGCACCAATTTGTTGTTTTTAACAGTTAAATTGTTTAATTTGCATTCTTATTTTTTTTCACCTTTTATTTTAGAATCTCCTATTGATCTGTACTAAATGTTCCATTGCCATTTAATAAAATTCATGCTGTATACTGGTTGTTTCTCTTCTTTTCAAATGAGGCTTATCTGTTCATACACAGCTAATAAAATAGTTGTAATAGAAATCGTGATCTTACATGATTTAGTCTAATCTGTGATGTCAATAAGAGACAGAACCCAGAGCTGCTCCATTATTAATTCATTCCAAACAGTATTTATGTGCTTAGATGTAATGGAATTTATTTTCACAGCGCTGAACCATATACAATACGTGCTGCTGCAGCCTGCATCTTTCCAGTTTTACAGTAATCCTGTGACTTGTCTTTCATATTCGCATTATTATATGAGTCCTGACGTAAGGGTTTTCAGACAGTCATACATACAGTGGGGCAAAAAAGTATTTAGTCAGCCACCAATTGTGCAAGTTCTCCCACTTAAAAAGATGGGAGAGGCCTGTAATTTTCATCATATGAACTATCAACTATGAGAGACAAAATGAGAAAAAAAATCCAGAAAATCACATTGTAGGATTTTTAATGAATTTTTTTGCAAATTCCTTGGGAAAATACGTATTTGGTCACCTACAAACAAGCAAGATTTCTGGCTCTCACAGACCTGTAACTTCTTCTTTAAGAGGCTCCTCTGTCCTCCACTCGTTACCTGTATTAATGGCACCTGTTTGAACTTATCAGTATAAAAGACACCTGTCCACAACCTCAAACAGTCACACTCCAAACTCCACTATGGCCAAGACCAAAGAGCTGTCAAAGGACACCAAAAACAAAATTGTAGACCTGCACCAGGCTGGGAAGACTGAATCTGCAATAGGTAAGCTGCTTGGTGTGAAGAAATCAACTGTGGGAGAAATTATAAGAAAATGGAAGACATACAAGACCACTAATAATCTCCCTCGATATGGGGCTCCACGCAAGATCTCACCCCGTGGGGTCAAAATGATCACAAGAACGGTGAGCAAAAATCCCAGAACCACACGAGGGGACCTAGTGAATGACCTGCAGAGAGCTGGGACCAAAGTAACAAAGGCTACCATCATTAATACACTACGCCGCCAGGGACTCAAATCCTGCAGTGCCAGACGTGTCCCCCTGCTTAAGCCAGTACATGTCCAGGCCCGTCTGGAGTTTGCTAGAGAGCATTTGGATGATCCAGAAGAGGATTGGGAGAATGTCATATGGTCAGATGAAACCAAAATAGAACTTTTTGGTAAAAACTCAACTCGTCGTGTTTGGAGGGGAAAGAATGCTGAGTTGCATCCAAAGAACACCATACCTACTGTAAAGCATGGGGGTGGAAACATCATGCTTTGGGGCTGTTTTTCTGCAAAGGGACCAGGACGACTGATCCGTGTAAAGGAAAGAATGAATGGGGCCATGTATCGTGAGATTTTGAGTGAAAACCTCCTTCCATCAGCAAGGGCATTGAAGATGAAACGTGGCTGGGTCTTTCAGCATGACAATGATCCCAAACACACCGCCCGGGCAACGAAGGAGTGGCTTCATAAGAAGCATTTCAAGGTCCTGGAGTGGCCTAGCCAGTCTCCAGATCTCAACCCCATAGAAAATCTTTGGAGGGAGCTGAAAGTCCGTGTTGCTCAGCGACAGCCCCAAAACATCACTGCTCTAGAGGAGATCTGCATGGAGGAATGGGCCAAAATACCAGCAACAGTGTGTGAAAACCTTGTGAAGACTTACAGAAAACGTTTGACCTCTGTCATTGCCAACAAAGGATATATAACAAAGTATTAAGATGAACTTTTGTTATTGACCAAATACTTATTTTCCACCATAATTTGCAAATAAATTCATTAAAAATCCTACAATGTGATTTTCTGGATTTTTTTTTCTGATTTTGTCTCTCATAGTTGAAGTGTACCTATGATGAAAATTACAGGCCTCTCTCATCTTTTTAAGTGGGAGAACTTGCACAATTGGTGGCTGACTAAATACTTTTTTGCCCCACTGTATGGAAGAAACTAGTTCCTGCAAGGTATGATGATGAAAACAATTACGCATTACAAGGTTGAAGGTGGAGGCATTTTGTAATTATTTTTCACTTATGACAGTAGCTAAATCTCTTCTAGACCTGGAAAATAAAAGTTCCTGAAAATTAAGTTTTGATTTAAAATTCTTTTTCAGTTATTTATGTAGAAGTAAATACACCGAATGACTTTTGTAGGTCTTGTAATTACTTTTAATAGCTTTTTGTATTGTATTTTTGATTTGCTTAATGTGTGTGTGCATTTAAGGTTTATGATACAAATCATTATTTTATTTTTTTAGATTGTAATGTACTTATTCTCATAATGACCCAAAAAGCAATTAAGGAGAAAACACTACACTTTTAACAACCAGTCTGATGCTTTTCAGAATAAAAGCACTTCGCTATAGCCATAATTTGCACAGCCTGTGCTGTGTCAGGTTCCCTTAAAATGTTTGTGTATAATGTTGTTTAACTCAACGTTTCAGATTCAGGATCACAGGTACTATGTGAAGGAATCAATTAACTAATTATTCATTTTGTGCCACACATTTCAGGTTTTAATTTGAGATAAAAAGTTTAAATTTGAGTCATTTTGTGATTGTGGGAGGCCTGTTTCTTTCATTAGTTAACTTGTTAATTGCTTTCTTAATATGATTATCTTTAATTAATTAAATACTAGATCATTAATTAATTAAATACCAGATACACATATAGTTATTTCCTTTTAGAGGCTTAAAAAGTAAATCTCCCATGTTGCTTTATATTTGAGATCACAAATTCTACTACTGACGTATAGTAACATTTTATGGGTTGTAACTGCAACTGTTAACCCAATCAATGGATCAATCAATGCTGATTTTCAACAGCATGTACAATAGTGAGCCTCAAATGCATTAAAGGAGAAAGTATGATATATTTCCAAGCTGTTACCACTCTGAGTGTGCCAATACAAGTCTTTATGCTTCATTCAATGTGTGTGTGTGTGTGTGTGTGTGTGTGTGTGTGTGTGTGTGTGTGTGTGTGTGTGTGTGTGTGTGTTCATCCTCGGTAGATTGTTCTGGCACAGCTAAAGAGAAGTGAGTCATGATGTTATGAAAACAGATTCGACACAGATAGCATCAAACACGCACTCAGCCTACTATTGTACATCATATTTCATAATTTCAGTTACCATGCAGTTAAGCCGCATTCAAAACACAGGCTGAGTCAGGCTGAAAGAAATCTGATTTTTTTTTCTCTCATGAATGTGACTAATGTGATCTGCTTTAAGGTTGTTTTAACAGAGAAAATGACTAAATCTAACATGGTCATTCGTATCACCAGAATACAAATGTTTGCGCCAAAGCAAAACCTGAATTTTAAAGGAACAGTCCAACATTTCAGGAAATACTGTTCTTGTGAATCAGATGTAAGGGTTATATCATTTTAATATCTTTAAGATCAGTTTAACTTCACTCCCCATTGGCATTTGACAATTCTTATTCTGATTGTTGGCAATGGTGGACAAAGTAATCAGATATTTTATTAAATAGAAGCAGTAATACCACAGTGTAAAACAACAGCATTCAAAATATGAATGAATAAAGTTTTAGCAAAATAGCAAAGTATTTTTTGTAAAAGTAAAAACACTTATTTTGTAGAATGGCAAATTTCAGAATCATATTACTGGATTATAATAAGTGATGCACTAATGTGTAGGCTGCCTCACATCTTGTAGCCTTTGTAAGTCTATTCTATTCTATGTTATATTGCTGTGCTATACTTATATGCTATATTGTTGTACTACTATGTTATGTTACACTATATATTATGTAATTTTATACTATAGCCTATTACTACACTTCAGTTTCATAACTTAATCATATATTATCCTGATCACTATTAATAGACCTGTTGACTCTGCTTAACCACACCACTGTCAGTTTACCATGTCATTTTGTCTACAAATACTCTTAGTTTCTATTTTTGTTCTATTCTTATTTAAGTTTATGCAACTTTTTATTATTTATTTATTTATTTATTTATTTATGGTACTTTCTACTTATCTATATGTATTTCTGTGGTTTCTGTTGTACGGCTGCAAAAACCGAAATTCACCGCTGGGTGTATCACATCTTAATTTAAACAGCTGTGATGTTCTTTAATTTACTGTAAGAACGCACACAAGATCTCCCAAAATACCCCGAAATTGTGTCTTTGATTTGATTGAAGGTCCTCAGCCAAATTAACCCCATTGTCAAAATTTCACTTGGCATTTCAGAGCTTTGATTTAATCATGCTTTAACCACAATTGCCATTGTTCTGTACGTATTCAGTGAGAAATGAAGCATCTTTGTTGTCCTCGCCATCTGCGTGTTGTTGACAGCAGACTTTGATGGACGTTTTGCTTAGCCAATGTATTCAACCCCGCGTAAATCACCGCGGAGTCGCAGTCCAATCATAAGAGTAGAAAGGCGGGGCTTGGAGCGAGAGGGCGGGAACCAGAAAGAGGAGACGGCAACGCACTGTAGCGAGCAGCCGATCTGTCAGCACCGCATTTAGTGTTGTTGTGCAGTACTGAGGAGCCACAGCTGTGATTATGATTGAATATAATGGAGAAAAATGGACAAATCACGAACTGAGATTACTGAGTACACCTACAGAGATTTGGACTGGACGTAAAAATGCCACAGGCGTTTGATCCCACTGCAGATATCTGTGTTTTCTGGATTTAACGCAGTAAAGTTACGGGGATCTTTGTCATCCCGGACTAAAGAAAGACAAGGGGGCCTGAAACTACACAGACGTCGGTTGAAGTTGAGCTACGGGCTGCGCTAGCTACGTTAGCATTTAGCTTGGTGTGAACAGTCTTTCTTTTTTCAGTGGGAAGTAGGCTTGTAAAGGGCAACGTTAAATGTGTAGCGTAACGCATAATCAGTGACAGTGTGTTTTAATAACTATCGTGTCTGGTGATGACTGCTTTGGCAACGTTAGCAGCCGTGCTAATAGCTAAGCTAGCTGGCTAGATCTCCGGCAGGGCTAGCTTGTTGTTCCCCTGCTATTTTAGCTTCACTTAAATGGGAGCAAAAAGACAGACTCCAGTTTAGGTAGTTTGTTTGCTTACTAGAAAACCTATCTCAGCAGTAATATCTGCTCATAAAATTTGCAAAATGGCATATTATAATTACAATCCCAGACAATAAGCATGTTTGTCTTCCCTGCATAGACTTTTGCCACCAAGCCTACAAGAGTCCGGATACAGCTTTATGTACACTTTGATTACCTGTGCTTTTATTTTAAAATATATGTTAATCTGTTACTAAAATAATGTCTTTTTGGCTCAAGAAGGAACTTTAGTGTCAGATTGTGGTTATTTATAAGCTGCCAGTTATCATTTTGAAAGACAGTACCAGTTGTTTACATTACATAAAGTTTTCTTCCCCCACCACCTATGACCAAAATATTATTTTTGTCACCGTTACTTTTACCAATAAGGATGATTGAAGCAGGTCATTTCTGTTGACTGGCCCTTTTTTAGTCTGAAAATTGCACATCATTTGGAAGACTGTTAACAGGCAAAACAAGGACTTTAAACTCGTGGACCCCCATTCAGTAAGTTAATGGCATAACAAGCCTTTGTTTTGGTTCAACTGAGTGGAATAACACACAAGGGGGTTACCCAACCTTGTGTCCACGGGGGAAGTTTACAGTCACTCAACTTCAGCCCCTGGGCTCAGATGTGAATACGATGGGCAGCCAGGGCAGCCCAGTGAAAAGTTACGACTACCTGCTCAAGTTCCTCCTGGTCGGAGACAGCGATGTGGGAAAAGGAGAGATCCTGGACAGTCTGCAGGATGGATCAGCCGAGTCCCCGTACGCTTACAGTAGTGGTGAGTCACTTTTCTCTCAGCTGATTGGGCACTGCTGGCTTAGTATTGTCCTCTTATGATGATGATGAGCTCCTTGTGTTATGTCATGCTTTCTCATCAGAAAAGTCTTGAACATACTAGCTGCGCATTTTTGCTGTGTGGACTGTTCTCTATCACTCTGGACAGTGGAGAATATACAATGAGCTCTCTGACGCTCATAATAACAGAGCATTGACATCGGAGTGAGTCAGACTGTTTGTGCATTGTTGTTGCATTTCACTCGCTAAACAATAGTTTTCATGACCTCTTCTTAGTCTAATAACCAGACAATAGATTTCCAGGGATAGTGAACACAAATCAACATCCTCTCCAGTATGACGGTTCCTCTTTTTTTTCCTTAACAGCGTCAGTGGTTTCCAACTGTAAAAATTAAAAATAAAGGAAGCTATATGCTTTGGTGTGTATATATACTGTACATGCATGTATTTGAGTTGATTGGACGCTGCTTAGCCATTGCTGCAAGTATGCTGCCCAGACCTATACAAATCTACTGTAGGTTTGATTGGAACATTACTGAGACTAATGGAATTAGATTACAGAATTAGATTTCTAAGTCATCTGTATTTGTTACTTTAGAGTAGCTACACTTAGGAACACAAGCTTGTTTATCTCCATCCACCATGCTGTGAAGGGGAAGGCCGATGGAGCTGTGCCCAGTCAGATGATTCCTCCCCTGGTGCAGGAGATCAGATCACCTGGCTCTCTCAAAGCTGCTGCTCTGGGGCTGACAGCCACTATCTGATCACCGCCTGCTGCTGCAGTAAGCTGGTGGTCTGTGGCTGCTGTACACACATACTAACACACTCCCATCAAAGGGAAGCCCTGAAGAAGAGCAGACTTCATATAGGGTAGGAAAATGAAAGAAAGTTCTTAAAGGACCATAATAGTGTTTTTGTACTACATATCATACGCATGTTACCAATTTTCAATGTGTTTCATAGTGGTTGCGATTTTATTTCATGGTATGATAGTGACTTTTCTATACCTTTTTTTTTTAAATTTTTTAAATTTTATTTTTTTTATAATAAAAGCCTTATTTATTATATGGCTTGGTCATTATAAATACCACATTACTCCTGCTCCTATAGACGCGTGTGCTTGAAGCCAACAATAAAAGCAGACATGATGGTAACTGTGATGGATTACCTCGACTCAGGCAACTCTTAATATATCTGCAAATTAATTTTAATAGTAAACTGGAATGAGATGAACTAATGGCAGCATTGAAGGCAGGAAATGCACAATTTAAGAGCATTAACATGCTATAGTATGCTTTGGAAAATAGTGAGCAGTAATAATGCATACTTTTTGTGAATTGGCTTAACCATGCAAAAACTCTGTCATGGTCCTTAGAGATGTGGTGATAAATCCTGTATCACCGGAATCACTCTGGGGATGCTAATAGGCTGTTGTAATGAGGTGCACAGCAGGACAGAAAGGAAGAGAGTACATCCAGCACATGCATTAGACTCCCATCTCCACTTTAAAGCACTTATAGTGGAATATAAGATGCTCAGTTACATATTTGCTCAAGGTAAAATGTGCATGTGAAGTGCATTTGTTAACATATTTGCTCCAGCAAACAGTCCTCACCAGAGATGCTTTCATAGTTTCCCTGAGTAGTTATTCAGCTTTTAAAAAAAATATCAGCTCCTCCTCTCAAGATGACAGGAACTGTTCATAAAATATACATCAGTCAGCAGAATGAGCCCTTTCACCAGTACTTATCTAATGAATTCTGCTAAAGGGTGATGCCGCCTGTTGGCATTTGGCAGCAGTGTGAAGACCTTCCCAGATACGTGTTTTCAGACACCCACATTAACTGAAGGCCAAACTGTTTCGGTGATTTAGAGAGGGAGGTCACCATTATAATTAAGTAATAATGACTCGATCAATAGAGTCGACAAGGGTTTCATCGAGTTTGATGCCTTGTGGTTTTTTTAAACACAGAGCCCAAGGAGAACCCGTCATTCCTCTATAGACAAACTGTGAGCCAGGCCAGCTTCTAAAGAGTCTCTCAAAGAGGAAAATGTTCTAATGGGATGCGAGCAACATCAAAAGCCTTCAAACGGCTTCATTAAATATGGAGGGCAGAGTGGAGCGCAGCTGAACACGCTTCAGCTGGGATGTTTGTGCTGACAGAAGCTCTGCTATTGATTTTCATCCCTCCGGCAAAGAGAGGTTAGCGTGAATGGAAGGGGTGCGCTTGTGAGGAACCTAAATATTTTAAGAGGCGAAAAACAGGACAGAAGAGCAGATTGTGATAGGATGGCATTGTCCTCAGGCCATGATTGGCTCCCTGCCTGATTTAGGGCAGCCAGTTGGTCTGTCAGCGATTGGTGAATCAATAAGATTAGAAATTTGGTGGTCAGAATAGTGTGTTTCCCCTAGGTTGACTGCTTTGGGGCGGGGAGTTGGCCCATTCCCACATGTAACGCTTAAAAGTTTCTATTTAAAAGAACTTTAGAATAGTTATCAGTAACGGTACTTGAAATCCACATGAACTACTCTTCACTTCAGCGTAAATTAGATCCACCCTTCACTACCGAGCCTGTTAACCTGTACGGACAGCATTATCTTCCTTTCACCCATCTCTCCTCTGCTCTGTGTGTGCACACATATGAATAGGGATCGACCGATACTGTTTTTTCAAGGCCGATATCGATTATTAGTAGTTAATAAAAAACGATATTTGGAACCGAAATGCATATACAGTCAAAATGAAAGATTTTTGGAATGTTACAAAATCCAACACAAAACTTTGTTTAAATGCTTTAAGCAATTATTTAATAAATTAGGAACTTTCAACATAATACACAGTAAAAGATAGTCAGATAGAGTTGTGGGCGGGACATTAAGTCAGACTCAGTGGTGAGTGAAACCGAAGCAGAGGGACAGACACAGAGTTGTAGCGGAGCCAAAGTAGCGCACATTTTAATTAATTAACTTCATCTGCTATCAGGCATATAAAACGCTGATACAGATAATCTGCAGACGATCCCTACATATGATGTCAACTGAATATCTTTGAGTTTTGGATTGTTTTTTCAGTCATGAGAGGATAACAGAATCTCTATTGTCTCGCTGTATGTATCATTATATTAACTAACCATGACTGATGCTAAGGGGGGCTTTGGGAGAGGGGCATTGGTGTATTGGGGTTAGAAATAATTTCTGAGGGGATCTCCAGATGAATTTTTCCTGCTGTGATAATGTTTTGAATTTCACAGTCTGTTGCTGTTAGCCATCTGATAACACAGAGCGGGTGAAGACAATTAAAATGCAAAAGCAGGTTTAAAAAGACGCTCTCTAGTGCAGCTGCAAGGCAAGTGAGACTCTTAAATCTGTTTTTCATTCAGCACACACCGACAATAGGATATTCCCCCGGGGTCATACAGGCACGGCGGTCCATTGTTTCTCTATAGCAGCGGACTGGCTGTTTTCATAGTGGCATATCCATAGACAACACAGCTCAGAGATAACCCCCTATACCACCCTCCTGAAGGAGAGAGGGGTTTAAAGAGTGTGTAAAAGACTGAATTGGTAGGTAAAGGAAAAGCGGAACCGGGTCTAATCCTCTTGAAAGATGCACAGACCTGACTGTTCAATATTACCACAGAGCTTAGCTGTAAATGCCGTCTGCTGTCAAATCAGATTTTCTGCACTTTGCTCTGTATCTCGTTTCCTCCTTATTTCATTCCTTCCTTTGCAACCTTTAGCCTACATGTTATTTGCACCTGCAGATGGAATGTATTTCCACATTCACTAATATTATGTAAATGTTACAAATCATTCACTGGAATAACTAAATGCAGACATGCAGTACCTTTCTGATCAGTGTTTCCATAAACGGTATATTTTACAGAAAATCAGTTGAGAAACTAATAATAGGTAATTACTGTTTAGGCCATGTCACCCATCCCTATGCTTACAGTGACAGAAAACATCAATTCAAACATTGCCATATAGTCAATTCAGCACCTCTCTGATACAGCCTCAACAAAGGCCGAACATTATAAGCGTCACACAGCTTTGAGTGCATCCAACGAACAAAGTAAACCAACTCCCAGAATAGAAGCGGCAGTATTCAGCTAAGATGTCAGAGACATCACAGAAGCTATTGATTATCTGGGATAGCTAAGTGAGCCCTGGCAACGGGAGGAGAGGAAGCACTTGGTACGAAGACCCGCACTTACTCCAATTCAATTAGGTTAGCCTGAGCTCAGCACTTTAGCTCGGCAGCAGCTTTATGTTGCCTGGAAAATTGGAAGATATTGCTAATTTTGTTACCCAGCAGCTGCTACCTGCCAGAGGCTGATGCAGTCACGTGTGAGAGTCTGGGAAGGCTTTTTCAAACATTACTGGGATGTTAGTGTCTGTTTTGTGTCTGAGCTCTGTACCTGGCTAACGGTCACCTTTTTATCGGCTAAACATAACAATTGCGACCGCTGAAAAGTCTGCAACCTTGTGTAGCTTAGCGCTCGACAGACAGCCGCTCTTTCTCAGCTTAACTGCGACAGCCGCTAAAAAGACTGCGACCTTGCGGTCATCTGTACCCAGGTCACAGTCTGTCGGCTACGGCCGCTGAACAGAAGCAGGGGAAGAATTTTGGCAGGTGGGAGATTTTCGGTACTACTACTTTCCAGACCCCGTTACACTGCTTGTCTATAAACTGTACATTACACATTATGGTGGCATGCCTTTTTGTAACAAAGTGGTACTCTCTAACATATCACAACCTTGCAGCTGGTTATGGTAACGTTAGCCACAGTAATATTCCATAACATAACTCTGTTAATCCTGTTTTTTTTTTGTTGCTGCTAAAATGTTTGCGTTTCATGTCTGGCAGCCCGGTGTCAAAATTGCCAGTTGATACCAACACACAGGCCAAAACAAAAACAGACATTCCGTCACAGAATAGAAATTTCAAAGAAGAAAAATACTGGCTTTAGCACTGTGGTCAGAGAAGATAGTATTTCCATAATATCTGATGACATATTGTGGTCATTTTTTGATTAAATACAGTAAATAAATTACATTTGGACAAAAGCTGATAGTGTCCAGTTAAAAGTGGTGCTTTGGTGGTGTAAGGGTTAGTTGAGTATGGGCTTATATTGTAGGGCAAAGCTAGAGGTTTACTCCACGACGCAGCGACCGTGGGTTCAACTCCGACCTGCGGCCCTTTGCTGCATGTCATTCCCCGTCTCTCTCCCCATT
The DNA here is from genome assembly GCF_031162955.1 of Sander vitreus. NCBI lineage: Eukaryota > Metazoa > Chordata > Actinopteri > Perciformes > Percidae > Sander > Sander vitreus. The sequence continues at coordinate 7,918,102 of NC_135869.1, read as the reverse complement.
CGTGTCTTCATCTGTCCTGTGAAAATAAAGGCCTAAAAATGCCCCAAAAAATTATCTTAAAAAAATGAACATCTGATAAGAGGTGGAAGACACTCATTATCCAGTGGTTCACCAGTTTAGCCTCAGGTGGTACCAGACAGTGAAAACCACAGGATCCCGGCAGGGGCACTCAGGTGAACATGTTGAGACATGGAGCAGCAGGGCGACAGGTGTAGCAGTCAGACAGGTTTATCAGAAATGAGCTAAACAACGGACGAGAATACTGAGAGATCTGTTAGCTGCCTGAGGCTGAACAACACTGCTGCCTCCGTACTGACAGTTAAACCTGGTTCTTACTTTTTAGGTTGTTATCATGTTTTTAATCTCAATAATGAAGATAATAAAATACTTCCCTTGGACACTAAAATGTTTATAGCACAGTAGCAGTGTGACTTTAGGGACAGCAATGTTGGTCTGTTGGGCTGCTGGTCCACCACTTTGGTCCAGACTAAAATATCTCAACAGCTAACGGTTGGATTGACATGAAATTTGATCCAAACTTTCACAGTTCCCAGAGGATGAAGCCCACTCACTCACTTTGGTAATTTTCTGACTGTTCGTCTAAGGCCACCAGCAGGACAAAGCTTTCACTTATCCTGTGAAATAACTTCAATATATTTAGAATCTTTTCACAGACTTACAATCCCGCCAGAAGCCTTAATATCCATCTATGCTCCCTTTAAAGCCACCAGACTCCTTTGGCAAAACCAATAATTTTACCTCGCAGAACACTGGAGTTGCTGGTCTACCTCTGCATCGATCGGTTAGTTTGTTTGTGTTATTGTGTGATTTTGGTGTTTTAAAGGGGTTAGGAACTAACTAACCGATCGAGGCAGCGGTAGACCAGCTCCTGTGTTGTGCGAGGTAAAATAACTTTTTGTCAAAGGAGTCTGGTGGCTTTGAAGAGAGCGATATAACAGCTTCAGGTCCCCGTCAGAAAGGGCTGTCTGACGGCAAGGTAAAGCAGTGAAAATATTCTAAATATAACTTACACTTGAACTGATATTGATATTTTTAGATGTCAGAAATATGTTTAGCTGCTGCCCCCGTCCACAGCAGTACATTGCTTAACTTCTGTCTCGTTACTCCTGCCTGCTTCTCCAAACTGGGGGCGTGCCGACTGCCATCTACCGTAGCTAATACACTGACTATGGATAATACCTCATACAACCCCACTTCAAGAAATCTGAACTATCCCTTTAACCTTGAATCTACATACATAAAGGGCTGCTATTAACAACTAGGCATGGGCCGGTATGAGATTCTGACAGTATGATAACCTTCAGCAAAAATATCACGGTTTCACGGTATTACAGTATTGCAACGACAGCTATGAATGTATTGTTTTTGAAATGTCTGGGTAATAAACGTTTTTTCCATTAAACACGATGTATTTTATTTTGAAACACATTGCACACTGGCAGGGAGAAGGATTTCTAAACTACACTTTCTGTCCTTGAAGACTTATTAAAAAAAAAAATACCTTAGGAACGGTATGACAGGAAATTTTAGTGGTTTTGAAAACATGAGTTTTTCAAACCGCGGTATACCTTCAAACCGGTAGCCGACCCAGCCTATTAACAACCCAGGTATTTACCAACCAAGAATTAAGTACAATTCAGAGAGGAGAGCCTGAATTACAGAGCAGGACACACACTATGGAAGCGGAATAAAAAGCAAAGGGTATTTACACTGTAGCTAAGTGATGTTGGTGAAAAGCAGGAATGGGAAGGGACTCGGCATAGTTGTTACTTTTGATGAAAACAAGACAAAAACATGATAAAAATGTTTTCCGAGCAAGCTGAAAGATCTCTTTTATGTTGTCACCTGTAAATACACGGTTGTCATATTTTTGAAGCTAATTACAGTTCTCTGTAGTGCGTTGTGGGTAGATTTACGTTTTTCAGTTGAAGTGGCTCAAATAGATGAGCCAGTCACTTGATGCTGGCCTTCTTGATGCATCCATTTGCCTAATCCCTGCCTCTGTCTGTCCCCTCTCTGTCTAGGTATTGACTATAAAACCACCACCATTCTTCTGGACGGGAGGAGAGTGAAGCTGGAGCTCTGGTAAGCGCACATCACTGCTGATGAATACCCTGTTGTTGTATGTACAATAGACAGAGTGACTGCCGTTTTTTTTCTGGAATGCACTTTTAAATCCAAACCCAATACTGTACCCTTCCAGACCTCCCAGACCTTTTATGGGTTTTGTTCAGCCAAAGTATTACCATCTTGTGATGTCAAACCATGAGGTTTGGTTTTATCTGCCCAGATTTGGAACATCTGTCTCTGAGATTTTCTTCTCAAACCTGATGCGACGGAGCTGAATGGAATTTAATTCGTGGTGCTCACGGCATTGGCAAATGACTTTTGAACAATACAATAACAACATGTCTTTCCAGGAACAGTGTCCCTGTTACTCTGAATAATCCACATAGGTCACTGTCTGTTTTCATAAGGAATTTCTGTAGGAGAAAGTAGTTCCAATAAAAAAAAAATGATCACAGAGATTTTGAATTGAAGTCATTTGTCAATGCTTTTAGCACCACAAACAATATGTTTTATTATTTTCTGGATGACCTTTTCTTTATTTAAATCAATCAATCAATCAATCAATATTCTAGTCACCTCCATGTATTGTATTTGGGTGGAGGTAGAAATCGCAGAGACAACAATCTCAAAATCTGGACAAATAAAACCAAAACGTATTTGATGTCTAGAGAGACCCCTAAAGGTAAGTGAGTGTTCATAAAGAATGCAAATAAAATTTCCAATTTTGCATCATTTGAGTGAATTTGAGCGCTTTGGTTTATGCGCCCCAAGCAGCCAGCGTACCAATTGTTCAGACAGTTGATAGAGTTAGATATGCACTGACTTTGTGTGTATGAGAGTGTGCCAGTGCTGGTTTTTGCCTTCATCAAGTAGATTCATTAAAGCTCCAGGATAAGCAATAGCATTTTGCTCAACATTTTCACCCCACACAGTAGTGTCTTCTCTTCAGTTTGTGCTGCACTCTCATCTTTTCATGGTCTAAATTTTGGGGAAATGCGTATTGAATGACGCACAGTGCATCTTAAATATTTTAAGTTAGCAGCCATAAAAAACATGAAGTCTTGGGTCTGACTATTTCACTCAGTGTAAACATCATAGAGCTTCAATGAAGAGCTGGAACAGCATGATACAGAATATATCGGATACTGTCAGACAGTGAAAGCTACTTAAGGGAAAAAGGGGGGTTACATTTACATAACGCATCACATTTTAAAATAGGCCAAAGAGACACACAGAGCCAAATACAAAAAATACACTAAGTAGGAAGGTTTGTATGGTTGCCTACTTGTGTAGAAACAAAACATATTTGCAGATACATCAAATGTCTTCATCTTTTTTTCTATTATATAATATCTAAACCAATGCATTAGACATCTAATATAAACAAACATAACAAAAACATACCCAGCTGCAAGGTGAATGTACTTTACTGCAGATGTTGTGGGTGCAACTCCTCACTTTACTGCATATTGTTACATGCCTCACAAATAATCTTGCCTCAGTAGAGATGCAGTGGATGCGTGTAATTATCAGTTAAGACACACTGCAGTGCTAGGCGAGGCCTGTTTGGTGGAAGTAGGCCAAGGAATTCAACTCCTCAGGGGAGAAGCAACGCCTTGTCTTCCCTGTGGAGGGAAAAGTTTAAAGGCAGCTCCATCATGTAGAATCTTCTTTATTTTTGCTGCCTCAGTCTTTCCTCTTCTCCTCACTGTCTAAATGTTGTCTTTTCTTCTCAGTCTTTACCTCATCCTCTGCTTCCTCTCTATTTCTGTCGGTGTTGCCATCTGTATCTCATGGCAAAGGAGAAAAACTGCAGAAACTTAAAGGATAGGTGGTGATAGTCTGTATTTTTCTCATTATCAATAAATCCCATGTGCAGAGCCAAATAACCAAAAAACGAATCTATCTACTAACAAGTATTGTGTGTGTGTCAGAGCCTGATATACTGTATCTTCTTTCTCTGTGCCATAGAGCTCCATTGTTCATAAAACACATCAATGAGCCACACTGTTGCCCTGGGTGACATGTTCCTTCTTTTTTTTTTACCGTGAACATACACACTGTAGTTTATTATGATTCAATCCCACACGCACTGTCCTGCTGCCACAAATGCTCACTAGAGCACCAAATGTGGATTAATCCGCTGCTTAAAATAGTTCCCAACAAATGCACTATTTTGCTCCTGTTTGTGCGATTTAAAAAAAACCCAGATGTAAGCAGCTGTTTTAGGTAATTACTGAGACTTTTTAAATGAAACCAACTTCACCACTGATTTTTGTCCAGTCACCAATCAATCACTTCAGATGTCCCACACATGTAATTAGTAGGGACGTCATGTCTGCTAGACTGCACAATAGATGATTGACCGATGATTGTCTCTCAACACACAACTGGCTGAGCTGTAACTGGTCTTTGCTATTCATTTCCAGAATGTAAAAGCAAAGCAGCTGGTCCAAAAATAGTTTCTAACTCTTGAGATGCAACACAAGCTGTGAAGCTGTTAAATTATGCTTTTCTTTTATATCTGCGACACCTGTTTTTAAATAGCAGTTCACAAGGTTTGGGAGTGTAGAGAGACTTGTTAGGATTCGTCAGGCTCAATTTATCCTCAGTTATTCTCTTTGGGGGAAAAAACTGAAAGCACACAATGTAGACTGGCTTTGCAAGGCTGAGAGTATGTCAGATACATATTGTAAAATTTATGAATTAGGATTTTATAAGTAGGCCACAAAATCAAAATGGCCATAGCAATATGGTCATGTAGATATGGGTGATGAACATGCAGTAAAAGTACGCAGAGTATGTTTACGTTACCTTAAGACAAAATAACTAGCTCTACACACACTCACCTCTGCTGAAACTGAAGAAGTGATGAAAAAGTCAGACCAGTTGTCAGGCCAGTGTTTTTGCCTTCAATGCTGAAGCCTACTACTTCTCTAAGTAAAGGTTTTACTTCCTGGCAGCTGAACAAATCTGACTTGACTACTAATCTTACTTCCTGCATTTTCTTTCTCTCCTCAGGGACACCTCTGGACAGGGGAGGTTCTGCACCATCTTTCGCTCATATTCCCGCGGTGCACAGGTGAGGAGCACACTACTTAAATAGGCTAACTTAAGGGCAGAAACACACCGTACGCTGAAGTGCTGCAAATAGCCGCGAAGCGGAGCTATTTTCATTTTGGCGCCGATGTTCAATCTGTCCAATCTGTCCGGCCACACCGGCTGCGATCAGGTGCAGAGCGGCCACCCCGGCCCACGGCTGCTGCGATCGATGTGTCAAGCCAGGCAGGTAAACGCATACAGGAAAGGCACAGTGCATCCGGGTACTTTACAAAATAAAACAACCTAACACTACCCTACACCCAGTTTAATGGGTCTTGACTTCTCGGCTGTGTCTACAGCGAGACAGCGATCAGGCGCGCAGAGAGAGAGAGAGAGAGACCGACGGACACACACACACACACACACACACACACACACACACACACACACTGGGAGAGGGAGAGAGAGAGAGAGAGACGTTCTGTAGAGAGAAGAGGGATCGCTTTTAGACTATGGCACGGAGAAATGCGCGTCTGGTATGAATAGCAAAGTGTGCGATCAGGCACGAATCTACGCTTCACGGCTAATCGCGGCGCTGCAGTGTGTTCCCGGCGTGAACTCCACTCTGCATGAAGTAAACCTGCTTGCCTAAATGTAAAGGAGCAAGATTTTGTCATAGGGACCACAGACGGCATGTTTGACTTCCTGTTGATCTTTTGTGTGTGTGTCTCAGGGGATCCTCCTGGTGTATGACATCACCAACCGGTGGTCCTTTGATGGAATCGACCGGTGGATCAGAGAGATTGATGAGGTGAGTCTGGGAGATGGGCTGATGATTGGTGTGATGAGGTTTGATGGATGTTGGGATTATGGCTGTCACAATCTTGAGTTTGAGTTGACAAATAATTGTCATACAAACTATTGCGATTAACCCACATAGACCCATTTTCGTCTTTTTAGGGAGGGGGGCAGGGGATTCTTGGAGGAAGAGAGCAGGTCAATAGTAGATGCCAGTTAAAGTAGTATACATTAATCTGAAAGCTGGGAACCTATACATTTATTTCAGATGCTGCTCAGCGCGGCGTCAATACTTTCTAGTCATAAATCTGTAATAAACATTGTGTTTTGGTTAGGTGCCCATTTAGACTTTGAAAGAGTGTATAAGAGCTTAAAACATTATGATGGAAGTATATGATGGCCATTATCATCCAATAAGCTGTTGCAGCAAGTTTGGCTTGATACCAGTTGTACACAGATTTGGTGCTAAATGTAACTGTTTTTAACACTCAAGAGTTATAAAAAATGGTCAGGAATCCCTACAAAGTACTACAAGACACCAAGACCTCGAGGAACACCATGTTCGTTTAAAACGATGTTTCCAACAAACGGAGAGAGAGTTCACCACACCTGCAGTGATAATAATGGTGATTATAGCTGCATATTAGTTTCTTTCAGGGTCCCTGTCAGCGTGTAGTTTATTTTGCTTTAAGTGAACTGAGCCATATGATAATAACCAGTTTTATGATTCAGTTATCCATTATCACCAAGGCACAGGTTTGTCAATGTTTTCTAAAGTGATGACTTCTCATTCACTTGTGGATCAGTGTGGGTCTTTAAAAATGTTTGCAGACTGTAATCTTTTACAGTGAATAGACACTGAATTTTCCCACAAGAGGACAGGATTGTTGGCACTAGACGAATACAACATCTGTTAAAATATCCAGAAATCAGAGTGCTCCTCCAGAATGACGTTTTTTTTCTTCAGGATTTCTTGTGGTCATTTTTTTGTTTGTTATTTTTTTCCCCCCTATTGTATTGCTGCAACAATCCAGCTGGATCTTCTGATGAAGCTGCAGGCACCGGGGAAGTTTGAATTTATCTCTTTGCTTTCAGACTTCATGTTCCCATTTATAAGATGGGACAAAGGGTCAATAGAAGGAGTTAAGTGAATCACTTAAGACGACCTGCGTGTGCACGTGCATGCGTGCAATGTCCTTCCTGCTGACTTAGAAACATAGAGGATGTGTGTGTGTGTGTGTGTGTGTGTGTGTGTGTGTGTATGTGTGTGTATGTGTGTGTGTGTGTGTGTGTGTGTGTGTATGTGTGTGTGTGTGTGTGTGTGTGTGTGTGTGTGTGTGTGTGTGTCTGTGTGTGTGTGTGGTGATATTTTTGGCCTGTGGAATGTATGTTTCTGTTTGGCCTTTTCCTGCTCCACCTCCACAGACGTGGTGTGGTCGTCGTCTGCCACAGGACAGAAATAAAGTAGAGAAGGAGGGAGGGGAAATCTCTGGATGATGAAAGTTAAACAGTGTGCAGAGAAGTGAACTCTTTAGGTTTAATAACTGGTTATGCGCTGTGTGTATTTGATTACTCCATCATCCTGAACTGACCGTATGTTGCCCATTTGTTGTCTCAATGTCGGGCTGCAACTTATTATCATTTTCATTTCTATTTTATTATTAATTTCAGTTTAATATTTTAATCAATCAATTCATCATTTAGTCTCTAAAATGTCAGAAAAAAGTGAAAAATGCCCTTCATATATTTCCAGGGTTTTGTCCAAAATCCAAAGATATTCAAGCTACAACAATATAAAACAGAGGAAATGAACAAATTCTCACAACTGGATAATTGGAAACCAAATATGTTGCTTAATAAATTATTTAGAAATAGAACAGTTTTATTCTCATTTTACAGAATACAACTACATTAGGAGCACTACTCCTGATCAGTGCAATAAAAAGACACAGAAAAACAACTTCAGCAAACACACATCCACAGCCGACAAAACCGGCTCTAAAATAATAAGTAAAATAAATAAATACACTGTCATTACCAGAATAAAATAATTTAAAACAATTTTTGTCCCAGCATTATCTTAGTGTCTCAGTGATGTGGGATTATGTAGTGGGATCAACAAAGTGCAGCTATTACTCCTTCTGTAGTACTATTACCACTTGCGGTACCTTTTCTAAAACTAACAGCAATTCCATTTATACTACGGATGTTTCTGAATCCCAGTTATCCAATATGATATTTTGCAAAACACAAATAATGCATTTTATACAGTATTTGGTCTTCCTAATTTTATTGTGTATTACTTGTATTCGGAGGCCTTTTGAGGAAAACATGCCTCGCTTTTCTAAAAAATGAATGCCAGAAACATCACAGATTATTCATATTAATGCTGAATATTTTCTAAAGCATATAGCTGCTGTAGATAGTCAAATATATATTCTCTTACTTTCACACAGCTATTGGTTTCAGTTCATTTAATTTAAGTGTTTACAACTTGCAGACTCTTGAAACTTGCTTGACGTAGGTAATTAACAGTGATTTGTTTTTGTATTGTAGTCATGTGTGCATGATGATGGTAGCTGAAGAGTGAACTCAAGAAGAAGTAGTGTACGACTGATTTGTGTTGCCTTCGCGGCTCTGACATCTGAGTAAACCGAGTCGGCTGTAGATTAGTGTCGACTGTAATTCATTGATATCTCTCAAAGTGACATAAAACATACCCTCCTGTAATAAACATTTGTTTTTATTTACCAGCAAATACTTCCGCTTTATTGTCCTCGGAGGGAAACGCGGTGAAACATAGAACACACACACACTTAAAACATAAGAAAATACATAATTATACAAATATGTAAAACATGATCACTGACATAAGACTTCTAGCCAAATGTGAGATCAGGCAGTTTCAAACCAATGATCTTACTGGCAAAGTACAAAACCTCCAGTATTTGCTTTTTCCACCACCGCCATCATCATCATCATCACCACCACCACCACCGCTGCTGCTGCTCCAGCTGTTAGCGTTTCCCCTGTTGCCGTCCTCGGTGGAGAGACTCTGAGCATGAAAAGGCAACAGGGAAGAAACTGTAAAGAGAGGCTGATGAGAGGTGACAGTCTGGGGGCGTAAAGGAGGAGAGAGGTCATCCTCTTGCTGCCATCATGTTTCATTCAGTTTGTCAGAACAGATGGGGGTGAATTAGAGAGGCCTGAGCCAGAGTGTCAGGACAAGATACACGCTGCTGCTTCCTGGAGCTTGTTGAATAAATAACAAGCCTCCGCTGGTCACTTTGTGTGGATGTAATGCCTCTTATTATTCACTTACTATCTCCCTCTGATGCTTTATATCAGCTGGAGGTACTTTTTAGCTGAGTCTTCTAATGTAATCAACCTTTCCGTTTAGATAATTTGAGAAAAAAAAGTGTGAAAAACCAAGAGGTGCAAACCAGTATTTACTTTAAGACCTGCTGTTAAAGTTACAGATATTAACAGCTACCAACGAAGGTTCATTCTGTCCTCCTGTTTGATTTTTTCCCTTCCCAGCATGCTCCAGGCGTGCCTCGAATCCTCGTTGGTAACCGGCTACATCTGGCCTTCAAACGGCAAGTTCCTACCGAGCAGGCGAGGGCGTACGCCGAGAAGAACGGCATGACTTTCTTCGAGGTGAGCCCTCTGTGCAACTTCAACGTTATCGAGTCCTTCACAGAGCTGTCGCGCATCGTCCTGATGAGGCACGGCATGGAGAAGTTCTGGAAGCCCAACAGAGGTGAGTGGACGGGGGGGGGGGGCAAAGAATTTAACTAAAACAGTCGATGTCAGAACAATTCCTGGAATGAAATGAACAACGCAGCTCGGAAACAAATAGTAAAGTATCTGCTGTGATTACAGAAGTGTGCTTTAATGCTGTGGGGTTCATAAAGCCTCTGCAAATTCTCTTATGAAAGCCAACATTCAAATAATGGCCAGGTCTGCAGCACGGACAAATAAAAACTGGGCTAAATTCAGTGTAATGCATATTTCTACAGCACTAATTCAATCAGTACAACAGCGTTGTGTCATGTCATTTCTCTGTACACAGAAACACTGTTTTCATTTAATAGTTAATTCCACTTTTCCCTGATTGTTGTTAAGCTAACAAAAATAAAAAAAACTCTGTTGATTTTTCACATTAAAAGTCTACCAATACAAGGAAGGTTGGAAGACTTTTAATGTGACATATCTGCAGAAAGTGTTGAGTGTAATTAATGGCAGCTCAATAACAATCTGGAAGAGCGACAGCAGTTATACAGTGAATGAAAACAGTGTTTCTGTTCAAAAGAAAAACATAAAGCAACTGTTTTAAACATGTATTTATTGAGTTTTTGTACATTTGACAGACAAAAACAGTACAACAAGCCACATAACATAAAACAGAAAAGAGACCAAGGATCAAATGTAGTAGCTGTAGTACCCACAGTCATGAATCTGTACATCCATAGGTGTATGCTTACACGAAAAACATACAGCAGTTGTTTATCTCAACACCGTATAGTACAGATGGCACGCTACAGGCATTAGGAGTATGTTATCTTATTTAGACAAAAAAAAACACAGCTTAGTCCAGCTAGTTATCACTCCAACCATCCACATCCATATTGTTATTCTCAAGGAAATTGAAGAAGACGCTCCAAATTTTCCAAAACTTGTCAAGCATATTTTTTGTTGTGTAACTTATCTTTTCTAAAGCTAAGTAAAAAGTAATTCCCCTCAACCACTGCGATGTGCCACAAGGTGTGTCCGATTTCCATTATTATTGTGAATTTATCGACAGGTAAACATGAAGGAAGCTTTGAGTTTGCATTAACCAGGAAACAGGAGAAATTAGGAATAAAAAACCCTGTCTCTATTATAAAACCTGTTCCAAATTATGGCCGTTGAAATAAGTGCAAGCCTCGGTCACTGTTGCCGAATTTACGTTAGTTTGCTACAGCAATTGCACGTAGTTGGGATGTGTTTTTAAAACTGTATAGCTGTAGATTACACTTTAATTCAATCAATAGGTTTAACTGCATTTAACTGTATACTGATTTTCAGTAAACAGGAGGGCACAGTAATAAGTCTGTGCTTCAGACAGAATTCAAGACATTGTACCAAGGTACCAAAATGGCCATCAGATGGATGGCACGCTCCCTTATATGCTAATTAACCCTCCCCCATTCCTACCATGCTTTTGTCTGCCTCGCCTGTAATTACAGAGGAAAGCAAGTGGAAGTGATGTCCTGCAAAATCTGAGGATTAATCAGGAACAGCTTGCTGTGTCAAAACTCAGCCTGAACCTAATTCATGTCTTCAGGTCGTATCCTGTTGACACTGACATATTTAACACTTTTAACACCTTTTTCCTGTCTGTGGCTCTCAGACCCATCGGTTCCCTCGAAAGACGTTTAAAAACACCTCACAAAAATGATGACGTTTCATTTTTTTTTTTTTTTGAAGGCTCAGTGATTATCAGATTTATCCTTTTGAGTTTCTACACAGTTTGCAGACTCGGCATCAAGTATTTAGGCTGTGGAGATAGATATTGAAATGAGCACAGCTGGGGCTGGGCAATATATCGATATTATATCGATATCGTGATATGAGGCTAGATATCGTCTTAGATTTTGGATATCGTAATATCACATAAGTGTTGTCTTTTCTTGGTTTTATAGGCTGCATTACAGTAAAGTGATGTCATTTTCTGAATTTACCAGACTGTTCTAACTGTTCTGTTATTTGCCTTAACACATTTAGGCATTGTATCCGCATTACTGAGGATTATTTAAAACAAATCATTGTGTAAATATTTTGGGAAAGCACCAATTGTCAACTCTGCAATATTGTCGCAATGTCGACATCGAGATGTTTGGTTAAGAATATGGTGGTGTCTCACCCAGCCCTAAGCACAGCCTAACTGTTGCCCTCCTCTCTGCAGTGTTCAGCCTCCAGGACCTGTGCTGCAGAGCCATCGTGTCGTGCACGCCGGTCCACCTCATCGACAAGCTCCCGCTTCCCGTCGCCATCAAGTCCCACCTCAAGTCCTTCTCCATGGCCAACGGCATGAACGCCGTCATGATGCACGGACGCTCGTACTCGCTGGCCAACCCGGCCGGCGGCTCCAAGGGCAACAGCCTGAAGCGCTCCAAGTCCATCCGTCCGCCGCAGAGCCCGCCGCAGAACTGCACCCGCAACAACTGTAAAATCTCCTAACTCGCGTCTTCCTCGGCAGAGGGGGGGAGAGACAAGGAATGATCGACAGCATGGTGATCAGGAGTGTATAGGATGTAGTTAGTTGGAGGAAAAGAGCACATCCCTGGACCTGAAGAGCTGAAGAGCAGGAATGACGGATAAGGGGATGAAGGAGTGCTACCTCTCACCTTCATGTTAAAGACCATGAAGTACTTTTCCAGGTGAAAGTGCGGCCGGGGGGGGGGGGGGGCAGGCGGGGCTCCAATGGTGCCTCAAGATATCAGAGGAGAACGACTGCAAGCATCTTGGTCTGCACACATCTGACTCTCACTACCACCAACTGCTCAAATGAGAGAAAGGGAGTTTAAACTACATGTACAGAAATCCCTCTCCAACTCAAGCAAACGTATTTAGTTCCTCTACACGATGCACGCCTCATTGTGTCTGTGCATCACAGAAATCACCTCAAGATCAATTCTTCACTTTTATGTCTCACTTTTTCTTTTCTTTCTTCTGCCCGTCTGGTTATAATTTCACCTGTTTTCTGTCCACACACCTGGTTTTATTTGCTGTTGTTTTTAATGACCAATACGCTAATGATCAAGACACTAGTAACCAGCCAGTCCTTTTATTGATCATTGTTTGTTTGAACACTCATTGTGCTTTGGAAGGTGAAATGTTTTCTTTATTAACACTCGCTGAATTGAAATCTTGGAGACAAGATGAGTGAAGGTTCCCACCCGGTGTTGTTGTAGTAATGGAGGTCTTCAGGCAAACCGGATTCCCCCCAAAATCTCCTAAAAGGTCCAGACTTGCTGGTGTGCCTACATTTTGTAGAGGTGTCTTGTGTCAATATAAACACATGCTGCATTGTTTTTGTTTTTTTTAATGAGCCAGTTGCAACAAACTGGCTTAAAGCACAAAAAAAACCATGAATATGAAATGGATGAGTGAAATTTCCCCAGTAACCAGTTCTCACATTAGAGTTTTAGGTTTCTATTTTTATTCTGTGGTTCACACAGACGCCTTGCGGTGATGAGGGATCCAATGATGCTTGTTGCCATGGATACTACTCGACGCTATGACGAATAAGTATCCTATTTAAAGTCTCTCCACCTTGTTGTGACATTTATTTTTAACTTGATGCCACGTGAAGAAAAACATAATCGAAGAATGCTGGCGATATTCCATTTCTTTTCTACACATTTGTCATCAAATCCCATTGAAAGCTGTTTTCTTTTTGGCCCAAGAGCTTCTGGGAGTTGTAGTCTGGAGATGAGATGTTGCGGTAAAGCTTCACATCTGTGTCACCCAGGGGTGCTGTCTGGATCTAGGCAGAGATGAGTTTTTACTGTCACTCCCTCCTCCCCCCTCGTCTCCCCCCCACTGCCAAATGTTTAGGGACGCCTGCTCTCCATGGTTTTAGATTTCACACCTGTCATGTCACACCTGCTACATGCTGCACTAACGTGCACACACCAGTCCTGGCTAATTTTATTTTAACACGTATACCCAATCAACTCAATCTGCTTTCCATACATTGGTTTCAGTGTTGGAGGTGGAGCGAGCAGGAAGCCCAGATATGTGAGGCTGTCCTCCGATGATGGCGAGAGTGGCAGTGAAAGGTCTAATGAGTGTAAACAGAAACCAGGCTGAGTAGCTGGACAGGATTGTGTCAGGTAAAGTGGAATATTTCTTGTGTTAACAGTAAACAGTGACCCGTATTTATCCGTTTGTTATGACCAGCTCCTCGTCTCCCACAGTAATAACTGCTGCTTTATTTTACACTTGATGACAGAGAATATTTGATCCAGTCAGCTACATTATTTAGAGGCGATAAATCGAGAGAGAATTAATCGCCAAATATTTTGATTTTCAATTCATATTTTTAAGTAAAATTCCAAATCATTTGCCGTTTTAAACATTGGAATATTTTTGGGGTTTTGGACTGCTGATCGTACAAAACAAGACATGGGATTCAGGAGATTGTGATGGGCATTTCTTACTATTGTTTTGACAATTTATAGACGAAACGATTGGCAGATTAATCAATATTGAAAGCTATAATTGGTTGTACCTTTTTTTTTTTTTTTCCCAGGCAGCAAAATGGTTTCTATTTATTTCAAACAAACAGGAGGTAATAGTGCATTTGTTGGGGACTGTTTTCAGCGGGGGATTAATCCACATTTGGTGGGGTGTTTGTTAGACAACTCTACGGCAAGGAGGGTTAAGATAAATCAGGTTTTGGGCACAGTTGTTTTAGTTTTGTTGGATTTGTTGAGAATAAGAAAAATACATAATATAACCAGTGGTTGGCTTTGAAATATGAGCACTATTTGTCATCAATATAATTGAGTTATCATGAGAAAACGATTAACCCTTGTGCGGCTTTAAAAAAAAAAAGAAAGTCCCTTTCCTAAAACTGCTTAAATACTACATATTAATATTATGTTCCACTATCACGGAGTTACATTTTTAACCAGCTTCAGTTCTGATCATAACTTACAAATATTTGTTCACTTTCACAATTTTAAACATTAAATGCCAGTTGTTTTTTTACATGTCACTGTTGTTTTTTATGAGAATAATTGCGTTGCATGAAATACTGCAGTGATCCGTAACACAGCAGCGAGCCCCGAGTGGAAAACAGGAGAATGGCATGTATCTGGTGGAAAATAGTAAAATCTACAATTTTGAAAGGCAGTGCTCTAGTTTGAAAGCCTGATATAATAGAATGCATGATTTTATACTGTAATAACCGTGTGGTTTGAATGGTTTTCAACAGAGGCATTTGTGTCTGTTTGGATGCACAGTTTATTATAGACTTATAAAAGACTACCCTTGCCGTAATGTATGCCATATGCATTGGATTTCCCCAAGAAGGATAATTAAAGTATACGTCATCATCATTATTATTATTAACACAGCCAAAATGATCGAAAAAATTAAAAAGCCAGAAATGTCCCGAGTGATGCACAAGGGTTAACCGACCACATGATTTTTCCATTATGTTCTCACTCCTTGCTGCCTTCATGTCCAGTGGGAAACGTCAGATACAAGTGGACGAGTTGTAAATATTGTTCAACAACAAGGAAGCATCTGCTCCAATGTACCAGTCGGTTGTGTCACCGGACTGAACCAACAGTTGGAACACGTGAACTCTTCCGAGTCGCTGCTTTTTAACCCCCAAATCGGACTGGGTTTCCCACAGGAATGAATGCAGCATGTCTTCTTCTTCTCGTCTCTCCCTCTGATCTGCACCACCGCCTCCGCATGCTGTCCCATGATTCATAGCTGCTGAATAATAGATGCTCTTTTCATAGATCTCTGGAGGGCTTCGTCAGTACGCCTCTCCCTCGCTTCTCTTTCATCCTCCACTCAGCTCGGCGTGGTTAGTTTCTTCATCTCCACCGCTAGTCCTCCTCTCCATCTCTCTTCTCCCTCTATAATATAAAGAATTAGCTGCTGCTTGTTTTCCATTTGAGACGCCACATTTTCCTCAGGTGTTTTGTGTGTTTTCCGGGCCATTCGGCCCAGTGTTTATTCTCCGTGCGTAGTTTAGTGTGAGTGTCCTCTCTCGGCCTAATGTCAGGGAGTCGTCTTTGCCTCCAGACTTTAAGGTTGTCTTGACTCCCGTGGTGAAGCCTCTTCGCTTTAGGAAAGATTCCCACTGATCCAGAGTCAGATTCCTGCAGCGAAGACCATGCCAATCTTTTAACTTGCTTTAACCCATTTACTACAAATGAGTACTTTCCATCAGTGGTTCTCTGTCTGTCTGAAACAAGTACCTAAGTTAAAGTACAACATTAAAAGTGCTCACTAGGCAGACTGGTCCATTTCAGAATAATGTATATTACACTACTGGATTACAATTGTTGATGCATTAATGTGTTCATCACTTATACTGCTGGGTAGATTCATCTATAATAATACATTATCATTAATTAGTTGATTTATATTTGTATTAATAATCTGAATCTGTTAAGTAACGAAAGATTTCAAATAGGGCTGGGCGATATGGAAAAAATCAAATATGACGATATTTTTGACCAAATACCTCGATATCGATACCACAACGATATTGTAGTGTTGACTATTGGTGTGTTCACAAAATATTTACACAATGAGATTTTAGATAAATAATCATCAGTAATGTGGATATAATGATAAGTGTGTAAAGGCAAATAACAGAACAGCTAGAACAGTCTGGTAAGTTTAGAAAATGACATCACTTTACTGTAATGCAGCCTTTAAAACCAGGAAAAGACACCACTTATGCCATATTACGATATCCAAAATCTAAGACGATATCTAGTCTCATATCACGATATCGATATATTGCCCAGCTCTAATTTCAAATAATGTAGTAAAAAGTACAATATTTCCCTCTGACAACAAGTGCAGTAGAAGTATAAAGTAGCATAACATGGAAACACTCAAGTAAAGTACCTCAAATTTGTAGTAAATCCACCACCTCTGGAAACCGGCAGCTGCAAGAAAGCTCGGAAGAACACGTTTATATATGTAGAATTATCAACGGTTATGTTAATTTGTAGGAAATGGGTTAAAATGTGTAAACGCATGCTTTGGTCCTTTTTTAAAGGAGGGTAAAAATGAACTAATGTTCCCCGACCAGAAGACCATTTCTAGCCATGAGTCCCCGAGAGATTTCGACACAGCTCGTATTTTGTGTTTGTTTCGTCAACATCAGTGTTTTTAAGAAAGAAGGAATTTGACTCGAGCTTGTTGCCAAGATTTTCAGGAGAGGTTTCTCTCTCTGTAATGAACATGGAAAATGCTTTTATTGCTGTTGTTGTTGTTGTTGTTGTTGCCGACTCACAAAGCTTAATAACCCTCACTGGGTATAATGATGTTGTTTTGTGTTATGTTGTACATCCAGCCTCGTTTTCCTCCCATGTTTTCATCTCCCTTTGTTCTTTTTTCTAAAGACTTCCTCAGTGTTTGTTGACTCTTTGCAAAATTGTGTTTCTCCTGAACTTTACATTTTGGACTTTCATGGACATTTTTTTAAGAGATGGATACGCCTGTAGAGGATTGGGAGAGATTCAGGGACGCCCTCTGATATTTGTGGAAGTGTTTGTATAAAGGAGCAAACTGTTGTGATAATGATGACAACTTAGGAAAAACTTGTAAAACACTATTCTGGTTTTTGGCTGAAGCTGCTGAGTAATCTGAAGCGAGTGTATGAGAGTGAGAGTGAGAGTGTGTGTGTGTGTGTGTGTGTGTGTGTGTGTGTGTGTGTGTGTGTGTGTGTGTGTGTGTGTGTGTGAGAGAATGTTCTTCACAAAGCTGAACATGTTTTCTTTTTTTAAATTATTGATTGTACAGTTTCAAGGCAAGGGTATGAAGAGAGAGACTTTTTCACAATAAAACTATTGAATGTCGGAGTCCAGATCTCACTGCTGTTTATTTTTTTGTGATTCTTTGTTCGACTGTTGGGTGTTGTTACTTTTGGGGAGGCTGCCATCTACTGGAAGTTACATCACATCCCTCTTCTAGTCAAGACTGTTGCTTATGGACATCAAGACAATTAGATATTAGTCCTTGTGTTTGTCCACAGTCCACATTAGAGCCAACAACTATATATCTGTGCAGATATCAGGTAAACTTGTGTCTACATTTTTATCATCTTGTAGTATTTAAATGTCTTAATTTGTGCTTTCTACACAGGACTGTGGTTCATGGTTCAGTTTTATAAATAAATAAGAATTGAATAAAGAAAGAAATGTAGTTAGAAAGAAACCCTGTCGTAATAATAGCACTGAAGGAACAAAAAGAAACATATTTACAGAGGAAAATACACGTGTATGTAACTGTTACACACAATATGTACAATATCACGAAGTTGTAGTGCAAACAACTGAGATAGACAGTGGGGCAGCCAAGAATTAGATGAGCCTTTATTGATCCCCAGAGGAGAAATTCACTGTTTTTAATGTCTACGTGCTTAGAAATAAAGCTTTTATTTTGAAAAGAATGCGCTCTGGCCGGAAATATTTCATGCCAGCTATACACAAGCGCTAACTTGCCAAACGTTGCACGTCGGGCTGCCGTTTTCACAACAAAAACAGCGTATAAAAACCGAATATCAGTCAGGTCCGGCCCGTAAACGTAATTGAGTGCCCGCGCGCATCATGTCCAGCATTCAGCTTCTCAGAGTGCTCGTTAACGAGCGGCTGTCTGCGGCCGCTGAGGAGATCTTCGAGGCGGTTAAAAAAACCATCGTTAACTACGAGGAGGAGATCCTGCTCTCTAAACGGGAGATCCACCGGCAGCGTAGGATGTTGCGGACAGTTTTACAACCTGAAATAAAAATAAACAAACACTCAGGTTTGTGCATTATTAGCATGCATTCCATCTTTCACCATGTCTGGCTATGACTATGCACTGAATCGCTATCAACATGAGCTTCGTCAACGCCCACTTTTCTGGTGAAAATGAAGTGGTGTCAGAAGTAGCTATTTAGTTTAGCTAACTTAGCTATGGCCTCTTGTTTTCCTTTATTAAATACATTGGTAGTTAAATGGGATGAATGCTAAAGCAGGTTTATTGCCAGCTTTGACATGCCTCATATTAGCCAGGCCCTTCCGGGGTAAGATGATACCTGCCTAATGGAAAGAACCTCAAGACACCAAACGCCATTAAAAAATCTAGCTAAACGTGTAATATTTCCTTGTTTATCTGCAAATACATATACCTAATAGGCCACGATTTAAGACAGGGTTTTGATTGCACAGGTATACCTTTTACATTCGGCATACAATTGATTCACCAAGCAGCTCTACATTCAGATAAAAAATCTGGTGATCACCATCAGCGGTAACAAATATGCTGAAAGACGACTGTCCGGTTGGAACAGGAGTGAATATAAACAAAAATATAAAGTGAGGTGTTTGGATTGGCAGGTTTTACATATGCCGAATTAGAGATTGCATCCGAATGATTTGGTCATAAATAATTTGCATGACGTTAGCTAGTAGGTCAAATAAAGAGTCATTCATTTGTCACATTGAATGATGTCTGGTTGTAACTTTGTAACGTTAGTGAAAGCCAACTCCAATAAAATAATGATCAGCAAACTACTGCGTGGGCAAGTTTTGTCACTGTTATATATAAATATGTACATTCAATTTGTCGTACAAAAATACTTTTTACTTACTACGGTGTTATTGGAGCCAGAGTTAAGGTTTGTCATGTGAAAATCACTGTATTACTTCAGGGGCACTGGTGTTGGAAGTAGAGTTAGAATCAACAGAAAGTTTATCATAAACTCTTTGGACTGTAATTTTACAAGCAAAAAAATGCAATTATTTTGTGAGGATTCTTTGTCTTATGTTAAAAACGTTTTGGGGTTCTGAACTGTTGGTCAGACAAAACAATCTAACAAAGCAATTCAAGGAGAATTACATTTTTTAAATTAAAAAAGCTAAAAAAAATAAGCAGCTACTAGTTCTTTGTTACTTAATGATAACTTAGTATTACTTAATATTAAGTTGTGACTTTAAGATCCACCCTCCATGCCATATTCTGGTCCATATTCTAGTTTATAAAAGTTTCTTCCTGTTTTTTTGTTTGTTTGTTTTTTTCCTGCAGGCCAACCACAGCTGGCTCTCTCCGTCTGGGACGAGGACTTGACCTCAGACCAGCAGCAGCGGCAGGAACACTGTGATCAGGAGTGGAGCTCCGGTCTGAACCAGGACGACCTGGAGCCCCCCCAAACTGAGAAGAGCCAGGAGGAGGACCCCTCCAGCAGCCAGGAAGACGAGGAGGAGGAGGAGGAGGAGAACACCATCAGGTTCATCTTCACTCCTCCCTACGTGAAGAACCAGCCTCAGTCCAGTTACCACAGCGCTAAAGGAGAAGGAGATCCTCTGCCGAGCACTTCAGCTGAGCAGGATCAGCCGAAGGTGGAGGACGATGGCGCGGCGTCCTCCAGCTGTTCTGCACCCGAACACGAAGACAGCGACGAGGAGTGGCGGGGTAGCGCGGGATCTCAGAGTGGCGACGGCGACGGCGACAGCGACAGCGGCCGCAAGTGGAAGGAGAAGAAGCAGCCTCGTCTACCGACGTCCCCAAAACTGCCCCCGACTAAAAAAGCTAAATCACGAATCTGCTGTAAAGTCTGCGGGAAAGCCTTTCACGCCAACGTCTCTTTGGTGAATCACATGGAGGTTCACCCAAAGGACATCTGTGGTGTGTGCGGGGAATGTTTCGAGACCGAGGAGAGCTTTGAAGTTCACCTGAAGACGCACGTGAGAGCTGAAATCTGCAAGATTTGCGGCAAATGTTTCGGAGCCTCCAGCTCTCTGGAGACGCACATGAGGATCCACACGGGGGAGAAGCCATTTAACTGCAGCGAATGTGGAAAATCCTTCAACTGTCGCCACAACATGATGCGACACATCAGGATACACACGGGGGAAAAGCCATATCCTTGCACCGTCTGTGGCAAATGCTTCAATGACTACTCCACGTTGAAACGCCACCTGCTGCTTCACGTGCACAAGAAGAACCATGACCCGGATAACACATCGGAAAATGAAAACGGCAACGACGCCGAGAAGAAGACGAAGACATCATCAGCGAAAAAGCAGCAGACTCGGACCATATGCGAGGTGTGCGGGAAAACGTTTCACTCCGTGGTTTCTCTGGTGAATCACGCCAAAAGTCACGCCACGGACCTCTGCGGCGTGTGCGGGACGCATTTCGACTCTGAGGAAAACCTAAAACTTCACCTGAAAACTCACAAGAACGGGAAGGTCTGTGAAGTGTGCGGGAAGTGTTTCGACAGTCAGGCGAACCTGGAGATGCACATGAGGATCCACACGGGGGAGAAGCCGTTTCTCTGCAGCGAGTGCGGCAAATCCTTCAACTGCCGACACAACATGATGCGACACATCAGGACCCACACGGGAGAGAAACCCTACCTGTGCAACATCTGCGGCCGCTGTTTCAGTGACCACTCCACGCTGAAACAGCACAGCAGCACGCACACCGGAGAGAAACCGCACCGCTGTGAGGTCTGCGGTAAAGGCTTCCACCGAAAGACATACGTCAGGCTTCACATGAAGAGCCACACAACTGAGAAGTGACTGCTCTGTAAATATGCTTGGGTGTAAATAGGCTTATTTGGTATCTTTTTATTTTATTATTATTATTATTATTTTTTTTTTTTATACCTTCCTGATATTCCACCAGGGTATTTGGTATATGACAGTATTTGTGTAATAAAGAAAACCGTAAAAGCTGAGCTGCTGGTGATAGAAGACATTGTAGCATGTATGGCATTGCCTAGCCTACAATGCTGTGTGTCTAATATGCAATTAGCCCACTTTGACAAATCTTGCTGGGTTTAAGTTTGGCCTGTAGAGTAATGAATAAGCAAAACTCGGAGGAGCAGCTAAAATGACAAAAATTATGAAAGTGCGTCACTAAAATAAGAACAGTAGATCCACCCCTTGCCCGGACCTCGCTGCTTCCCAGGGCCGTGGACTTAATGCTGGCTGCGCCCGCCCCCCCTGCAGGAAAGGACAGCTGTCAACGGGGCCGACTGTCCTCAGTGCATCAGGGGTCTGCGGCAATGTCGGCAACCCGCCCAACCCGCTTTTTTTGCCGTGTCATCACCATTCATATCTATAGACCAGGTGTGGGAAACAGTGCTCAGCGTGCTGCCCTTGCTAGAATGTAAAACCATAATGTAATGCACACTGACTAACAAAAAACAAACAACAACGCATGATTCGACTCATCGACTTTCAGGGGGCAGCCCTATGTATAACACATTTTAGTTTGAAAAACATCTTAAAGATGACGGGACCTCTAGCTCACCCAGTGTGCGCCCCATGTAGGAGTCCTTGGCAGAGGCCCGGATTCAAGTCCAACCCGTGGCCCTTTGCTCCATGTCGTCCCCCATCTCTCTCCCCTTTTCTGTCTTCAAGCTATACTATCAATTAAAGGCCATAAAAGCTAAAAAATAATCTTTAAAAAAAATAAAAAAACATCTTAAAAATGCCTTCTTTTCTCTCTTTTTTAATCCCAGATGCTTAGGCCCGGTGGGAGTCAATTTGAGCCCTGTGGGCCGGCGTGCTTGCAATACACATTTGCCATCTTTCTCAGCTCAGCTGCCTGTTGTACCATTAGAGACTGATCTCTGGCAGTGCATGCTGTTAAGGAGGAGGGTTCAATTTCAGAGGCTGAGTTCTATCACCATGGGGCGTCGGTCAGAATGCATAAGCCATAAGACTTTAGTCCACTTAACAAAGATTTATTTCCAGAAAAAGGGTGATACAAATGATAATGATAACAAAACAGACACACATCTTTACTACACATGCTGTGCACTACAATACATCAACTCAAAACAGCATCTCCATATCACCTTAATAGAAAGAGGAGTGTATTTTGAAAACTACTGAAAATTATTTCAGTCAAATCCCCTTTGGGATTTCTTAACACCCTGATATACCGTAATACCTTGATACCATCATGGGTTACTTTTTTTTTTAAACTGCACTTATCAATTTATTTTTGTATTAACAACGGGTGAAATCATTTGTAATATGAGAAGTGACAAATTATCACTAGGCTCTGCAGCTTGCTACCCTGGAAATCCAGAGTTCTCCCAAGAGCACAATTTGAATTTGTTCAGCGAGTTACTCTGGCATTCAGTAATGATGCTCATTAACTATGCCGAGCTGCACCAATCACATCGGTTTATCTGATATAGGCGGGCCAGAGGCGAGCTAAACAGATGACGACAGTTGAATCTACCAGTTAGCTCTGCTGGTAGCTAAGCGTAACCCTGTGTATTGTTGTGATTGGTCGTAGTGTTATCCAATTGCGTGCAGTGAGATTTTCAAATGTATGCTTGGTGCCGCCCCTCGAATTGGGCCATTTTCATTACTTAGTGCCAGACCCTTAATCTTTCGGATTTGGGTCTGGATTTCCAGGCTAGCAGTTTGCTGCCATCAGGTTGGAAAATAAAAGTAATCCAGGTTTAAAGCTGTATTTATGGTTTTTGGCCACTTGGTGGCAGCAGAATGTGCTTTAAACACAACTAATAATCCCCTTATTAAGGATGTATGGCAAACGTGTTAACACTTAGCTGCACATTAACACACCACTCATTTGGAGTCGTGTTAATGTCCCCCTGAAGTCCAGTATTCATTCTGCAACTTCAACTTCAGTTTATTTACATCACATACAGAGTCTCTTCACAGGTTAAACTATAACATCAGACACACAACTGTGAGACCTCACATGTACAAATACACACACAGAATCCCAAACATGCAGGTGAGAGTGTTAATATGACAACAGGATTGAATTTAGGACATTTTAAAAAGTTCATGCAGCATCAGTGATCGAAACGAGGTAACTGCTGTAGTTATCAAAGTAGAAAACAGGAAATATGTTTTTAGACCTAGATTTAACAATCTCAGCCAATCTGAGTTTTCTCTTGCACGACTAAAACAACTTTTAAACGTACACGTTCCACCAAAACAAGTTCCTTCCAGAGGCTATTTTGCAGCAGCACCGCGGCTTTTCCCGGTGCTTAGTGCCGCCCATGACGATTGTGATTGGCCAATAAACCAGCGCACGTTTTTCTCCCATCCCGGAATACTGTGTGGACTAGCCAGACCCCCCTCCGCAGCGCTGTGGAGGAAGGTCTGGCAAAGCGAGACTAGCAGCGTATTAATCTTTTGGTGCTCTAGTGAGTATTTGTGGCGGCAGAATGGTGTATGTGGGATTGAGTCAAAAAAAAGTGTGTGTGTGGCTAGTGTGTGAATGAATGATCATGTCAGCCAGGGCAGCAGTGTGGCTCATTGATGTGTTTTTGTGGCACAGAGATAAAAGAGCTCAGAATCACCTTATCTGTTAAATAAAGTGCTTTAAAGTTTGTTTTTGTTTTTAAATCAGTTGTTGAAGAGATGTCGTGTCTTTCTAATTTATTACATACTGCATACTTTTCTATGTTTTAATTATTTCACTCAGATTTCATTCTGAATATACTTCATATTCTGCTCTCATATATATGTTCTAGAATAAAAAATGTGTGTTGCATCATGTTTAACGCCCTCCATGTATTACTGTTTACTGCAGCAACAATGAAGTCCCCTTAAGAACACACACAATCATGATGCTGTGTGTAGTTTTGTGTAGTCTAAACACACAACCATGATGCTGTGTGTAGTTTTGTGTAGTCTAAACACACAACCATGATGCTGTGTGTAGTTTTGTGTAGTCTAAACACACAACCATGATGCTGTGTGTAGTTTTGTGTAGTCTAAACACACAATCATGATGCTGTGTGTAGTTTTGTGTAGTTTAAATGCAGTGTGATAACAACGTGCCTTTGACCGATGTAAAGGATTTTTTTTAAATGTTATCTTCTCATTTATGGCATTTATTCATCAGATAATGATGCCAAGACTTTAGTGCAACAAAAGAGAACGTTTCCCGCTTCGGTCCCCCTACAGGTTGGAAGCGGAATTGTCCCATTATGTCTCATTCGAACTACAGATCCACTACCCGATCTGGCAAACTTGCATAGTGCGGTTATAGCCGGTAGAGGGCCGCAAAGCGAATGCAGAAGTGCCGTTCACCCTGTTACGAGTTGATGAACCACTGAAACGATTTTGGAAACCTTTTTTTTTTTTTTTTTTTTGGTCAACGTATTTTTATTGTGCTTTCAGACATATACACAAACACAGTAGACACTTAAGACAAAGAGAGGGAAAATGAATAAATAAATAAATCCCACATTACACAGAAAAAGTCCACATAGTAGTTACATAGTCATCTTGTACAATCGCTATTCAGAGCTAAGGTACATTGTAAGTTGTTCCACATATGAAATAAAAGGTTGCCACACCACATCAAACTTTCTCATTGATCCATTTAGTGTGCATCTAATTTTTTCTATCTTAAGGAAACACATGACATCACAGAACCATGTGCCAAAGGAAGGGGGTTTGTCATTCTTCCAATTTAAAAGAATGAGTCGCAGAGCTAAAAGGGAGGAGTAGGCTATACAGCTTAGTTGTGACTTTTGTAAAGGAAGGTCCTCTGATGCAATGCCAAAAAGTCCAATGAAATGACGGGGTCAACAGTTAAACATGAAATCGCTGAGTATACTTCAAATATTGAGGACCCGAAAGCTGTTAAACTAGGAGATGACCAAAATGCGTGGAACAGACTGGCAGGTGCCTGCTTACATCTGTCACAAATAGGGTCGACCCCTGGAAATATTTTAGATAGTTTAACATTGGACATATGAAGCCTATGTACAATCTTAAAGTGAATGAGACTATGCCTCGCACAAATGGAGGAAGAGTGAATTCTTTGAATTATGTCATACCATTGATCTTTAGTTATGTTAGCATCCATATCCTTTTCCCAGTTTTCTTTTATTATTGACAATGAGGAACCTTCCATTTCAAATATCGTTGTGTATAACCTTGACACTGTTCCCTTCACCTCAGGTGGGGTTTCGAGGATTGATTCAAGTGAAGATTTTGGTAGCAATGAGGAAAATTGGGTAGGAAACATTATTTTAAGTTACAAAAGTTCTCTAGCTTAGCTTTAAAAATCCTTTTGGAATATGGGGATTATCTGATGTGTTCACCCAAAGATGAGCTGTGAGACTGACATTGTATCAACATCCAGCTGTTTTAATAAACCTTCACTGTATGACTTATTCTTTATGATTTATTCTAGAATTCACTTTCTGTTGAAGAAGTGAGGAGCTGAGTCACAGAAGAAACATTTAGAACATATAATAGTAGTGTAAAACCTTTCGGAAGCATGTTTTCTGTTTCAGTTTTGTTTTACTTTAAAACCATCGCCAGGAGCAGGATAAGGAGTCAGGAAAGAGCTGCTTGTAAATAGACTGATAATGTTGTAATGTGCCTAAACCTTTAGTGAGACAGAACGTCAGCATATACAGCTGGCAACAAAGAACAGTTTTTAGGTGAATTCATCTGTGGAGCAAAACAAATTTCAGGAATTATTTCCTTAGGTGGGAGAAAAAGTAGAGATGGCATGCAAGAAAAGTCCCTGGCCAGATGTTTCTGTTACTTGGTCAGTGCATGAAATCTCTTGGCCACCTGAAAAAGTTTTGCAAAATTACTACAAAGAGACACAAAATGACTAGAGATAGTGCAAAACCACCACAAATGAGATGCAAACCTACTAAAAAATAGGTGCAAAACAATCAGTGATATAAAATGACTAACCCAAAATGAGCAAGAGGAGATGCAAAATGACTAAAAGTAGGCTCTTTGAGTTTGAGTGTCTTGTTCCTGTCTCCCCTGACATAGAACTGTACATGTCCGGGCCCAAGGGTCCATTGTTTCACAATCTGTCCATGACAGTACCAATACAACATTAAACAGTAATAAGTAAGCAAAAGAAAATAGTCATTAACTCATATTAACAAACTGTAAGACAAAGAGGACACAGACACCAAATAACAAAGTTAACAACAGCCCTTGAAGGGAGCAGTAATGCAAAGAATAGAGAAACAGCTGATGACTCATGATGTGATACATTTGACCTTTTTGGTAGAATCCAGAAAGAAACAAAGGTTTATGTGTCATCAGTTAATGCAGCTGGGCTTACACTGTGTGTGATCAACCTCTCTGTTTTAATGCTTACGTTTCCACTGTCATCATGCTAATATGTTCATGCATCCCTGAAGTAAAGTTGTGTGTGTGTGTGTGTGTGTGTGTGTGTGTGTGTGTCTCTCTCTTTTTCTCTTTTCGTTAATCATTGACTTTAGGTGAGATCTCACGCTGAAGAAACTAAACTAGAGCGTGACTTTATTTAGAGCAAAACAACTTGGAGCAGAAGTGAAATGATGAGTTGTTCATTTGATGTTCATTCTTTGTTTGATGCAGGGTGAGTCACAGCTCATGAACAGCCGTGTTTTATATTAAACTCAGAGCAGGAGGAAAGTATGTCATCCACGCAATGAAGTGTGTTAATAATGAATACGCACACAAACTGAGAATAAAATGGAATGTCGTATGAGTCACAAGAACAGGGGAACCCTTTTAGACTTGATTTAAAATGTAACTTGAGCAAAGATTGAGGCTGCAGGTGATGCCTCCTTCAAACAAACATATATACACATACATACAGGTAGTTTGTATGACGTGTCTGACGTGTTCCAAATGTCCACACCTGCAGGTGAGGCGAAACGTGAAGCACTTTGGGCTGAATGCTTGCATGAAAGGTGCTTTATAAATAAAGCTCAGTTCAGTTGAGTTGAATGCATTTGACCTAGGAAAAAAGACTTATTCAGATATCTCCAGAGAATACTACAGTAAAGTATGAAACAAGTGGAGGATAATCAACCTAACTTCAATTTATTCACTGGGGGTGGCAGTAGCTCAGTCGGCAGGGAGTCGAGTTGTTTGGTGCCAGTTCACTTCCTGGGCACTCCCAAGGTGCTCTTGAGCAAGGCACTGAACCTGAACTGCTCGGGGCGCCTGTCCATCGACAGCTGCAGCTCCCTCACTCCGACTTCTCTCCATTTGTGCATGTAGGCTATAGGTTCTGAGCATGTGTGTGTATCTCAGGCCTGTGTGTAATGTGTGTTCTAACAACAGAGTGATAACATTGTAATTTCCCTTGCAGGATCAGAGGATGTGCATTGTTCTCTGATAACCTCACAGCTCTG
Organism: Sander vitreus; assembly: GCF_031162955.1. Classification (NCBI taxonomy): domain Eukaryota; kingdom Metazoa; phylum Chordata; class Actinopteri; order Perciformes; family Percidae; genus Sander; species Sander vitreus. Next base: position 7,890,261 of record NC_135869.1, on the reverse strand, counting down.
ACACATTATCCTCATCAGCTTCCTGAGTTAATCATTGGATCTGCATGTTTATTTGGAAACCTGAAGAGGCTCACGCAGCTTGCAAGTTCTCATTTTTCCAAATCTCTACACTGGAGGTGGAGAGTGCAATGTGAGAAATACTCAAGGTTTGATACACCAGTTACGCAGTTTTGTTTTTGTAGAAATGAAAAGCAGGGGCACACTGAAAGCATGAGCACATATGGTAGGAATGTGGTTCTGAAGGGTGTTCCCTCAGGTGTCAAACTTGTTTTTATCTTTATAGTGATCTTTGATCAATTGTATCCATTGTTATGCAGCTCATCTGCCACTGTACATGAGCATCTGCGAAAAATCATATTTTATTTTCTTTCTTGCGGTAAAAACCTGCATCTGTGACCTCATAGAGGAGACTTGGAAAGTCCTATAATTCCCTCGCTCACATCTGCCTGAAATCACTGATCACTGTGCTGCTGGCTGGCAGGACAGAAACCCAACGTCACCGCTGTGTTGACCACACCCAGATAAATACATATTGTAAACGAAAGTCTTAAAACGATGCAAGAAGTGAAACGAAAGTGAAAGATGAATGCACATTTATGTAACTTCCCGCCAAAGCCTGACGGTGCTTATATAAAGCAGAGTGAACTCACAGCCTGTACTTTTGGAGGAACCTGAAGAGAGGTACGTAAACACACACTTTGTTGTTTCCCTAAAAAGTGCATTGTTACAGAAAATATTAATATGAGGAGATGCAGTGACTTAGTCTGATGGACGCCTGAAGGAATGCTCCTTTTTAACTGTTTCAGGTGAAGCTTCAGCAAGACAGTGGTTTTCTCAGAAGCTAAGCTATTAGTTAAAATGTGCCTTACACTGTTATATAATGGGAATGGCATTTTAATATGGCCAGGGTTGGAAAACTGTGAAGCAATCCATTTATTAGAACACTATAAATACTGAAAAAGCACAGCAGAATAAAGAGTAATCTTTATACTGACATGGGATAGTATTATAGTAAAAACATACAGCTACAGATTATTGGTTTTTTCCCCAGTTAAAGGTGTGTTTGGGGGGGTTTTCTAAGTCCAGGGTCTCAGGACAAAGGGTGCTGTACAGATTGAAAAGACCCTTGAGGCAAATGTGTGATTGTGATATTGGGCCTCCATAAATATATAATTGACTTGACTGGACAGTTTGACTCACCTAACTATCTTGACTTTTGGACTCAATAAAATATCTTCTCTAAGAATAAGAAGAGTCTACAGACAGACTAGCAGCCCTGTGAGGCTGTGCTGAGACACAGCTGTGCTTTGAGCTAAATGTTAACATCAGTATGCGTACATGCTTACAATAACAATGTTAATATACTGATGTCTAGCAGGAATACGCGCTAATATTTATCATTATGGGACCCACCCTATACTATTGTAGTTTAGCATGTTAGCATGCTAACATTTTGCTAATCAGCACTAAACACAAAGCACAGCTGAGGCTGATGGGAATGTCGTTAGTTTTGCTGGTATTTAGTACACATACAACAAACATACAAACATACAAAATAAAATGATGACCTCATGATGGCGCTAGATGAAAACTCAGAGGGCCACCAAAGTTATTATAATTAATGCTGAAGGGAAAATAAGCCCAATGTTAATCAATTAACTATTACTATTAGAAACATGCCATTTATTTTGTCGGGTAAAATCAATCTCCGTTGATCCTGTTCGTTTGTTTGCTGCTTTTATGGCTGTTAACCTTACAGCTGTAGCACGCTGGGTTTACGTGTTTACAGGTATATCTGGCAACCCGGTGTGCCAGTTTAGCTGGTGATCATGTTAACTGGTGATATTTGCATAAAATCAGTGAATATTCAATAAGGCCCTGCCTACTTTATAAGAGCGTTCTGCTCTGCCTCCAAAAAATAAAACAAAACAACGCACTAGAGATCTAGCTGGGATTTGAACCTTAGATGTCAAGGTTGACATGACAAAAAAGTTAACAGACTAGCTTCTACATCATCTATGCCAGGGGTTTTCAAACTTTTTGTGTGTGTGGACCACTATTTGTGATCAAGAATTTTCACGGACCACCTCATAATACACATAATAAAATATGTCTACACACAGTCCTACATCAAATAATCCGCTCCTCTTAATAGGCCTACTAGCACTAAAACTATAACTGGTCATCTCATCACTACAACAGGCTCGTTAAAAGAAAGTTTACTACACACAACGGCTGCCACATATTTCATTTATTTATTGACTCAAGCGCCTGAATGCATAATCAGGTTCATTTGAACAACAGGCTTATTTCCATAGCAAATAAATCTATACAGTAATAAGAACACTTGGATATAGTCAACATTTCAAAACCATTGGCGATTTTAATTAACATGGGCGTATATTTCTCTCATATGTTAACCTGTGTTAACTCAGACTAAAAGTCCATTAAAAGTCCAATATATAGATAGAAGGGGCGGAGGCAGAGCAGAACGCAGGGCAGGGCCTTGTTGAATATTCACTGATTTTATGCAAATATCACCAGTTAACATGATCATCAGCCAAACTGGCACACCGGCCTGGCTGTCAAACTGGGCAGTTGATAACAACAAACAGGCCAAAACACAAACAGAAATTCCGTCACGGAACGGAAATTTCAAAAGGAGAAAATACTGGCATTAGCATTGTTGTCAGAAAAGATAGTATCAACTTAGCATGTTTCCTTAATATCTGATGACGCATTGTTGTCATTTTTGGATTTATTACAGTAAATATATTACATATTGGACCTTTAAATGTTGTGAATATTTTTGTACATTTTTCACCCCACATTTATCCCTGAAATGTACGTTAACACTGAATGACTATTCTTGTGTTCATAGTTATACGTGTGTCGTTAGTCTTTTTAAGAACCAAACCTCTGGTATACAAGGCTAAATTAAGTTACTACATGTGAAAAAGCAGGACTTCCTGGATCATATTTCGTTATTATCGTATGTCTGACCGGCATCAGAAGCAACACCACCCACCAACACAGCCTGTTTTTCAGTCTAAACGCCACATAGAGCCTCTAGTTTTGTTTTTCACTTGATAGAGCTAGGCTAACAGTTTCCCTCTGCTTCTTCAGTCTTTGTGCTAAACTAGGCTAAACACACCTAGAACTTCCATGTATTGTTTTATTCACAATTATGTTTATTTTATTCACATGGATTGCTTCTGAAGCCTTTACACTAACAGTCTTCTTTCCTACAGTGAACCTGACACCAACATGCAGTATGACTGGGCTGAAGATGACTTTGACATGCCTAACGGTGTGGGTCGCCTGGGCCTCTCCGCGCCAATTAGTGATAGAAACTATGTCATGTACCATGGCACCACAAAGAAGACAGCTCAATTAATCTGTGCCAATGGTTTTAAACAGTCTGCAGACGGGATGCTCGGCCCTGGCGTCTACCTCAGCAGAGACCTGGAGAAAGCTAGCCGCTATCCCATTGATCACCCTGAGTATGACAGGATCGTCATTAAGGTTATGGTCAATGTGGGGAAAGTGATCGCCATCCATTATCAAGGTCACCCCCGTCAGAAAACCTGGCATGACAGAAGATACGGCGAGGTGTATGACACCGCCTGGGTACCACCCAAGTGTGGAATGGTGAAGAGCGGTTTGGAAGAGGATTGTGTCTGGGATCCCAATCGAATCAAGATTCTTAAAACAATCCAACCACGCCCAGTCCATACCTGCGGTGGACATGGTGCACGGGGCTACATGTGAGCTCTGCAAGCTGTTATCAATTCATTTTGTAATCTCAAATGTATTTTTATATATTTGGATAAAAAGTAAATGACATTTGCATTTTGTTACTGTGTCATTGTAGCCTGGAAAATAAATGGTTGATGTTAAATCTGAGTTGCTGTCTGGTTATGTTGAAAACAGAGTGTGATAAGTATATTGTACCTCACTGCATTAATCTGACAGCTTTAGTTACTAGTAACTTTACAAATTAAAATGTTGCACACAAAACACAGGTAGTTTATAAAAGACAATGTTTTATTATAAATTAAACTACCAACAGCTGAAATGATTAGCTGATGAAACCCCTACGTTGATTGACAGAACTGTTTCGATTGTTTTCAGTTTCTAAAATGTGAGAATTTTTCTGCAGTACTTTTTATTACTTTAAGTACATTTTCTTGATGATACTTACATATTTTTACTTGACATTTACAGCAAAATTTTCAATGAAGAACTTTTACTTATAACCAATTATTTTTTACAGTGTGGTATTAGTACTTTTACTATTAAAGTAAAGGATCTTCCATCACTGCATGTAGGTCTAGGTCTGACACTAAAGGAGACGTAGAAATCCCTTTAGTTTTTGGTAAAAATCAAAGTGGCATTTTATTTCATAATTTTAATTAATTAAATCTGTTAAATAGTATAGACTAATCAATTTTCTGTTTGCCGTTCTATTAATTCAACAAGCAGTGTAAATCAGACTTTAGCAAATCAAGGGTCTCATTTATAAAACTGTCCGTAGGATCCTTACTATAAGTGTACGTACGCCCAAAAGCCCAAAATGGCGCACGCCAAAAACAATTCAGATTTATAAAACCGTGCGTACGTACATCTGTAAGCAATGTTCCCTTTATAAATCACAGATTACAGATTACAGATAAGTGTTCAACAATTAGAGTGATTGTAGACACCTTGCCAAAATCACAGCATCAACTAGTGGTATTCCCCCCCACCCCAAGATACAATTTGAAGACGAAAGTCTAATAGGCAAACACACTTTTCTTCATGCAGGTTTTGTCATGAACAGTATTAAAGTGCGGACCGATAACGAGGACAGTGTAACGATTGCGCGAGAGCTTAACGGCTGTATTTCCAGACTTTGACATTTGATGATATGTGCACAGTATTAAAGACATATATTTAGTTATTTACACTGTGTTCTGCCGTTATCTAATGCTAGGGTATTTAAATGCTATCCTGTATTCCATGGAGTCGGGCCGTCTCATCCTCCTGCGCTCCGTGGCGGACAATGTGACGGTGAGACAGCGGCGATTAAATATTAACGAGTTTTGATTTAAGATTTGATTTGTATTTTACAAGGTGTTTATGGAACAATTATCACTCAGTACAAGCGCAAATAACACTGCTGGATTTAATCTTCATGGTAACATGGATGCTATGGAAGAAATGTGCGTGAGGCATTCATACTTGAAAATATTAAGAGTAATCTTTATTCCCACATGTACTTTCTGCAGTCTGACTTCAGTTCACCACCTCACCATCTGCGTCGCCAATTCCCATTGTCTCCAAAATATGCGTAGGCACTGGTCAGAGTTTGCGTGGAGGACCACACATTCTCCCGTCAAGTTTGTTTTTTATAAATCACAACCTTTGCGTGGGAAGTGGTGTACGCACATTTTCAGCCCCGTTTTGTGCGTACGCCAGGGGTCTCATTTATAAAACTGTGCATAGGATTCTTACTAAAAGTGTATGTACGCCCAAAAGCCCAAAATGGCGTACGCCAAAAAAAAGTGTGTACGCACACCTGTAAGCAATGTTCCCTTTATAAATCAGAGATTACCGTGCCAGCGCTGATTAAATATTAAGAACGAGTTTTGATTTAAGATTTGAGTTGGAGATGTTTATGGAACAATTAAAACTCAGTACAAGTGCAAATAACACTGCTGGATTTAATCTTCATGATATATTGTGATATGGTGTGAAGAAATGTGTGTGAGGCATCAATACTTAAACATATTAAGAGTAATCATTATTCCCATTTACTTTCTGCAGCCTGACTTCAGTTCACCACCTCACCATCTGCGTCGCCAATTCCTATTTTGTCTCCAAAATGTGGGTACGCATGGGTCAGAGTTTGCATGGACGACAGCACATTCTCCCGTCAAGTTTGTTTTTTATAAACCCCAACCTTTGCGTATGTTTTGTGCGTACGCCACGTTTATAAATGAGACCCCAGAACATTATCCATAGTAGTAATGTTTTGATTTGTAGTAGCCTATACCACATTATATATGCAAGTAAATGTCATACAGATTAATATAGTGAACCATTAATGTCTACTACCTGTGATTTTATAGAATCTTCTTTTGAAGTCAGCATGGGCAAAAGTCCAGAGAATACTACAAACATATTCAGTAGTATTGGTAGGTAACCAGTAAGCTAATGAAAATGTATAGGTCTACCTTCTGTGCTCTAGTGGGGTTATAAATTCAAAATATTTGCATGTGAGTATTTGGCGTTTTCATGTTTACAACGCCCTTAGTGTGTTAAGGCCTTAATCTTCATACTGGCAATTTCTGGTTTCATTCCTGTTATGTTTTATTTATGATGTTTAGTTTCTTGACATGGAATCATTCTTTAGACTAATAATCCACTTTCCTACAGTGAGATTGACACCAACATGCAGTACCAGTGGGCTGAAGACGACTTTGATCTGCCTGATGGGGCAGTTCCACTGGGCCTCTCTGTACCAGATGATAGAAAAAAGCATGTCATGTACCATGGCACCACCAGGCAGAATGCTGAAACCATCATGAAATACGGTTTTCGCCAGTCTGAGGGCAGGAATCGTCAAACCAATCCCAGTCCTACATGTAAGCTCTTTGCAGTGTGTGTGTGTGTGTGTGTGTGTGTGTGTGTGTGTGTGTGTGTGTGTGTGTGTGTGTGTGTGTGTGTGTGTTGTACTTTTAACTTTTACTTGTACTAGTAACTTTTTTATTTTGAGATATTTAGGTTATATATTCGTTAGTCTATATCCTTGACGTTCCACTTCCAGGATTGCTCTGGTGCTGCAGGAAATTCCGCTGGATGCATGTATTTTCCTTTTTCTTTCGCTTTCTTTGTGTTGGAATTTTAAATTCGGTGGATTTATGAGGATTATTTTTGGCTGTTCCTCAGATCTCTGCAGGGTAAATCCAGACAGCTAGCTAGACTATCTGTCCAATCTGAGTTTTCTCTCACATGACTATTTTGCAGCGGCTCTGTGCGGAGTTTAGCGACGCCCATGACGATTCTGATTGGTTTAAAGAAATGCCATTAAACGTACGTTTTCCTCCCATCCCCGAATGCTATGTGGAGTAGCTAGACCCTCCTTTAGCCTGCTTTGGAGGAGGGTCTGGCAAAGCGAGACCATATATTCATCAACATGTGATGTTTATACATAAGAAACGTATTGTTGTGGGGAGAAGGTACTTATATGGTTAGTCTCATAGCATACAACTGGACCTATATGACATGTAATTAAGTAAAACTTTAGGTAATACTTTTTATAAAGACCACATCTATAGTACATTATGCGGGCTTCATTAAAATGCATTTATAATGCCTCATTACTACACTAATAAAACATAGATGTGACATGTTTTTTTTATAAATTGAAGTGTCTTGTTGATGCTCTGTTCTAAACTGAAGGTTGACTGATGGGGCTTTTAATACATTATAACTACCTAAACACATCTTAATCAACTGTAGCAAGGACTTGTAGTATCCTATAAGAGTCCATGCTATCACAAGTTATTATTGTATATGTAAAGTACATATTGATGCATCTATAATATTGCATACTTCATCATAATGTTTCCTTGATGGTGGTAAGTAAAGTGTAATGCATTTGAATGCATTTACAATAATCTATGCTGCATCATAGCATGCTATGAGTCGGTACTACAGTTGGTTGTTCAGCGGTGTAAAGGTAGACATATTGTATTATAAGCCCCATTATAATTGGTGAAGCGCATCCAACGGACACTTAATCATAAAAGTAACATCTATAATGTTTTATGACAGTTGATATCGTGCATCAGAAAGCATTATAGTTTATATTAGAGCATAGTCATATGGGCATAGTCATTGTAATGTATGTAATAATGCTATACAGTAGATGCTATACGATCGTGTAAACTGAGGTGTGTATCACATGTTATGTCCAGGTGGCGCAGTGGCTCCATAGTTAACACTGCTGCCTCACAACAAGCAGGTCATGGATGCATTTAGATGAGAACTGGATATTGTTAATTATCCACGTATGAATGCACACTATTTTAGCCCAAGGTGTTGTCATCAAAATGTTTTTGTTTTTTTATCCGTTAAACAGCCCAAATAAATTAAATTTACTGTAATGTGGGACAAAGAAATATTACATTCAAGAAGCTGTAAACATCAAATGTTTGGCATCATTGCAGCTCTAAAACACATGCAAGGTTAATACAGATCTGTATGTACATCATGTTCTGATTGCATGACTAATGATGCACCTACAATACACACACTGATTTGTACAGACACAGAGTGTGGAAGAAAGGGTGTAAGTGAGAACACAGCAATGTAGGAGGCTAGGAGTAAATAAACAAATGCATGAATAATTAAAGACAACAGATCCATCAACTGGTTGGATCCTCTCTTTCTTTCCTTCAACAGGATTTAATTATAAATGGGACTTCTGGCCAACACTATCTGGCCTAATATAAGGGTTTAGTTTAGTGTATTACTTTATTAGACTGGGACAGTGCATATTGATAACATTTCTGAAAGAAATCTAGAGTTAGCCAGAAGGGGCACTTTTCATGTCATTAGGCAGGCAATAAAGAAGCATAAATCATTGAAAATACAAAGCAGTGAAAAATATGCAGACACAAACTGAACCTGCACTAGAAACAAGAGAGATGGCTCCTCCATACAGAATCAACAATAGCATGGCAACAATCAACGGATAACATGACAGTGTGGATATTATGTACAGAGACTGTAAAAAGCAGGATCAGCTCTTACACTAAGCATAATTTTGACAAACAGAAAGACCACATGATAACACCTCAAAATAATAAGAACCAACTCATGATATAGCAAATATAGTTGATGGATTATGTCACTACAGGAAGTTCATCTGATATCAATGGAAACCACAAAGCTAGAACCCTGTTTCTGCAATAATGAAAGAATTGTAGTAAATGGGAATTTTTAAAGAATATCCACCTTTTTTGCCACTATCACCAGTTATTTGAATTTAACTTGTTTCTGGTGAAAATAATGAATTGCAGTTAGTTAACAAACCTTTAGTCTATACCCACGATGTTCTACTTCCGGGATTGCTCCTTTGGCGCCAGGAATTCTGCCGGATCACACTCTTTTCAATTGGATATCTGTTACCTTCCGCTTTCTTTGTGTTGGAATTTTAACCTACAGTCAATTTCTGTGGACTATAGTTAACTGCTCCTCAGATCTCTGCAGGGTAAATCCAGACAGCTAGCTAGACTATCTGTCCAATCTGAGTTTTCTGTTGCTCGACTAAAACAACTTTTAACTGTACACATGTACAGATTTGCCTCAATGAGCTTAAAAATCCTTGTTTAAAATCATTTTTGAATGGCAAACATACTGTATATGAAGATTATGATTTGGGGAAATAACTTCCAGGTTCACAAAGAGGACAGACTACACAACACAGAGGGAGATAAAGAGACAAAAGCTGAGAGGAGAAAAAGATCCAAGACATGTGGAAGTAAAGAAAGAAAGAGTAAAGAAAGAGAGAGAGAGAGAGAGAGAGAGAGAGAGAGAGAGAGAGAGAGAAAGTGAGAGAGTGAGAGAGAGAGATCAAGGTCAAAGAGTAAAAAGGGGAAGAAATGTCTATATTTAGATGTTCATTCAATTAGATTTCTGGCACTTCTCTGTAATATGCATGAAATCAGACTAATCTGTAAAGCGAGAAGTGATGAAGCAGAGCGAAATTCATAAAACTGTTGGAACGTAGTGTGTGTGTATGTGTGTGTGTGTGTGCTTGTGTGCGTGTGTGTGCACGTTACAATTACCACTTTAAAATTCTTAGAATTACGTTGAGATAGTGATGTTTTGATTAATTGTCTCCACTGTTATCTAGCTATCTGCCACTGTACATGAGCATCTGGGCAATATCATACTTTTTCTACCATCTTGCAGCAGTGAAAACATGCTTCTGTGATCTAATAGACACCTGGAAGGTCAAATAACTCCCTCGCTCACGGTTTAAAGTTTCCACTTCAGCTGACTATTTTGGCCCCAATAAAAGCATCTCCTGCGTTTTTGTCAATTCAATTAAAATTGCTTGTCAGAAAAAAACAATAATATATAAAAAATGCATTTTTGTCTCTATCTTAGAATAAGAGGAGTCTACAGGCAGGCTAGCAGCTCTGTGAGGCTGTACTGAGACAAGCTGTGCTTTGAGCTAAATGTTAAAGTAAGTATGCATACATGCTCACAATGACAATATTAATATAGGCTATTGGTGTTTAGCGGGTAGGATATAAGCTGTAATGTTTACCATTAGGGACCCACTATGATAGTGAAACTAGTTTAGTCAACACAAATCTGATATCAGAGAAGATCTTGGTGCAATAGTCTATGTAAGCATGGACACAGTCACACCAAAAACTTAAGTCTCCTTACATTTCACTCAGCTTTATAAGATACATCTTGTATAATCACAGACTATTTATAATCCATGTTTGTCATGGGAGTAGGCACATTCTCAAGGTCTTCATCTTATCTTTATCTCTGGACACCCAGAACCTCCTCACATAAAGCATGCAAAGTCTGAAGGACTCTGAGGCCTCTCAAAATACCAAACCAAATGATTTGTGCATCATACATTCCTTCATGTCATTAGTTTTGCGGGTATTTACATTACAATGTTGACCTGATGATGGCGTTAGATAAAAAGTCAGAGGATCACCGAAATTATTACAGTTCATCCTAAGGGGAACATGAATGTGTTTATCAAATGTAGCCTAATGGTAACTAATGGTGGTCAATCAATTGTTCATGAGGAGTGGTAAATAAATTGCAATTAACACTGAATGAGTATTTTTGTGTATTGTTAGTCCTGATAGTCATTCTGAAGGTGATCCATCCAATAGTTGTTGAGACCTTTTATACTAATAAAAGATGGTCACTCATGGTGGCTTTAAACTAAGATGGTGAACACAATGAAAGTTATACATGTTACATTTTTTACATATTAGCATTGTTATTGTGAGCATGTTAGCATGCTGAAGTTAGCATTTAGCTCAAAGCGCTGCTGAAAAATGGAGCATCCTCAGTCATTTGAATGGTGCCAGTCTGGCAACACAATGGTGCTGCCATCACAGAGTCTGTGGTTAAAAAACACTGAGCGGTCGGGCTAAAAAGTTGAATCTGGCTCAACTTTTGCCGGACTGTCTTGTTTCACTTTTGATAGAGCCAGGCTAACAGTTTTTCTCTGCTTCTTCAGTCTTTAAGCTAAGCTAGGCTAAACACAACCAGAACCTAAATCTTTGTTGATGAATCATATCTGAATTTTCTAGTTTAATTCCTGTATTGTTTTTTTATTTACAATGATGTTTAGTTTCTTCACACGGAATCCTTCTGATCATCTTTTCTACAGTGAACCTGACACCAACATGCAGTACCAGTGGGCTGAAGACGACTTTGATCTGCCCTATGGGGCAGTTCCACTGGGCCTCTCTGCACCAAATGATAATAAAAGGTATGTCATGTACCATGGCACCATCAGCCATAATGCTCAATTAATCCTGGCCACTGGTTTCAAGCCGTCTGAGAATGGGATGCTCGGCCCTGGCGTCTACCTCAGCAGAGACCTGCAGAAAGCCAGCGCCTATCCTAAACATCACCCTATATCTGACAAGGTTGTCATTAAGGTTATGGTCAATGTGGGGAAAGTGATCACCATCAGTTATCAAGGTCACCCATATCAAAAGATCTGACATCACTACGGCTATGACACCGCCTGGGTACCACCCAGGTGTGGAATGGTGCCGAGCGGTTTGGAGGAGGATTGTGTCTGGGATCCCAATCAAATCCGGATCCTTAAAACCATCAACCCACGCCTAGTCCAATGCCCATTTCAACCTTATGGTGGAGATGGTGCATTTGGCTACATGTGAGCTCTATGAGATGTTACCAAGTTATTTTGTATGCTCAAATGTATTTTTTATATATTTGGATAAAAAGTACATTACATTTGTATGTGGTTACTGTGTCATTGTACCCTGGAAAATAAATGGTTGATTTTAAATCTGAGTTGCTTGTCTGGTTATATAGAGAGCAGATTGTGATGAGTATATTTTTGTTTTACGATGTTCGCCTCAGAAACGTCTGCTGCCACTCTACAATGAAGGTGAATGAAATGTTGGTGGTGGCAAAGAGGCAAAACACAACGACACAGTTCACACAGAGGGAGACAAAGAGACAAAAGCTGGAGGACAAAGATCCAGATACAAGACATCTGGAAGAAGATGGAGAGAATAAAAAGACAAAGAAAGAAAGAGAGGGCAAAGTGTAAAAAGGGGAAGACATTGTGTCTATTTTTAGATGTTCATTCAATTTCTGGCACTTCTCTGCAATATGCATGAAATTAGACTAATCTGGTGGAAAGTGTATTAGAAGGCGAGCACTGATGGAGCAGAGCGAGATTCATAAAACTGCTGGAGCATACTGTGTGTGTGTGTGTGTGTGTGTGTGTGTGTGTGTGTGTGTGTGTGTGTGTGTGTGTGTTTGTGTAAGGGAGTCTTTGTTTGTTTATGCATACATAATGTGTATAGATGAGAAACAAAGGTGTTTTCACTGGAAAAATACATATAGGCAATGGTGTGTTTTTACTCAAGTAGGCCTGCTGTACAAGTTGAGGTACTTGCACTTAGTATTTACTCCACCACATTTCATATTGTAGTTTTTACTTGATACCTTTGGTTGCTATAGTTACTTTACCTAATTAAGATTAATAATATAACACATAATCAACAAATAGCCTATATTATTATCTTTAATAATGTAGGCTATTTGTTATATAATTTAGTTTTTTTTTTTAAATTATTATTAATAATATTATTATTTGTATGTTGTTTATGGGAGGTAAAACATGCTGCCCAGAGCCGCAGAAATGCTGGCTCCGGCCCTGGCAGTGACTCCTTTACTGATTCACAAACTGCAGCGACGTCATTTTCTCCAAATGACAAAATAAATGCTTTCCCTAAACTGTTGACTGTTAATGGCCACATGAGGGCCTCCGTGTCCTCTCCGCAGCCTCCAAACCTCTCTCCTCATTTCAAGCCTTTGCCAAATTCCCTCCTCCTCCTTCTTCCTCCTCCTCCTCTTCTGCCTGCCAGTAGCCCCTCTCAGGCCGCGTAGGGGATCATTCACACCCCTCTGTCGGCGTTTAGCGGATGGAGCTCTCAGCTTGAGCCAGAGGGAGGAGGAGGAGAAAGATGAACGGTAACCCGTGTGCCCGCAGGCTGGCCCGGCGCTCCAAATCCGCCCTGCTGATCGCCGCTCTTGCCGTCCTGCTGGTCCAGACTCTCATCGTGTGGAACTTCAGCAGCCTGGACTCTGCCAACGGGGACGGAGGCGCCAGGAACCGGGAGAAGAGAGAGGACCGAGCCGGGGGGCTCAACAAAGCCGACAGGGAGCAACCGCGGAGGGGGCTGCAGAAGAAGGGCGACCCGCCGCCCTCGCTCGGAAAGGCGGCCGTTCGGCACAAGCTGCAGGCGGTAGGTTTAAATTATATCTGCTTCAGTGTTCACGGTGTACCGGGTTGCGTGAGTTTAATTAGTTTTTTACACCTGTGTTTCCTCTACGACTGGAAAATGAGCGTTGGTCCCCGAGGGAAACCGCATGGTAGCTACAGAGAAGATGCTACTGAGTGGCTGCAGCTGCTCGCCTGTTGTTTTGGCAATAGCATCTAAACATTTTGGCCGTTTTCGTCCCTTGTATGGAGACGTGTCGTAATACCAAACTTAATGTCAGAATCTGCTAATTTGAGGCATCGAGTAATGACCAATATTCCAAGTTAAACAGAACTCTCTTGCCTTTTCGTGTGATTATAGTGCACAGTTCAGTTGACTGTAAACATATTAAGTGTACAAGCAGCATTTAAACAATTTTAGAACATATCAATTAGTTTGTTTCACCCAGTTTTTCTTAATCCTCCGTAGTGCTAACAGTCAGCATGAGCAGAAGTAAATATAGATATTTGCTGTAAGTAAGTGACTTTTATCGTTAATATACTTGCCGAATGTAAGATTAACGCAGATATTGTCCTAAACTATCTTCATTTTTGTTCTACATTATATGTCCGTTTGTAGAAAATCAAGAACCTATATAATTGTATGTTTTGTTAATAGAGTTTGGTTGGACATTTCTCAACAACAGAGCGTCTCGCCTGTAGACCGTCATTGTCGTTACTTTTAATGTAAAAGATCATAATATTTATTATGAATCCCTTGATTCTAAACCTTAACAGCCATTTCATATTAAGAAAACTGCAGCTTCGAATGAGTAACTGTGGGGGTTAAAACTGTTAAATAGAGAGTCTGTTGTTATGTTTGTGATTTAGGGGTTTAATTAAAAGCCTTGTTTTATTGATATTAAGGGACCCTGCAGACACCTTAGGAAACTGGGAAACGATTAAGCCATTTTAAGGGAAATTGCTCCCCTCTGATACTGGCTTGTAAAAAGAAAATGGTAGTTTATTTACAGGGGAAAAAATGTTGTCAAAGTTAAAACTCTTCTTTCTTCTGTGTTTTTTCATTTATCCACAAACCTTTCTCTCTATCTTGTCACTTCCATTTACTTTATTCGATTTACAACTTTAGCTCAGTTTGCATGCTCTACATCACCTTTCAAGCTTTTCCCAGTGTTTGTATGTATTTGTGGCTTACATTTCTATAATGTCTAATCACCATATGTATCTTTATCACACATATAGGATGTGAGGAATATTCCACAGTGTTTTTATGTTTAGAAATGAATGTTAAGTGCGTGTGTTGCTTTACCTGGTGGGATCCAGGTGTTCTCATGTTGTCAAGACATGAACTGTGTGTGTGAGAGAGAGTGTGAGAGACGTGAGCTGTATTGCAGGCATCCACTTTTACGTCCTTTCATTACAGTTAACCGGATGCCCTGTGATCTTGTGTGTGTGTGCCAGAGATATGTCCTGACAGTTATTGGCTTTTAAAACAGTAGAGATACATGCCAGCACTTTTATAGCACTGGAGTTTTGGAGGTGAAGAGCGATGGAGGGAGAGAAAAGAGGGTAAAATGAAACAGAAGGTCAATGTGAGAGCCAAATTAGTTATTGGAGAGATCTGAAGACATGGCAAGCAGGTAAATACCTACAGTGTGTTTATTAGTCAGTGAGGGTGTTGGATTAATACCAATTCTGAATATTGATGCTAAATCAAAACTACATACTGTAGCCAATAGTTTGCTCCAGTATTCATCTATTAAAGGTGCTGTAGATAGGATTGTGAAGATCCAGGACTTAGGCCAAAAATTTGAACATAAACAACTTCTCAGTCCCTCCCCCCTTTCTGCTAAAGCCCAAAATGGTCTCCTAAGCCCCTCCCCCCACGAGGGTGAATTAATGTGCGTGCATGAGCAGTGATTGACATGCAGTTAGACACCCCCTCTGGCCCTGATTGGTGCATCTGAAAAGGGAGCTGTGGATTTTTGCAAATCGCACTACAGGCTGTAGGTGGTGCCAGAGGAGCCAGATTCGTTTTAAATTACCTGCTTCATGTAGTTCTACTGGAACATAGGGTCAGTTTCAGCAAATATCTAATATAAGTCTTACCTACTGCACCTATACCACCGTTAAGATCTCCGGGAGAGTCTGACGCAGCCAGACTCTGAACGGTAAAACTGAGATTAGCACTCCTATTCAAGTTTAGGCTCTGCTTTTCAACTGTTTGGTAAATTGCTATTAAACACAGTCGAAGAGGATTTGAATTGCTATTTTTTCTTTCAATTCTTATCATTTTGGCACTGAGTTCCCTTTGGGGCTGGCTAAAACTTCTTTGGGGGGGGGAGGGGGGCGCCAAAAATTCCTCTATGCAGGAATAACCCTGCAGATTGAACAACGTGTGTGTGTGTGTGTGTGTGTGTGTGTGTGTGTGTGTGTGGCGGCTTCCACAGTATACGCATTCACATTGCAGATACATTAAAATACCAGCAGTGTTTAGCTTTCCAGCAACCACACTGTGTGCGTGCATGTGTACTGACTGTTGATGTCCAGTTGAGTTTGTTTAAAGCAGTTGTGGATGGCGCCCCAGTTGCACAATTCTCACATTCATCACACCTTTGAGGGGATGGACAAACACACAGTGCTGCCAACCACATGTGTATCAGCGCTGATTCAAATCCTAACAGTCAGATCAGAGGATTGGTTTAGATAAGGTTTCTCTGATGAGATTTATACTTTGTAATCTAGTTTAGATAAGTGTGTGTACGCATACGCTCTGGTTTATTGGCATGTCTTTAAACCAATCACAACTGTCATGGGTGGCGCTAAGCGCCGCACAGAGCCACGGTGCCGCTGCAAAATAGCCTCGGGAAGGAACTTGTTTTGGTTTTAGTCGTGCAACAGAAAACTCAGATTGGACAGATAGTCTAGCTAGCTGTCTGGATTTACCCTGCAGAGATCTGAGGAGCAGTTAACCATAGTCCTCATAAATCCACTGGAGTTTAAAATTCCAACACAAAGAAAGCGAAAGGAAACTGGAATTGGTGAAAAGACATGCATCCATCAGAATTTCTGGCGGTATAGACTAAGACCACAAATGGACTAGATATAGACTAGTCCATTTGTGGTCCAAGCTTTCAGTTCAGTACAGAACCAACCTCTACAAGCACTGTACAAAAGTTTAGAACTCAGCAGCCTATTATTTACAAGTTATCTGATTGTTATTGTTTCTGTGGCTTTCGCTGACTTTTTGAAAGTAGTAGAAAGCTGCAGATTTGTTCTTTGACAATTGTTTGTAAATGTTCGTGTGATACTGGTACTCAGTTCTCACCCAGAACAGTTTTGGTTCTGATGAAAACCAGACTTTTTAAACCCACTTAAAAGGAATAGTTCACCCAGTAACAATATAACTTGTATATGGTACTCACCCCCCTAGGCTCTCTATGGTCCCAGAAAAAATGTTCTATCGAATGGCATTAAGGAGAGCGCACAACAGATTCCTTCACGGCAGGATAATCTGGGTAATGCTGTTTAGCAATAGATGTTTGAATTTCCAGGAGCCCATAAATGGATACAAGACACTTGGATAATGCTGTACAGGAATTATCAAAGTTTTTTGCACCTTTTTTATAACCTTTTTTCGGCCTTGGTAATTTTTCGGTCACTCTCGGGACCAAAGAAAGCCTAGGGAGGAGAGAATTATATACAATTTATATTGTTCTAGGTTTTTAAACAAGCGGCAACCTCCAGTCCTGAAAAGTGAAACCAATGCAGAAGTGCCTGCTTAAACCTGCTTTCTATCTAATGGCCAGCAGGGGGTGCCTCCACGGGTTGCAAAAGAAGTCCGATTTGTAATGAAGTCTATGAGAAAATTACCCTCCTTCTCACTTGATTTATTACCTCAGTAAACATTTTTTTTTAAGTTTATGGTCTCAATCGCTAGTTTAAAGTCTTCAATACAGCATGATGTTAATTTCGTAAATTATGGTACGTTTATTTAAAAAAGATGATAAAGCAGGGGCTGCTTTAAGGCTTGGCTACCTTGTAATTGATAAATCGCTACCACAGATGTCCTTGGGTGCTCAGTCAGATCCACCCCTCGCTCCCCCTCAGCTCCACCCTCTCATCCAAAAGTGGTCTGGCTCCAAAAAAAAAGATGCCGAAGGCAAAACTTGAGGCTTCACAGCCGTAGTACACAAACAAATGGGTGACATCACGGTGGCTACTTCCACTTTTATACAGTCTTATGTTTTAAACCACCTCTTTCGTCAGGTAGGTAGAGCAGGGAGAAGCAGAGCCTTGAGCACCAATTGTTCCAAATGAAACTACAAAACAAATGTTTCATCCCAGTAAAAAATATGACTAGGAGCTTTAAGGGGAACAGGTGATCCTTGTTTTAGGGGGCTTTTTCACCTGCCTCATTTAGTTTGGTTAAATCGCACTAGAGTTCGTTTTCCCCCTTGGTGCGGTTCGTTTGGCCAGGTGTGAATGCAGCAATTATACTTTTGGTGTGGACAAAACAAGCGAACTGAGACCTCCTTGAAGAGGTGGTCTCTGTACACTTTCAATCAAACTCTGGAGTGGTTCGTTTGTGGTGAGAACGTGATCCGACCTCGAACCGCACCAACTGTGTGTTCTCCCCAAGTCTGAGCAAAATGGCTTCTGTAGTCAGGTGTGCTTTACAATCTGCGATGCGACAGTACATGCAAACTGTAGCAGCTTGCAGTGTTTCTCTCACTGCGGTCACTTGCGCTGCCGTTGTGAAATCAGCCGCCGCTTAAGTTGGAGACGGACACAGTCAGTGCAGAGCAAAGTCTCGGTGGGCAGTGCAGAAGTAGAAACGTCACTCGCGAAACAATGTCTGATTATTTAAATGAAATTAGCTGGTTTGACCATAGAGATACTAGTCCAGAACACAGGACCTTCTTCCTGTTTTTACTTTCTTTGTCCTACCCCAGACACTCATGACGAATGAGCGGAGTGAACGTTTGTAATGTCACATTTTGGTAGGCCCTACGCTTGGATTTTTCAAGGTGTGAACCAAAACCGAACCAAGGACGATGTGGCTACAATTAATAATGATGATTTAATTGTTTGTGTTAAGAGAACATGAGCTGTAGTTTTGGTTTGATTGAATTTTTTTTTTTTTTTACAAAAAACAATCATATTCACCACTGATCGCAGTTGTTGTCCTATTATTTTGTGAAACTATGAAACTGAAATATATGGTGATATTTATAATGATTTATTATTTTGCCTGTAGTCAAGAAGCAGCAGCATTAAAGTGCTTTCAGTCAGAACTGCAGACTGTAGTGTTTCAGATGTTTCCCTCCACAAAGCACACGTCATGCTGCCATGTTACGCTCTCTATTGGCGATGAAGCACAACACACTGTTAAAACCAGAAAGCTGCTTTATGTTTTTTTTTTTCCTATTTTCTTTGAGATAATTCTCACTAAATCTGGCATAGATAGACTTAAATCCTGCTGTAATCCTGGGTCGTCCTGCGGGTCCCAGGGCTACTACAGCCAGGTTTCACAGCATCATCCCGTCCCTCGTAAAAGTCTGTTTAGCTTACTTTCTGTCCATCTGGCTCTGTTTTTTCTTTTGTCTCGCTGGCTCTATTTTCAGCATTTTGTTTAGACGGATAACTTTAATTCACTTCCATCGTGAGACCGTTTTCTGACCATTTTATGATTCCCATTAGATTCTAGAACTGCCACTTCATCTCACACTCATGTTCAGTTCTGTTCATTAGCTAGCCAAATCATATTTATTTGAACCTGCTGCATGAATAACGGATAAAAGACAACATCTGTGTTTGATTTCGAGATAATGAGACGTTTAAGTCATGATCGGTCAAGTACTTCACTTTGATTTCTGGATTAAAATTACTGCTGCATTAATGTGTATGTTGCAGTTTACTGCTGTAGATGTTTAAAGTTGTGTTAATTTGAGCTCCTTTTATATCCTGTTGGGTAGTTTAATCTACAGCAATGAAACCTATTCTATAAGACCATCATATGTTTGTAGCAGCGCTGTCCTTTGAGAACCACGTATCTCTGAAAATTCAACTTTTCATGGTTTCAGTTTTCTGTTTTCCGCTTTGTGACAATGTATTTTCCAGCTAATTCAAAACCAAAAATCATCTGAAAAGTAACTAAAGCTGTCTGACAAATGTAGTGGAGTAAAAAGTACAGTATTTACCTCTGACATGTAGTGGAGTGGAAGTATAAAGTTGAAATGAAAATTCTTAAGTACAGTAAGTTATTGTTTATCATCATCACTGATGCATTAAAAGAGCTCCAGTCAAATCTAAAAAAACTGGAAAACATGATGAAAATATAGTTTTTCTGTTTGTTTGAGCAAGGTTACAGTCTTCTTATCGCTCCACACAGATCTCCATGTTTTCAGCTCTTCACATGCTTCATGTAGATCATGATTTATTTGGTTCCCCTGTTTCCATTACACTTTGTCACAATACAGCAACTATCCCACCTCAGCCGAGCGTAATCTGTAAGGTTTTCACTGGGCAACAGCAATAAATTCCAACCTGTATGTTCCCACAAGTATACTGAATACAAACGCACACACACACACACGATGATTAATGCATAACTGGGGCCTCTTGATGCTGTATACAGCTTGGTGAAAGAGCTCTTTATTGCTTGATATGAAGGTTTTTCCACACATGCATACATACATACATACATACATACATACATACACACACACACACATACACACATACACACACACACCTTTTGTACACGACAGGTAGCTCAAAGTGCTTTACCATTTAAAAGAATACAGGTAAAGATAAAGTGTTTAATATTGCAGAGAGAGCAAGCCATTTAAAAGATCAGCTGATTAAAAAAACAAACATTTAAAAGCAGAAAACAGCATGTGTGACTCCATGTAATGCTTGCACATGGTAAGACGTGGTGCTAGAAAAAGGCTAGGTTAATGAGTTGTGTTTTAAAATGTTAACCGAGCCTGCATCTCTAATATCTTTGGTTTGGCTGTTCCACAGTTTGAGAGCTAAAAAAAAAAATCAGCATCTTCAATATTCTTTTTTGTGGCGTTTTAAGTATCTAGAAAGCCAGTGGATCTAAGGGATCGTGAAGGAACACAAGACGACAGTGAATCTTTAATGTAGGCCGGTCCTATGTCACTGTGACCAGCAAACATTTATAAAACACCACTGGCATTTTCATATTTATCCTTATCAGTGTGAACATGGCTTCTAGTCAACAGATGTCAGAGCAACAGGTCTCCTTTGTTCCACCCTTCTCTCTCTCTCTCTCTCTCTCTCTCGCTCGCTCGCTCGCTCGCTCTCTTTTCTTCCCTCTTTTAATGTCTCTCGCCCCGGGCACCTGAGGGAACTGGCCCTCTTGTCTCTTCTGTCTTTTCTGTCGCTTTTATCATGCAAGCAGCAGGAGGTCTGAAGACGATTTCAATAGGAACCTGCTGAGAAGGAGAGCAAACTGACTCACACAGTTACCAAAGTGTGTGTGTGTGTGTGTGTGTGTGTAAAGAATGATGTCTTTGTAGGTAAGCGGTGGTATTTTAGCTGTGGTCGGTCTCCATGGAATGCACAGGCTTCTGGGGAAAACCGCAGGAGGATCTGTGAGGCAGGGAGAAACGGTAGATATTTATTCTGTCTGCAAATTGAAAGAATCGCTCACATACATTTTTACAGTTTAGAGTATTCGGAGTAGGGTTGCAAAATTACGGGAATATTCAAATTGGAAACTTTTCATAGGAATTAATGGGAAATAACGTGAATAAAATGGAAAGATTAGGATTTTACAAACATATGATGAATTTATAAAAACAGTATATAAATGTTAAAATGCTCCACTTCCACCAGCTGTAACATTAAACTGCTGCATATGTTTTAAAGCATCTGTTGTAATAATCTAATAATATTGCTATAATAAAAAATATGATATATATAAAATAACTCTCTGAAGCTCATTTGAACTGCGGGCATGTCCGGTCCAGACATTGGAGTTTCTTTTTCACACATGTAGCACACAACAGCAGATTGACTTACACTTACTGGCAATACTCCATTTTGGTTTAGGCGAGGGGTGGCGCCTGGGTGGAGCGTGCAGGAGGCAGGACATGATGCGGATTACATTATAGTCACGTTGCAGGTTCCTAATTTGGTCAGAAACAACCAAGTCTCTTGCTGTTCCTTGAATTTGTCTGGTGACTTTGACATCTGTCCCTACCGACCAGAAGTTCACGAATCTCGTCGTACCTCCAGTTGGACATTTTTTGTTGCCGTCTACGTGTAAATCACCCTTCTTCTTCACAATCGAATGTTTGTATTGTTCCGGTTTGGCGTCAGCCACATGATAGAAACGTCATCAACACGCCCACTCACTCGCTGTAAATTCTCCAGACAATGACCTGCTCTATTTAAACATAGGCTCAATCTGACATTACACAGACTTTGTACTAGGCAGCTGGCAGGATAAAGTCTGTTTTAATGTCTGGTCCATCTGATTCGGACATTTGTATTTTTACATACAACTCCTAGTAATGTCAAGAGTACTTCCCGGAGTACTTCTTCCACCACTGACTACAGCTAACCGACTACAATTCCCTGGAAACATCTTTTCTCTAGCGCCACCCTAAGGACAAAGTTACACCTCTTATCGATAAAGTGCGTGCGCGTGCGCGTGTGCGTGCGCGTGCGTGCTCTCTGTACACTGGAGGTTTTATTCCTGGTTTACAAAAGTCATTCCTTTTCTACCTTCTTTTCCTTTTTTCCCTCTCGTGTCTTTGTGTTTCCTAGAAGGAGTGAAAGTGTATTTGACTGACCTGCATGAAGAGGTCGGGGATTCAAATAAATATATCATAAATATTTACAGAAAATAATAAATATTTCTTGTGTCAGATCTCATTGTTTCCTTTGAGAGTCTGTCAAGTTTAGTGATGCTGTTTGAAAGGGTCATGGTGGTTATTGTTGTCAGTGGCAGAGGTTTTCTGGTAGTTTTCGTGGTCTAGCTTCAGCGTTTGTGGTGGTGATGGTCTTGATTACCTGCCTTCAGCAAAGGGACATAAACCTCTAATGAAAGCTGTTGGTTTCATCATAAGGAACAAACATCTTGGAGCTGTTTAAATCTGCATTAACCGTTCAAATGTGAGGGAACAGGTGTTTATTTCCCCATCCAGCAGTTACAGAGCAACATGATCATTCATTAGGAGTGTTTGTGTCCACCTGAGGAATACAAGTCCAAAATTCTATCTCTTTTAGCTCTGTTCTTGTTTCTACCAACTCCTGAGGACTTTATCATAGCTTGTTTGTTGAAAACAGCTGCTCCTGGACATAAGGTTGATGAAATTCAGGGGGGCATAAAACCAAAACAATGAGCTGAGAGACTCTAAAACCCTCTGTAAAGCTGAGTGGCACTGCAGAGTTGGTGATACGTCTCTGTAGTGTCATCTCTTAAGTGATAGCGTTCATGTAAACAGTCATTTTATCCGTTGTTATAATAAAAGTACTGATTCGCCTCCTTACCTGTCGTTTTCCTTCTTGAGCATGTGGAGCTGCATTCCATACTTTCAGCGTTCAACTGTTATTGTGAAACCGGCAAAGGACAACATAAGACTATCATTTAGTCCAAAAAGAATAAAAGGGTTCCCATACACACAAATATTATGCATGTACTTACATGTTTTAATGTTTTCTTCGGGCTGAAGCTTATTAATTTGTTCTGGCAGTGGTTTCAACATAAAAATGTGTCTGAAATGATTTGATCTATATTTCCATCTATCCACCCTGTGGCTGCTGCTTCTTTCAATGCTCCTCCTTTCTGGTTTTTAAAACTAACCCAACATAAAAAAAAAAACATATAGATTTAGATCAATTTGAACCAAACCAGAATGTAGGAGTTCCTCTGTAACAATATACAGTTTCTGTAGCAGGTTCACAATAAAAGCCTCCCAGTGGGCGGCACGTGGAACACTTTTAATTTACTATGTTCACCATCATAATTTAGCATGTTAGGATCCTAACTAGATATGGGGAAAATAAACGTTGAAAATCTCTAACAATATTACTTGCAATAAATAGGTATTAAAGTGTAGTCAGTTCTGCCTTTCTGCTGCTTCTAGCATACTGCTAAAATTGCAGTTTCCTACTGATGGTGTCTTTTTACTTCTTTAAAAAAATCCCTAAGTGCAATATTGCAGTCTTGTTGACATCATGATGACAATAAAAAAGAACTATATTATTGTGCAGCCCTAATGCTAACGCTTGCTAATTAGTCCAGCTAAGGCTGATGGGGTTGTCATTAGTTCTGCAGGTATTTGGTCATTAAACCATACATAACATTATCTTTTTTTTATATATATATATATATATATATATATATATATATATATATATATATATATATATATATATATATATATACACACACACACATATTGTGTAATGTTTTGAGTTGACTCTTAGCAAAAACCCCTTTGTTCTTTCACAAATATGTACTCATTCATGTGTAATTACCTCCACCAACTAATCAAAGTATTCTTGCTTACACCTATTGGCACCGTCACGAATGCAAGGGGGAAATTACTCACCAGGGAAGCGAAAAAGATAATTAAAACGACAACATGACAGGCAAAGCAACAAAACCAAAGTTAATATTGGAGCGTCTAGGTGTAAACGATGGAGAGAGCTAATTTCGGGTTCGGCCACCGTAGGAGGAAGGGCTAGAAAGTAATATTCAGTTTGTTGTCATATACAATTTCACTGCTAGATGGGAGAAATTCCTACACAATGTAGCTTGAACCAAAGTATTGTACACATGAAAATGTTGACCCGAGGATGGTGCTAAATTAAAAGTTGTAGGGTTACAATTCATTCTGATGGGAACATGAATGTCTGCACAAAATTTCATATTAATCCATCTAATGTTTGAGATATTTCTGGACCGAATGGGGGAACGACCAACGTTGCCATCCATAGACCCATACCGCTAGAATGCTATAAATGTTTAGGATCATTTCAAGAATGATGGATGAATGAAATTTAGTCACTTTATCAGCATTTTAAAGGGGTGATAGAATGATTATACACTGTTCCTTAAGGTCTCCTAATAGGGTATGTAACATTGGTTGGGCTGAAAATTGCCCGAGTGCTATTTTATGGTTTGAGTGAACCACATACACATACATTGGAGACGAGACGGCAGGTCTCATATTTCAGACACTGCAAAGTTATACATTGTTTGTCTGCTATTTTGTTATTAAATTCACTTCTGAGACTTTTTTTTATGCGAGAAATCAACTATATAAAGCTCAAATATGGGCCGTTTTACGAAAATGTATGGCTAATTGCAAATTTGGTAAGACGTGTCGGACTTCAGGAGCTCCTCGCCGTCTGACGACAAAGCGGCAGCCTGCTGGCCTCTATACCCAGGACAAAGTCACCGTTTCTGGGTTACTGGACTACCGGGGGGCTCGGGGCTCTGCGGAACTGGCCGGCTGCCGGCATAACTATAGTATATTTACGGTTTGAATGTCATCACACCACTTATATTACAGCTACCCCAAGGTCTTACAAAGCTAACACTTGTGTCCGATTTCAATTTAATGCATTTTTGTGAACGTGAGGGGTTTTGTTAGCTGCTAGTGTCCCTTCAATCCTATGGGTAAAGATCGCGGCTAGCTAGCTACACTTTCGGCATAATTATAGTATATTTACAGTTTGAATTTCGTCACGCCACTTACATTACAGCTACCCCAAGGTCTTACGAAGCTAACACTTGTATCCGATTTCAATTTCTCACACACACCGGCCATTTAGCAGGAAGAGGGGAGGGAGAACAGCGAGCTGCAGGCCCTGGATCTCTGTCAGTGCAGCGGTGTTTGGTAGTCCAGTAACCCAGAAACGGTGACTTTGTCCTGGGTATAGAGGCCAGCAGGCTGACTTTGCGCGGGTATGGAGCAGGGCTGAGATCTGCGCAACCTATTCAGACGACTACCTGATCTCAGATCAGTGGTGTAGCCTATGTAAATGTTGGGGCATGACAAAGGTAGAGACTAGAGCCAAGTAAGGAGGAGCCACCGAATTGATGTCAACTCGGTGGTTCGTTGAGATTTGCCTGTTTTCAGAGGCAGTTTCAAATTGTGAGATTTGCAGAGGAAAGGGGTGTCAATGGGATTTTGAGGTTCTATGTATGTCCTATTTACCCACCAAACTGTCGTTATTCAACTATGACTAGGTAAAATCGGTTTTGCATTCTATCGCCCCTTTAATACCTCCGCCATGGAGGTTATGTTTTTGGTTTGGTTTGTCCGTCAGTCTGTCAGCAGGATTACGGAAAATCTACTGGCCTGATTTTCCTGAAACAAATTATTTTTTACTTTCGTTAACATTGCTAGATAGAGCAAGGCCTTTGCGAGGTATTCACTCTCTGAGTGCCCTTCTAGTTTAATATTTTGTAGAAAGAAAGGTTTGGGGACCAGGAAACATCAGTATACCATGTTCTGTGATTGAAGAGGTCAGGAAGTACTTTCAGGATTACAGAATGTAATTTCTTTGGTTTTATACTCATTTCGTCTTCTCCCTCACAGGACGCCTACCATTCCCACCGGCCCAAAGAGAAGCTTCACCTGGACAGCAACAACAATGAGAACTCGGTCCCTAAAGACTTTGACACCATCGACAGCAACAGCAACCTGGGGGCTCGATCTCAACGCCGAGTGCCGGTCGCAAACCCCAAACGCAAGCTGGATAAGGCCCAGGCACAGAGCATGCTGGGAAAATCTGCTAACGAGATCCTCAAGTACCCTCCCGTCCAACCCAGAGGGGTAGGCCACAATCACAACCGCACCCACGTCCGTAAACCCCATCCCCAGGTTCCAACCGTCCCAGCACCGGTCCAGGGGTCCAATCAGGATCCACCGTTCTACCAGGCGAAGATGTCGGCCTCGCAGCTGCTGCCCAGTTTGGAGCCGAGAAAGGAGCAGCCGCAGTGTGAGATCAGCGGGAAGGAAGCCATTTCTGCTCTGTCCCGAGCCAAGAGCCGCGAGTGTCGGCTGCAGATAGCGGAGGTCTACTGCAAACACAAAGACAGAGCGCTGATGCCTGAGAAAGTGCCTCGCTACTGCCCCATAGAAGGTGAGACCAGAAGATTAATACAGAGAAAATGAGTAAGTTAATGTTACATGATATATTAAGATGGTAAAATATTTACTAAGTGTACAACGTTTTTCACAATTAATTTGTATCTTTAAGTAATTCCAGACATCAATATTTCAGTATTGTCCAATATGCATTTACTAGTAATGTACTCTTAAAAGTCTTGTAAAACATCCACATTTAGATTAAGTTTAAGGATTAAAGACTTATTAAGATTTAGCAACCAACTTTAGGTCATGTTTGTGCAGCTCCTTTAGGGACTGTTTGAAAATTATGAGGGAAAAAGGTCATAAAGGCGCAGGGTTATGTTATGTTTTTTTTGTTGGCTGAATGGAGGGCAGTCTTGACTTTTTTGGGGTAGAGATGACCCTTTTTCATTTCAACAAGTCCTTTTAAAGCAACTGTAAAGTTGTCACAATACCAGAATTTCGACACTTTGATACAATACTAGTATTGGAAAAGATACTCGATACCACGGCATAAAGAAAGAACAACTCCTAGGCACATGAAATAGGATAAAAACCTACACATAGTGCAGGTACATAAACAAGTAACTGAACACTTACCAACACATTTGTAATAACATCATTACTATTCTTAAAGGTTTTCCCTACTTTGTTGGCCTACACGTTCTTTATGTTGTCATTTTTGCTTCTAGTATGTTTTACTCTAATGTTGCTGCACTTGTAAACACAGGACCAGTTGATTTTTCATCTATGCTGCTTGAGCTGAAAATCTGATTGATTGTGGTATCAAAAAAGTATAAAAGTATCTGTACTTTTAACAACTTATTTTTTCAGCCAGAGCTGAGTTCTGATTCTGATTCTGAAATTCATTTTTACTATTTTCTACCGTTTTGCCACCATTGATTAATTGATCAGTAAGGAAAATATTCTGTTTAATCCATAAAAATAATTCTTAGTTTAAAACAGAATGTTTTTTACTTTTGGTAATTTTGTACTAATTTCACTCAAGCTAAGTGTTAACATTTTGTAGCCACCAGATGCTTATTAGCTGCATGATAAAAGGAATTCTTAACTTACTTTTAGACCGCAGGCACTGTTGGCTTAACATCAGCAGATTTCTTCCTGGAAAATCAAGTCTACAATACGCTTTATTTCATGTAGCTTAATGATTGTCCAATTTTTTTATGTGGAAGATATTGTCTTGAAAACATCACAGTAAAGATGTCTGTTGGTCGGACAAAGTCTAGTCACACTGAAAAAATGGAGGCCATTTCTTTTTCCGTTGGTCGGCATTTGAACAAACATATTTCCAAGTTCAAGTAGCCTATACTCACCGTATGTGTGTAATCTGGAATATGAGCACACAGAATTATTGTACATAGTTGGATTTAAATGTATTAACCTATGATTTTAAGGACTGATTTATCCCTTCATGTTAACACAGCTGGTGACTGAGTCAGTCAACAAATGAAAGGGTGACAGGCTGAAAGACAGAAAGCGAAGGAATTAAAACGAACAGGCGGCTGCTTTTGAAGTAGCAAGTTGCAAAAAGTCAGAGGGTTTTTTTGCCTTCCAAATTTAGCCTTTGAGAAGCATTTTTAACCCGGCACGTGCCAGAGCCAAGAAGAGGCATCTAGTTTGTTGCCAGTTCTATTTTCAGGGACTGAAAGCATGGCTTGACACAGCGAGGATGATACTCAGCCAGCGTAATTACACCCCAATTAAATAAGCAGTTTGTAGTCTTATATTTGGAATGGCTGACTAATGATTTACTTGTAGTCATGCTCTCTGAACCACCCTGGGCCGTTTGAGGTTTAATTTATATGATTATAGGTTGCTTTGATGATACACTAGTCATTATATCCACAGACTGGAGCAGCAGCGAAAGATGATTTGGTTTGACGTCTGATTTTGACTTTTGACGTTTGCTCAATGGAGAACAAGAGGGTTGTTGAAACAAAGTTGGGTGTTTCTGCACTCAGGCAGGCATAAGTGTACATCCCGAAACGTGCACGACATCGCTCCCCCCTGACTCCCTCTGTCTGCACAGCAGTGCTCTGCTGAGCCGCCTGATTACAGTTATTTCTCCTCAAACTCTCAATCCCAGCATGCCCCACAGCCCGGGAAGGTCACTAATTAGGCCAAGCAGGCCTCAACCCGCGACATCTTTAGAGTGAGCGTGATGATGGAGGAGCATGAGGCTGTCAGAGGGTTTGTATATACAAGAGGCAGATTTAGCTCAGCCAGCCACAGACGGCAGAATAGTACCAAGAAGAAGTGGAGTGGAGATCAGGGTTGGCAATGACAGTGATGTTGTCTTAAACCAAGAAACCCCAATCCAGCAAGTGGTGTCTATCTTACTTTTCTCTTTTCAGATGCTGCAGTAGGGCTTTAAACGTTACGATTATTGCCTTGATTAATGGTTGTCTAATAAAAGTCAGAAAATAGTGAAAATGCACTTTTAAAATTCATTGTATTGTCTTAACAACTCAACAAAAACCCAAAATATAAAATATTCTCTGTAAGACAGAGAAAAGCATCAAGTCCTCACATGAGAAGCAGTGGAGTAACCAAAATCAAAATTGTCTTAAATTAAAATTAATTAATCAATCAATGAAATCAATCAATTGCTTTTCTTTGTATTCACTAATTGATTAAATGTTTCCTAGACTGCAAACATTTCTTGTTGCAGACAAAGTGAGTTCTCAGACTGTATAGCTGAGTGCTGACATGAACTATATTTCCAACTGGACATGAAAGCATCATTTTAAAGGGCTCATATTATGCTCATTTTCAGGTTCATAATTGTATTTAGAGGTTGTACCAGAATAGGTTTATGTGGTTTAGTTTTCAGAAAACACCATATTTTTGTTGTACTGCACATTGCTGCAGCTCTTCTTTTCACCCTGTGTGTTGAGCTCTCTGTTTTAGCTACAGAGTGCGGCATCACACTTCTGTTCCATCTTTGTTGGGAGTTGCACATGCGCAGTAAGTACTGCTAGCTAGTCAGTTGCAGAGTATGAGGGAGTGCCACGCTAGCAGCTAGGCGAGCATTATAACGTGTGGTACAAAGTGACACACGTTTGTCACGGAAGTAAAGGCTGGACTACAATAGAGCTGTTTGGAGCAGTTTGTCAACAGTGTTTTCTGTTGGAGATGGTAAGTCCCTTTGGGGTGGACTTTGGGCTTTTTCACTTTGTAAACCTATAACGTGCACAAAAAAGATATATAACACAATAAAGGAAAGGGGAAAAGCCAAAAAGCATAATATGAGCACTTTAAAGTGTTAAATACATATCCTGTTAACTGCTCTGTTAAAAATGCTGCATGTTTCCTGAGCTGCTGTTCTTGTCCTCTGTGTCCAGGTAAGGCTAATGTGAATGTACAGTGGGAGGAGGACCCCTCACAGGCTGCCCGGCTGGTGCCGCCACGGATCGCCTTTGTCCTGGTCATCCACGGCCGAGCCTCGCGTCAGTTCCAGCGCCTCTTCAAAGCCATCTACCACACCTCGCACTACTACTACATCCATGTAGACCAGGTGAGACCACTGGGTGGGATTACAAATGGGGAAGTTCTTTTCCTGAGCCACAGCCAGAAAAATAGTGACAAAAAATGTGGACAAACGTAAATGACATTGACGCAGCTTTTAACTAATGGGTAATACCATGACACTTCCATAGTTGAATATTGACAATTATCTCTTGTTTTACAAGCTTTCTGAAATTGTATATTTAAATATGCAAATGAGACATTATCTAATGCTAACTTTTGGTAAATTTAGGAGAAATCTACAGACGCAAATAGACAAGTGTAGTGAAATAAAATCCTGAATGTGTGTTTTGGATGTTGAGTCTGAAAGAAAAGCAAAATGACCCAAAATCTCAAAATTGACCAGTGCGTGAACAAAAATGATGTAAGAACTTCTATGTTGACTGACGATGACGTAAATAGGACAGACATGTCCATCACTGCTGATTGGTTAGAGCAAAATAACTCCCCCAGAACAGAAAATGGTTAACCTCTGATTGACACAATTATTTTAATAACTGTGGAAATATCTGTTAATGAGCACAACACCAGATCAGTTTGATCAGGATATTTGGGACCATTAGCTCGCAGGGAGACTGGTACTATAAGCAGCATTTTCACATGACAGGAAGTCATTTGATTTAGTGTTGATATCAAAGTATTTCCTAATGGAGATTTCAAAAGTGCTTACAAAACAAAAGCACACTATAACTTCCATTTTTGTTGTCATTTTCCACCCTTCTCAGAGGTCCAACTACCTCTACAGAGAGGTTCTGACTCGGGCCGGCCAGTATCCCAACGTCCGGCTGACTCCCTGGCGGATGTCCACCATCTGGGGCGGGGCCAGCCTATTGACTATGTACCTTCGCAGCATGGAGGACCTTCTTAAAATGTCCGACTGGTCCTGGGACTTCTTTATCAACCTCAGCGCTGCAGACTACCCCATCAGGTGAGACCGGGTCAGCCACAGGAGGGGTCACCTCTTAGTGATTAGATTCATTGTACTTTTTTATTGCAGGTTTGAAATTGTACTTTGCATTTCTTTATGTCGAAGCAACAGTGTTAAAGAACTGAATTTAAGTTGTTTACATTTCAAGGTAACGAGGCTTGTGCTTAAACCAAAAGACAGAAATGATCTGACTAAAACACTTTTTTTAAATAGGTTTGGTCGAAAATCCCCCCCCACTGTTCCCTGTTTTGTATCCCTGTAGAAGACTGTAGGAGATTTATCGATTATGTCAAGTTCCATCCAAATACACAGCACATTGATCTGTTTGTCTGTTTGGTTTGTTTAAGGGCTTATGGATCAGGTTACGTGGCCAATAGACCTCAAGTGCATCGACTCTGAATGCATCGGGAGTCTGTATGTAGCTTTGAAGCTGAGCTCTTTTAATGGCTGTCTTGCTGCATGGGGATTTGAAGGGATCTATATTCCTGAGGAAAGAGCTTGGCTGTGATCAGTGGAGGTGTTGACTGGTGATTTGCTCGCTGTAGTCATGACTAAAAGAGGTAACGTAAAGAGGTTTGTGGAGGTCCAATGAAATCGGTACAGTTCCATTGGCCCATTTATAGCCAACTTGTGCCAATTCTGATGATGAGGGTCCGGCAACCAGTCCTGCTGGATTATCACCACTGTTGGTCAACTGGGTTTTTTTTAAGAACCGAGGAGGTCATGTTTTCGGCTCGGTTTGGGGTGTTTTTGTTGGTTTGTTTGTTAGCAGGATAACAGAAAAACTGACCAAATTTTTGTGTGTGTGTGTATATATATATTTATTTATGTCAATCAACTATTCATTTAAACTCTGGGAATGTGATTACACCCCAAGGCAGCTTTAAAGCCGAGGTCACGATGTAAACTAATCCCCAGTTTAACACAATTATTTGGAAGTAAAAACAAACTCCAACTTTCAATTGTAAACCTCTATTAGATTTTGCAGAGCTTTAATATTGAATGTGTGTATTTCTGTATGCACACAGGTTTAATGGACATTTCAGATTTAATTTCAGATTTGCTTCCAATGAGTAGCGTAGATATAACTGTGGTTTGTTTACAACATGTATGATCCTCTTGCAGCTCATGTCGCTGTTGTTGAATTAAGTTAGTTGATTGCTAAAATCTTACTACCACTAAATCTTGATATCATTTTTAATCCCAATCCTCAAATCCTGACCCTAAACTAACCTATTCCCCCGAAGTAAACCAAATCCAGTCCATGCTTTAAAAGTGCTGAACATTAAACTTCCTCTTTGAAGACTTCAAAGATCTTTCTTCTCTTTAATAATACACACACACACACACACACACACACACACACACACACACACACACACACACACACACACACACACACACACACACACACACACACACACACACACACACACACACACACACACACACACACACTGATCCACTCTCTGTCCACCAATCAAAGTGACTGTTTGAACACCCTTCCAGCTAAAATCCATAGTACAGCCACAGCATTAGCACAATACCATCGATAGCTTTGACGTCATAGAGAGTGAGTGTGTGTGTGTGTGTGTGTGTGTGTGTGTGTGTTAGTACTGCACCTACTGCATGTTTCTCTTTAACCCTCAAGAGAAGGTCACATTAACTTTTCAAATATCAAACCGCTAGCTTCAGAGAATCATACATCTGACAAACAACCAATCCAATTTATTTTAGCAGTGGGCATATTTATCAAACATGTAGACAAAAGCAATTTCAGGAAATGTAAACGAAATTGTCCAAACAGTATGGTGAAATACAGCCAGTTAGCTTAGCTAAGCAAAAAGATTGAACATAGGGGGAAACGGCTAGCAGCTAAATGTAACAGCACCTCTAAAGATCACTGATTAACAATAACATGTTATCACTTGTTTATTAACTGCACTACATCTCAGAGGTTAATATTACTGTTTACTCCATTACATTTGTCTGACAGCTTTAGTTACTTTTCAGATGCCACGTTTCATCCCCATTCCTGTCCAGTGAAAACCATGTATCTCCAGATGTGTTGATGTTGAATGTTTGTGATAAACTGAAGGATAGTGTTTGTCTATGTATCAAGAACATTCTCCTAGTTCCTAAGCTAAATAAAGCCTCTTGGATCTTCTGGAAAACACATCGTCACAAAGCTAAAAAACAGGGCTGTTTTTCTGACACTATGAAAAGTTGACTTTTTAGAGATAGTCTGCATGGTTCTCACAGGACAGCGATTTAAAAGAACATAATTTGCTGAATGTGAGAAGCATATTTTGTGATATATGACCATATGTTGTTGCAGCCTCAGTTAGATTTAAGTGTGTGTGAGATACTGATGAACACAAACATGCCCATGAACGCACACATGCACCCCTGCGGTTCGTCTTAATGGCTGTAATCAAATTATCTGTCTGTCTGCTGTCCCGTCTACTGGTTAGGGCGACACCAGGCTCGAGCCGTGTGCTTCCAGCTCCCACTACATGCTGGGAGTGGCTGTGTGAATGTGCTGCCTGCCTCCGCTTCAGGCCACACACTGCAGCTTAGCTGTTTGCTCTCAGCTGGAAGAGGAAGCTAAATAAACTGGTCCTGCTTAGACGTGTATCCATTAGAGGAAGAAATCCCCCTTTTTAAGCTTTTAAAAAAAAAGAAAAAAAGAAAACCGCTATTGGGAATGTGTTGCGTGAGTCTATTTAATGGTTTGGGGATGTTTTTCTTCCTCCTGTAGAGAGACACATGACAATACCTTATGAGATCATATAAGAGGAGTTTAAGAACAAAGTGTTTTGGCAATTTAAATTATGAAAGGTAAATGTGGACAAAATATGAGATTGGGCTGCTGAGAATGGACCTCATAGATTAGATTTGTATTTGGCAGTGGTGGAATGTAACCGAGTACATTTACCCAAGTACACATTTAAGGTACTTAAGTATTTTCTTCCCATGCCACTTTCTTCTCCACTACATCTCAGAGGGAAATATTGTACTTTTTACTCCATTAGTACAGCTGAAGGTATTGATTAATCGATTGACAGAAAATGTATTGGCAACTATTTTGATCAAGTAATTTTTATTTGATTTGCTGCTTTACATTTAAATAATTATAATGAAAATAAAGTGCGAAATGTGCACAAGCCCAAACAAACTACAACAGTTAAAAGTCAGAGGATCACCAAAGTCAATATGATTCATCCTCTGGGAACCATGAATGTCTGTACAAAATGTAATGGGAATCCATTTACTTGCTGTTGAGATATTTTAGTCTGGATTAAAGTGGTGGACAGATCGACCAACATTGCCATCACCAGAGCCCCTCAGCTAGCATCGCTTAAAAAAACATTATATACATCAATAAAGTGAAGAGTGTAACCAGAGTTTACGCAGGGGTGTCAAACTCAATTTCACTAAGGGCCACACTGGGAAATGAGAATCACATTAAGGGCCAGACATGTATATTTTATTGACATACTTTTATTTAAAAAAGTAAAATATTTTTGACTGTATTATTGCATGCCTCATATAGCCTTCTCACTTACGTGGTTCACATGAAGCCCTAAAAAAGTTCTTTAGCCATCCTAGAATTTAGCGAACCAAGCAATTCAATTCTTTCTGAGTCACATTTTTAAAAGTAGGCTACCACACAGCCAACTCGCAACAACTTGTTTCACAGGCCTGAATATGACAACTCACTGGTTGTGGGAGTCTCAAATTCGGCAAATCTGCCAAATTCTACTTTGAGTGTCGCGCATCTCTCTCACGGGAAAGCCGTGGTGAGTGCGTTTGCCACTGACTGTCAAGTCACATAACCACCTTTCATCCTCAAGCTTGGCGAGCGCTTTCCCCTTCCTAGTCATGAAACTGGCGATTTCCTCACCTATCTCACACTTTACCACAGTTTAGCCAACATACCTCTGTGTGTAATTGCAGTTTGCAAACCGTTTCCCGTCTTTTAGGTTTGGCGCACAACTAGGTGGGCCCAATTCAAATCAAAACTTATGAAGGGCCATATTTGGCCCGTGGGCCTTGGGTTTGACACGTATGCTTACAGTTTGATGCTGGAGATGTTTTTCTGAGTTGATGATTGACAGCTGTTGTCTCCCTTCAGGACCAATGAACAGCTGGTGGCTTTCCTGTCCAAGTACCGCAACATGAACTTCATCAAATCTCATGGCAGAGACAACGCACGGTAAGAGAGAGAGAGACAGATATTCTCTATCTGACGGTGATGGTGAACTTGTTTTTTGTAGGGGAGGTCATTGTAAACGAGTAAAGGTAATTAAGGGTAATCCCTCATTACCTTGCTCCTTTACAATTACCTTAACTTATTTTTCTTCTTATTCCTTCTCAATGCAGATTTTTGAAAAAAATGTTAAGATAGTATATAGTATAGATGGAAGTTGTTGAAAAACAACCAAAAATGCCCCAAATTACAGATTTCTTGGTTAGTCCAGTAAAAATATCCTGCTACGTCTTTTCTTAAAACTGCGTCTGACTCGGCATGTAAACCAATATTTTTTTTGGGGTTTTGCATTCATTTAGTTTAAATGTGTTTTATTCTAGTGCTGAAACTTTAATCTGTTTTTTGGTTCAAACACAGGTTTAGTCACAAAGGTATTTACAGTCTGCAGGTTTAGACGGGTTCAGTAACTGATGATCAGTGGCTGAATAGTGAGCTTGTATTCACTAATAATCTTATAGAAATACAGTAAACATCTCTCTCTACAGTATCACAGTAGATTTGACTCAGGTGGAAGTATTTATACACTGTTTCAGTTTGAGTTATCAGCTTAACACTGGATGCCGTGTGTCCTCTCAGTTTCATCCGTAAACAGGGTCTGGACCGTCTCTTCTACGAGTGCGACACCCACATGTGGCGTCTCGGGGACCGCAAGATCCCAGAGGGCATTGCGGTGGACGGAGGCTCTGATTGGTTCCTGCTCAACCGGCCCTTTGTGGACTATGTGGTCAACTCCCGAGACGAGCTGGTCAGCAGCATGAAGCGCTTCTACACCTACACACTGCTGCCTGCTGAGGTAACACACACACACGCACACGCACACACACACGCACTCGAGTAACCCTTCATATACAAATACACAGGAAGTGTGTGCTGGTGTCCCCTAGAAGAGGACATGAATATAAACAGCATATTTCAATGGAATCCACCTTGTAGTGGATGTCTCATTAAAAATATCTTTATCAAGAGAGTTCTGGCAGCAATTACAGACAAACAAAATATGCCACAAACCAGAATTAGACAGACGTGATTATAAAATGTAATTAAAATACAATCATGTAAAGATTACAACCTAAATAGCACTTAAAAAAACAACCCAATAATGGTCTGAAACTATAAGAAAAACAGATGAATGATTATTAGATGAATCACTTTTGAAAATAATCATTTGCAGCTGTAATATTTGTTGAATTTTGTATGTGGATTAAATATTTTATTAAGATTAGAAGATACTTAAATAAACTGG
This sequence comes from Sander vitreus, assembly GCF_031162955.1. Lineage (NCBI taxonomy): Eukaryota > Metazoa > Chordata > Actinopteri > Perciformes > Percidae > Sander > Sander vitreus. The sequence continues at coordinate 7,853,616 of NC_135869.1, read as the reverse complement.
ATGGATGGATGGATGGTAAATAAACTTGTCTGTCTCTCTGTACTCTACCTCCAGTCATTTTTCCACACTGTGTTGGAGAACAGCGCCCACTGTGAGACCATGGTGGACAACAACTTGAGGCTCACCAACTGGAACCGCAAACTGGGATGTAAATGCCAGTACAAGCATATTGTGGACTGGTGTGGCTGCTCACCCAACGACTTCAAGCCCTCGGATCTGCCACGCTTCCAGGTGAGAAATTGTTTTTAGGTTACTTGGCCAAGTTTTTACAGCAAGCTAAACTCGAACGTGTTTGTGTTCTCACATTCACAATCTGCAGAGTAATCCTCACCAACACAAGCATGTGTATGTATTGCCTTTCTGTTTTAAATGAGTGATAAATAAAATTATCCTCAACCAGCTAGCTGCCATGCTAACCAGCTGTCCTGCTAACAGGTCCGACCCAATGATGACCCACATAACTAGCTAACATCGGTTATTCACTGATCTAGCTACATATCCAAAAAAAGAAAGCCGTTCCCTTGATCATTTAACTTAACACACATACAAAAAATATCGGTTAAATTAAAGATGACATGGCACGGAAACTAGCTTCAAAAACGAGTTAATTGCGGGTCTGCGGAGCTCCTACCCCGGCTAGCTGCAGCTAGCTTTGGACTGATCGCTAGCTGTTGCCCATTGCGTCGTAATATCCACCGGTCAAATCTAAACATAGGCTACACAGCGAATATAATCACAGATAAGAAGATGGCTAGATGTTACAATTATGTGTGGTTACTACTATGGGGTGCCGAATGTAAAAGTTCGGTTACAATTTTTTAGCTGATAAATTTTCAACATTTAGCGCATTTTCTTCACATATGAGACAGAAATGTCAAAATAACGCGTTAATTTCGATTAATTAATCTGAGAACAAATAACGCGTTAAAAAAAATAACGCAGATTAATCCATTCCATGTTGACGTTTGACCCGGAGCCATTCTAGCCACCATTGGAATGTAAAATGAAGGAGGGAGACGAGAATGTTCTGCCTGGATTATTAATTGGAACATTTACTTGTAAAAATCGTCTTCCTGCCAACCCTGGCTACCGAAATCTGGTGCCACTGATATGTCTGCGCTTCTCTCTGATACTCTGAAACACAAACACCGCTGCACATGACGCTAGTTAACACTATACTCGACAGCAGCTAACGTTAGCCTACCGCTAGCTAGTAGCTGGATTAAACACGTTAAAATGCTGACAGCTAACGCTAAACGGTGTCAAGTTTGACTGTGTTTTACTGTAGAGGATTCAACACCGGTATGTAACAATCTGCAGCTGTCGTCGGAAAAACAACACAGACGGTGCGTTCAATGAAACTGGTAAACTACAGCCTCGTGGTGCATTTGAAGTTATTGTAAATGTCCTTTTCCCATCTGATGGTTCAACAGCAATTTACTACTGAAATTAGTTATTGTTATACATTATTATTAAATCATTTCATTTTGACCATATGGCCTTAGCAATAAACAAGCTGTTCTTTAATGCCACCAACTGTTTAGTACCCTTTTTTTTCTTTTCTTTTTTTACTTTCTTAAAAAGTATCGGTTCAGGCACCGTTAATTATGTATGCGATTAATTTCGATTAATTAATCACAGAGTATGTAATTAATTAGATTACATTTTTTAATCGATTGACAGCCCTAATTATGTATGCGATTAATTTCGATTAATTAATCACAGAGTATGTAATTAATTAGATTACATTTTTTAATCGATTGACAGCCCTAATTATATCTAAATGTTGAATCTAAATGTTATATCTAAATCTTAAATATATATCTAAATGTTAAATCTAAATGTTATATCTAAATGTGTCGCCAAGTGTAAAGCTAAATATTTAGAAAATATTCAAATCCCCAAGGAAACCACGCCCACTTCAGTGGCTTGAAATCGCGCTGCACCCGGTGATGCCCCAGCAAGCTAAGTTAGCTAAGTCAGTAGGCCACTTTTAGCTATTTTTTTCTACCATTGATTACTTCGCTATATGTTTTAACATATGTGTTGAGCTGTTTTAGCTGATATATTGTTTTAAATCAATCAATTAGTTAAGCTGCTCCACAATCTTTCCAAGTACCCACTGGCTACAGCAGAGATACCCCTTGCTGGGGCATCACTGGGTGCAGTGCGATTTCAAGCCACTGAAGTGGGCGTGGTTTCCTAGGGGATTTGAATATTTTCTAAATATTTAGCTTTACACTTGGCGACACATTTAGATATAACATTTATATTTAACATTTAGATGTATATTTAAGATTTAGATATAATATTTAGATATATATTTAAGATTTAGATATAATATTTAGATATATATTTAAGATTTAGATATAATATTTAGATTTAGATTTACTGCATGGATTAACGTGTGATAGATAATTAATGACTGCACTTCCCAGAGCTGGGATGTGTTCAGGCATCCATTAGCTAGGAAGTTGCATTGGCACACCCAGTGAACAACGGTATGTGGGTAGCCACGACCGACCATGTCCTCTAAAAACATGGGCTACGTGTTATAGAAATCTTTACTTAAGTAAAGAATAGATGTTAATACAAAATAAACCCTAGATTGATGTCTTATCTTTGCCATTATGAGGTACCTCCCCCGCCGTTAGTGTAGCATCGCGTACCTGTAACCCAGCCAGCTACAAAGAACTGGGAAGCTTCCAGACTTTTAAATGCTTTGAGCTCAGCACCAGTATATGGGGATACCCCGTTTACCACATAGTGGTACAGATCATGTGGACTGAAGTCGGGCAGACTCTGTGATTTAATGAGGTCCGTGAAAATGGAGGGAGAACGAATTAAGGGTCGGTATCCAATCCTGCTATCTCCAACTTCTCCAAATACTGCTCTTTGTGAGCACCTACCAGATGCCCTACCTCGACCGATAACGGCACGACAACTTGTTGTTCAATAGAAGAAGCCATATAAAGCCATAAATACAGTTTATTTAGTGTTATGTATTTCAAACTGATTGAAACTATGAAACTTTCCGCTCGTCTACTACTGTTTAGCCAGTGCTTCCGCCGTCCGTCATGACGCCGTCACGTGGTCGTGTGACGTGTTTGCAAAGGGTCAATACTTCAAATATTACTGAATAGAAAACGGAAAGAATCAGGCATGTGTCTACCTGCTTGAAAATTTGAGCACTTGCTTCAACTTGTGGGAAATTCTGCCACGAGGCCATTGCCAAAAATGAAGGGCTGTGTTTCCCTGCAGCTCTGTACCAGCGTAGTGGCATTTTTCTGAGACACACTCAGTTTTTTCTTAGACAGATTTACTAGAGACTTTGTGCTAAACTTAAATGTCCTCTGCAGCCATGGTTGAAGTCTGTCTTTGTGCAGCCAGCCCCTGGTTTCATCGTTACTCAACTGTTAACAGAAAAACAATTGATTTATTTCTTTAAAAGAATAAAGAACCCTGTGTTTTATTACTTTACTTTTCTACCACGCCGGATGACATTAAATAGGACAGATCTGGTTTTAACTTCTCAGTAGTCGCAAAGCTTTCCATGGGTGAACATTCTTTGGATTTTTTTGTATCAAATGTGACAATGTTGCAGCCCAATAATGAGAGGTAGAGCACAGCTACAGAGAGGATAGTCATCATGTTCAGTCGCTCTGTTCTGTCCACCCTTCCCTCTCAGGGCCTCGGTGGCCTGGGACCAGAATAGCTTCGTATTCACAAATTAGCAGTGCTGCTTTTACTTACAGTAGGCGGTCCTGGGCTCCCTGTAACGACAGACCCTGAAGACAGCGTCTGTGGTCGAGCTACTGATGGTTTCTATAAGAAGAGCTGATCCTGGAAACAGCTGTACACTTTAGGCAGTTCATATTTTTAGAGCTTTGTAGCTAGTTGGCGCTGAGGTTTCTAAGGTTGTCATTATCATAATGGCGGGGTTCGCCAGCAAGAAAGACGGCTCGGAGTCCTGAATGTACAGGTCAGGAACACATGTACAGTATTTATTTCCATTATTTAACCGGTTGAGACTCATTGATTGATTAGGAATCCCTAAAAAACTCAAGACCTGCTTTTAAACAGTCAGGATCCAGTTAAAAGCATATAAACCAAAGAGTGAGGAGAATCAACGTGTATATTAGTGAAACAATAGAGAGAAAATGATTTGGCAACAATCCTGATTATCAATTAATCATAATTTACCAAGCAAATTTCCCAGTTTCAGCTTCTTTAATGTGTGAATGTGTTGCCTTCCTCTGTTTTATAGCATTGTAAAGTCATTGGAATTATGGACTGTTGGTCAAACAAAGTAAGTAATATGAAGAAGTCACATTGGGAAAATGTGAAATCGTTCTGTTTTTTTTTTATTACATTTTATAGACTATTGTACATTTTTTGACTGATTAATTGATAATTAAAATATCATCGTTTGCAGCGCTAATATTGTTTAGAACTGAAATACTTGATTAATCGATCAATAATCCAACAAATAAAAATCTTAAGTACTTTTAATTGGTACTTAAAGTATATTTTGATGCTAATACTTTTGAACTTTTACTTTAACTTTATTTTGAATGCAGGACTTTTAGTCGAAACTGTAGTATTGCTTCTTTTACTTAAAAGATCTGAATACTTCATTCCCCACTGATAATACTGTGGTTTAAAATAAACTAAAGGAGAAAAAGTCAAATCCGCAGCAGCATGTTCACAAAGCTAAAACCTGTTCAATCTCAGTCAACTAAATAAAGCTGAAACGGCTCCAAAAAAAGAGCAGCTGGTTGAATCATATTTGGCTGACCTCCTACAGTGAAAACAGAGAACATACAGTTTTATATAATAGGCCTCTGATCTTCTGATGAAGGAAACAAGAATCCCTCTTGAGCCTGTAACTAGTGGTTTCCACTGTGTAAGACTGTGTGTGACGGATAAAACTGTCCTGCTGAATAAAGAGCTCAGCTGCTGCCTGGGCAGTCGGCATGGCTCTCATTATTTTGGGGTTTCCTGGCTCGCTGGTCGGTGCTGCCGAGACTCACCAATAGCTGCTTTGCTGAGGTCACACCCTCCTGATGACATCATAACCCACACCCTTCCTCCAGACTGGCCCACACGACAAAGTGTGTGCGTGAATTGACTTGTCGTAACTTTGCTTTCCATAGAAGGCTCTCCGGTACAATTTGTCTTCTTCCATATGTAAAGTGTCTTTGCGTTTTCTTCAATGTGCACTACCATTTAAAAGTTTGTAATCCGCTGTTTAAAAACTTGCACAATTCTCCCATAATTCCCACCAAATATATTATTTACATTTGAAATAGTTGTAGAATGAAATCATTCAATATTCCATTTAGTGGCTGTCCCAACAGTGTTTCATGACAGGGGAGAATACTGTTGGAACTTTGATGTTGAATTTGTTTAGAGAAAGAGTAAGTGACCCTTGATACTACTGTATACAGTGTTAATTTTGACAGCAAATTCTGATTTAGTCTTAGTCTTTTGAATAACACACCATTTAGTTTTAGTCTTATTTTAGTCATCTGAAATCTTTTAGTCTTAGTCTAGTTTTAGTAGACCAAATATTAGCAGATTTTAGTCGACTAAATCTACAGTGGATTTAGTCGACTAAATGTTTCTCCAGAATTTTTGGTCATTGGAAGTATCCATCAGTCTGTTATGGAATGGTATTAAGGTTTGAATATGCAATACAGACACAGATTTAACGGTCCGTCCTAGACCTAGCTCTGACATTTCTGTTGTTCATGAGACATGTCATTGCCCTCGGACCGGGTGCACTGCAAAACGTTAGCGTGTTGCTAACGAGCGAAGTCAACTGAAACCAGCCAAAGCTGTGTAACTAAGACTGTGCAACTAAACACAACTAGGTGTAATGTAAACAACCTTATTGTTGTGAAAACATCCTTGAAACTGTGCAAAGTTCTGCAAACTCGTCCTCCTATGTAACTGCTGCTGCGTTTGTTTAGCTGTTGCGCCTGCATTTGCCGCGGCTTTTTAAAATGGCTCCGCTGCTTCCGCATAAATCAACCTACCCTCAAAGATTCGCTCTGATTGGATTTCTTCCCAACTTGTCCCACAAAAAAAGAGTGGTTCTGATTGGATCTCTTCTCCATTCGTCCCTCCCTAACATTTTCATCTCTTTTATTTGTTGACTAAAGTGTCTTATATATTTCGTCACAGTCTTCGTCATCATATCTGACTTTTTATTTAGTTTTCGTCCGTGAAAAAGGTTCGTTGACGAATATTTTTCGTCATAGTCTTTGTCAACGAAATTAACAACGGTGCAATTGGGCTCTAAATATGGAGTGACTGTGTTTTTCTTTGGGCCCTCTGCATTTAAACTGTGATTTGTAGGTCCATAGTATGTTCAGCTGATATGCAAATAGTGCTGACCCTAGACTTACCTTCGTTTTTTTTTTTTGTTTTTTTTAATCTATTTTTTTCAAGATAATTTTTTGGGCTTTGTGTGGCCTTTAATTGACATGATAGCTTGAAGACAGGAAAGGGGAGAGAGAAGAGGGACGACATGCAGCAAAGGGCCGCGGGTCGGATTTGAACCCGGGCCACTGCCAAGGACTCAGCCTTGGGGCGCACACTCTACTGGGTGAGCTAGAGGTCGCCCCTTACCTTCGGTTTTATTGTGAAGTTTTATGGTGACTTAATCGATTAGTTGAACAAGCGAAAATCTGCAAAAACTCAGATAAGTGATTAATCGTTTGAGTCATATATTAAAAAATGACAAATATTCTTTAGTTACAGCTTCTCAAAGATGAAATTTCTTATTTTTCCATGATAGTAAATAAAATATATTTTTCTTTTTGCAGTTTATGTAGTCATATGAAACAAACTGTTGGATCTTGCTAACCTGTAAAGTTTTTTTATATTTTAAGTGAGGCTTTTTAACTGGAATAACTGGATGCTGGAGATTTATTTTACATTCATGCTATTTGCTTTGCATAAACTGTAAGTCAGTGGTTTCAAAGCTAGAAAAACAGAAACGACAGCCACTAGATCCTAAGTAGCCTAGATCAAAGTACAGCAGGAGTTTATTATCATTCTTAGGAATTCTATTTCAACACATGTTGTGATTTTAACAACAATCTTATTGTTAATCTTATTACCTCTGCCAAGGAGGTCATGTTTTCGGCTCCGTTTGTCATCAGGGTTATTGAAAAACTACTAGCCCATTTTTTCATTAAACTTACATTTAAGAGCGCATCCGAATCACAGGGCGGATACATGAATTATTTTTCACTTTCATTAACGGAAAAATGTGTTGCCAACTGGTAAAAATTTGCGTGAATGCCCCTTCAAGTAGGACGTTAACATTGTCGGATAGGGCATGCCTTGGCAGAGGACTGCGCTCTCTGAGTCTCCTTCTAGTCAGTTATTCTATTGATTTTATAACTGTGGTTTATACACTTATTTCTCCTGTTTTAAATATTGTCTTCTCTGTCTCCGTATTAATTTTTTTTGTTGACGGTCAAAGTTAGTCTTAGAATAATCATCCCTCCTCGTCTCTTTCTGTCTTTTCGACCACAGCAAGCGTCCAGACCCACCTTTTTTGCCAGGAAGTTTGAGGCCAGCGTCAGTCAGGAGATCATCAACCAGCTGGACTCCTACCTGTTTGGACCGTACCCCCCAGGCACCCCGGGCCTTCAAGCCTACTGGGAAAACATCTATGAGCAGGAGACGGACGGGCCCGCCAGCCTATCAGACTCCACGCTCAGCTACTACCACGCCTTTGCGCGCATGGGCCTGTCCCGCGCTGCCAGCTCGCTGCAGGGACATCCCAATGACAACAGCTGCAGGTATGAACATCCAGATGTGGATTTATTGAGAGCTGGATGTGGTGTGGCAGAGTCAGCCTTGCAGTTAGTCAAGTGGAAGTCAAACAAGTGCAGAGCAGCGGCCAGTAGACTGAGTCTGACCTGGTTGGTCTTATAATACATCTGGTTTTGAAGAAGAGTCTGGCTTGGACCTCTAAATTAGCATTGAAGATCCTCTGCCTGTTCGCCAAAGTTGACTAGGAGTTCATTTTTGCCAAGCAGTAGCAGAGTTGCAATTGTAAAAAGCTGCCTGTAAAACCCAGCATTAGAACATTCTCTCTCTCTCTCTCTCTCTCTCTCTCTCTCTCTCTCTCTCTCTCTCTCTCTCTCCCTCCCCTTTAAGTTTTCAGATCAACAAAGGTCAAAGATTTTCGTCAGATTTTAAGAGACTCTAGTCATGCTCATTCCGGTCCCCGTTTTCGGGTTAGCACTCTAACTTTTCTTTAAAATAGTGTTAAAATCTCTTCTCATCTCATGAGCTGAGTGTCTCGTCACACCCCTACTGTTTTGTGTTTGTGTTGGGTGAGCCAGTCATTTGTAAACTATTAGTGTAGTACATCCATGGTACCAGGTGTTTCTTAAAGGGGTTCCAGATATCCTTAAGGAATAAAAGGTCTTAGATGTCCCTGCATTATTGAAAGCATTCAGGGGGTTCCAGGGGTTTGTGAAGGAGCTTTAATGGTTTTTAAGGGGCTCCAGGAATTTGTAGACGGACTGCAAGAGTTCTTCATGATGTTTCCAAGGGGTTCTTAAAGCCAATGAAGAAATGCTTGGATTCATGCCAGGGGTTCTTGATGGGTTCCGAGGGTTAATGGGGTGTTCCAGGAGTTTGTGTATGGGGTGCTAATGTTGATTTCTGTTTGAGCAATCTCACAGATCCCAGTGAGAGTAATTAAGACCTTTACTTCTGATCTTTGTATGTTTATATGTCACCACTGTTCAATTCTGAATCATAAGACAGAACCATGAATGAAATGGCGGTCTGAGACATGATGCTGTCACACTGAACCTGTTTGGTTCATTTCAAACAAACACTCATGTGTTTGGCCGTTTGGTTTGGATTATTTAGGTTGGTTTAAAACGCTGTCCATCAAACTGTTGTTGTGGAACAAACAACTAGACCAAAAGTGCATGAAAAATGTGTCCATGGTCCGATTCCAAGGTATTTCTGGTGGTCTGTTTGATATGTAAAACCAAAGCAGTCAAACGACAATATTTAGTCATGGAATATACTAGTCTGGCAATCTTTTAAGATTGAACATTAGTCTGGGGAGTCTGCTCTGTATTTTCTACTGCCCAAGAGTCGTGATCAATGGGCATAGTTCAAATGACTCTGTACGCAATTGGATAGTCCTTCAACCAATCAGCCCAACGATCCGGGTGACGTAGCAGCGACGGCGGCATCACCGGGTTGCTGCGCTTCGGTGGCCGAATGTAAACAAGAAGCTGCTTGGTCGCTTCTCTATCGTCATCGTATTAAACCCACCAATAGCGCGCCAGGTGGATAAGCCAGTTTTTGATTGATCCCCGCAAAATTGTAATCGAAACAGGATAGATAAACGTACAGGTTTCCAGCCTGAGCTGCAGGGCAAAATCAAATCACCGGCAGATCGGGCTGGGTTTACCCAGTCTCGGAATATACGTGACATTAGCACAAATTCAAAAGATAAACTGCTGTAAAATGAATATGCAGATTGTGAAGTGTTGAGAAAACAACCTCCTAAGTGATATGTAAAGCGGTGCGTATATTTACGGAAATCATTTGGAACCCATATGTTACAAGAAACCTCTTTTTTCTCCCGTTTGCCACTATTTAAGAAATGAGGTCCAGATAGTTGCCCTCTCAAATATTAATGATCATAATTGTGGAATCTGAGAAGATAAACACTTAAGGTTTAGTAAATTGCAGCATCACTTGCTGTCAATAAACAGAAATGTTATTTTCCTTGTGGGTCCATGTAGTGCTGATGATGACAGTCACCAAAACTGTCCAATCAGTAAGTTACCTTGTGACTTCATGTTTACAGCTCTTGGTTTGTTTGTAATTTGTCAGTGTGAACAGGAAACAGACCAGAACTAAAAGGCAACAGTGGATCATTTGTATCTTGGTCTGGGCCTAATGAAGCGAACTGATTCTGATTCTGTGATAGAATTGTAAAAAGCCAATATCTGCCTCATGTAGTCCTCACCGGTTGTGGGTGTATTGGGGTCATTTAGACATTGGGTCAGTCAATTTCGGCTGAGAGAGAAACTGCACAATCACTCTCTGAGGGGAGTGACGATGAAGTGTGTCTTTCCACTAAACTCCCCACCACTGCTGTTTATGTCCAAATTAAATATAAAGATAACGCCAGCTTGTCCTGGGGTACAACCAGGCTACAGTGTCTGCACATACTGGATTTTTCCAGCTGTGTGTGTGTGTGTGTGTGTGTGTGTGTGTGTGTACCCAGTAGGTACAAGGAGGTACTTGTTGTCCGGGTGAGGATTGGTGGCTAGAATGGGTGGGGGCAGCATTATGGGAAGTGTGTGTGAAGGGGGGGGACGAGGGGGGGAGTTAAACGTTAAACAGGACGAGTCTGTTCCATTCAACCTGTGATTTTAGTCAAGCAACATTTCAGGCCACATACACACTAATGTGGATACATATGAAACATGATTCCATCCACATTAACACTTTGAGATTGTTTACTTGCAGATTTTTGGTCAACACTTCAATCATAAACAAGAAAACAGTGAAATCTCTTCTTCCTCTTTTGCTTTAGAAACTTGTGTATTACTGCCACCGACTAGTTGGCAGTATGTTTGTATAGAGTTAAGACTTTAACAAACAGGGTCTGTTCCTGCTTTTGCTCCATTCAGTCTTTGTGACTTTCTGTGATCACCTATTTTATGTTTTAGTATGTGTTGCTGTGTTTACATTGTCATACTGCTGCACCACTTTAAAAAGTGATTTGATGTAGTATTAGCTCATTGCTAACCATGGCTCGTGAAATTAAATTAAACCTCTTTTTTTTGACATACTATACTTTGACTTTTTATGATTTCTTTTTTTTAATTAAATACAATACAATGACGTTTTAGGCCTTTTTATGGCATACTATGACTTTTTTAAGAGATACTATGACTTTTTTATGACATGCTATACTATAACCTTTTATGACTTTCTTATAGGGATTGCCTGATCAGCTTTTTTTGACCCCAATCCGATTTTTTTAAATATTGAATATTCAGATTCCAGATACTAGTCCAGATTCCAGATTCAATACTTGTAGTTACTCAGATAATACAGCTGTACACCATTTTTTTTGTTTAAACTACTAAGCAAACAATGTAACTAAAATATGTCTTACTCTTAATACATTTAACTCGTTGGACAGTCTGGCAAGGTCAGTGACTCGAGTCTGTTCGGTGTGTTTCGTGCCGTCGTCTCTCCGAGGGGCCGTCGTCCTTCATTTTGGTCGATTTGACATGTATAATTGGCGGGGCGGGCACTGCCGGCAGTCGGACTCAAATGACGCATCTGATTGGTAGAGTGCTAGCCCGGAAACGGGGAGCGGAATGAGCGTGACTTGAGTCTCTCAAAATCTGACCAAAATCTTTTAAATTGACCTTTGTCGATCTGAAATGAAGACAGATTCAGCAACTGCATGGCCTATTTCTCGCTTAAAATGTTTTCAGAAACACGTTTCGGTGAACTATTTTAGTACAATATGAGATCGTATTCTGAACCAGCCACCATGACAGTCTGTCTTTGAATTTCCGGAGAAACCAGACCCACATGACGCGTTCGTCCAATCAGCTGCCGGTTTTCATTTTTGGGCGACAATACAGATTAGCGCTGCCTGCTGTACTATGACATATTGTACTATGACTTTTTACGACTACTATACTATGAATTTTTATGACTTTTATAATGGCATACTAGGAATTTCTTTTACTTTTTTATTACATACCATACTATGACTTTTTATGAATTTGTGGCAAACAATACTATGACTTTTCATGACTATTTTACTATGACATACCATACTATGACTTTTTTTATGACCTACTATAGTATGATTTTTTTCATGATTTTTTATGACATACTATATTATTGTAAAGGTATCAAATTTAACCTTAACCTGCATAAAAACTATTACCTCAAACTTGCACTTGAGTAAAAGGGCTTTGTTGCATTCCATCACTGGGTACAATGTTGTACCATCATGTTGGCAATATGTTGAACTGTGTAAATGAAACGAAAACACAAAGAAAAGATGCATATTCACTTTATTGCAGACATGGTCTGAGTGTAGTATGTGTTTATCTCTCTCAGGTACATGGCTATGAGCCACCCAGTGTCAGTCCACCTCTACTTCCTGTCAGACCAGTTTCAAGGCTACCTAGTGCGTCACATGGCCACTAACCGAGCCTCCACTCAGCTGGAAAGCTTGGAAACCTGGGTGACTTCCAAAGACCACTTCACCCTGGCCAGCGCCCCCAACCCTACCAACAGGCTGCAGCACGTCCAGGTCAGGACACAGACACACACACTTCAGAAATTTGACACATTTGTTTCGACCAGTAGCTCATGTTGTCTGTGCATATTTTATATATAAACCTGTAAAAGCACAGATTTAAAATCTGCGCTTTGTTGCGGTCAGTTGAAAAGCAAATCTCTCAGAATTTGTCTTTTGTTCCCCATTTGAGAATTTTGGAGAAGTTTAACAATTGCATACTACTAAAAAATGCCAAAGCATTATACAAAACAATTTAGCTTCTATATATTAATATCAGTGGATGAATTGTTTGGTATGAAACGTTAGCATTTATAAGATTAAGACAGAAAATGAAGTCACACAGTTGTGATAAGGACCTTTTTACAAAGTGCTTCACAAAAAAAAGTAAAATCTTTTAAAAAGAACACATGCCAATAAAATAAATGATTAGGAAAAAACTAAGCCGACTGAAATAGAAAATAAAGTTCTTTAGATGTAAATAAAGTCATTGACATAAAGGTGAATTTCAACTGGAAGACTGTTCCAGACTTTAGGAGCCTTAAGTTTGTCTGGACCGGGACTGTTGGCAGAGTTGTTTTGCAGGATCTGAGTGCAGTATGGGCACAAAAGCTCCCACATGTATACTGGAGCCAGACAGCTTTAAAAATAATGAGTACAACTTTAAATTGATTGAAACCTTAAAAATCAAGGCTAAAATCAACTGGAAGCCATTTATAAATCATCATTTTTAGCAGATTTTGCCAGCTACAACCTAAACTGTCCCTGCAATCAGAATCTGAGTCAGTCTAAACATGGCGATCCTGAAACTCTTCCTGTTGTTCAGGTTGGGGCGGACTGGGATCCTAAGGAGCGTCTCTTCAGGAACTGGGGGGGTCTGCTGGGCCCCAAGGACGAGCCGGTCGCTGTGCAGCGCTGGAGCCGAAGCCAGAACAACCTGACGGCTACTGTGGTGTGGATCGACCCCACCAACGTCATCGCTGCCACTTACGACATCCTGGTGGACGCCTCCGCTGAGGTCACCCACTACCGGCCGCCACTCACCCTGCCCTTGAGGCCCGGCTTGTGGACGCTGAGGGTGCTGCATCACTGGAACCCGCTGGGCCAGACCAGCTTCATCGTGGCTCCGCTGGAGTTCCACCGACAGCAGCCTTTACAGCAAGGTGAGCGGTCCAAACACGTCACAAGAAAGCAGATTACTGCAAGAAATCAGATTTAGGCAGGAAAGTACAGAACTCAAAGAACTGGAGTTGGACATTTCAAACATAATTAGGGATGTCTTCCATCACAGTATATGTACAGTAGCTACAGTACAGGCATTACTACTATTTTGTTCAAAGAGTCAGTAAAATATTATTTATGTCACGTTTCAGTATCAACCTGCAGAAATTCATGGAAACACCTGTTGAAATGTTATTCAAGAGCTTTAAAGGGTCCCTGCAGTTTGTATGTCAATAGCAGATCTAATACCTAAACCACCCACACAGCAGAGGCCCTCCTGTCACAGCTGTCAATACCATGCATACATATATTTATAGTGTCAGTATCCAGTCACACATGCACCAGGGTCACCTCTATCCAAATTAGCCTCCCATTTGAATTGTTTGACCTCCTCAGGACACACACACACACACACACACACACACACACACACACACACACACACACACACACACACACACACACACACACACACACACACACACACACACACACACACACACACACACACACACAGAGCCAGAGCACGAGAGAGAACGACAGTGAGAACAAGATGTTCACCTATAGTGGGGCAGCATAGCTCAATAAATTGAAACACCTACCCGAGCTGCTCTGGTGGAACATGTCAAGAGAGCAGTCTACCAGGGTGGTAACATCTGGGGAAAATCACTGCTACCAGACCGTGTGCTGCCATCACCATCTGACTGGGGGTGGGTGAAGACAGAAGGAATGTATGAGCTCCACTGCACTACAGTGCACAGGCTTCTGCTTCTCTGAGTGAGAATGCGCCAGATGACTCTGTCCCTTTTTTTGTAGAATAGTTAATGACAAAAGTATGTTTACTTAAAATGATTACATTGCCTATGTTATTTAAGTTAACTGTACTCTCATATTGCTACGGTTAAATCCAGTTATAATTATACATTGTGGATTTTTCTTTCATTTATATTTCACTTTCATTGCAATAACATATAGGTTTAGGCATGAGGAGTGGGGATTGGTTAGGGAAAGAACACCAGGGTAAGCCAATCGGAGGCAGAATAATGAGGCATGTCACGATGTTCACACGTCTAGCAGAGCCGATCTAGCATCTACTGTCAAAGTGTTCTATGCAAGTAACCACATTTTGGAAAATGGCTCATGGTCATTATAATGCTAAACTGCAGTGGCCCAATATCCAGATCTCTTCTAAATATATTGAGCTATACATGTACCAATTGTGGTGCTTTTATCACAAAATGAACAATAGGTTTAGCTACTATGGTTAATCTGATCATCTTTGAAAAGCCCAGCAGGTTGTTTTACAACAGATATTTCCAGAAGACTCTTCAAACTAGCTTGATGATAAAAACGACTGCATTTCATAATTAAGTTAAATCGTAAATGACAAATCCAAGCTCATTTTTTAAAAACGCACGCAAAATATAAAATGTACCAAAACTATAACTGAGCAACCCAGTTACCATTTTTGACATTTAGCAGATAGAATGTTTTTTATCCCGATGGGAAAAGGGTATTTAATGATTCTGGAAATACCTTCAGAACAGTAAGCACGTTTTCTTAAATGACCTTCTAGGTTTATTAAAGATTGATGGGGATTCATTATTGGGAAAATCGCCACTGTGCATGACTCGACTGAAGGGAGTTATGTTTTTTACCTATTATCTGGCAGCCGTTTCACATATTCAAAAGGCTTTTTGTGATCTCTGTCTGCCTGAGATGACAACATTTTTAACATTTCAATCCAGTATTGCTACAGTCTGTTAAAATACTACATTTAAAACTTTTTTTTTGCACTGGGCAAAGATTTTCCCATTTGGGAGATCTCGAAAATACCTTTGAAGATGCAAACCACTGTCTGATAAGAGGCCAAGAAAATAACGTTTGTATTTCCCCGCCTACGGTAAGCGCTAAGAAGTCTATGTGACTGAGTAACATACGGAGTACCGAGGTCACAAATGACACTAGAAAATACATGAAACCAAAATGATTGTTTAACTCTAAGGTTATCCTAGTGTGGAGGAAATATGCTTTCCAAAGCCACCTTTTTTCACCATTCTTCTTCTCCCACCTCCTCCTTACCACTTGTCCTGGGATCCAGAGGATGCCCTGCGGTTGCACGGTGGCCCAGCCAGAAATTCCTACATGGAACAGAGTTTCCACGGCCTGAACCCAGTGCTTCGGCTGCCTGTGAGTCTGGGCGCCGTGGAGGAGGCTGAGGCCAACGCTGCCCTGACGGGGGTGCCGCTGCGCCACTGGCTGGACTGGCTGCTGGAGGGCCACTGGTCGGCCGCAGACGTCTGCTCGATGGGACCCAGCGCCTGTCCCGTCATGCAGCGCTGTCATCTCACCGTCTGGAGCGCTGCCAGCCCCGACACCAAGTCTGAACTGACCCCGCCCAGAGAGGACGGACGGATCAGGTAGCAGACGGACAGGCTGAGGGAGGACAAGAGGAACAAATGAAGGAAAACGATGGGGCTGATGTCCTGTTTGTGTCTTATATTTATTTATTTAAAGTTTGTGCGACATCAAAGTGAAAGGAAATGGATGAATGAAACTTTGAAGGCAGCAACATAAAGAAGAGGAACAAACTCAAAACACTGAGAAACAAATCTTCAGTCCTTATTCAGTTTGCTGCTCAAAGCTCTCAAGTGTGTGTGCGTGCGTGTTGAAGCGGTGTGTCAGAAGAACTCTATACCTCTTGAGTGTTTCCCTGGGTTACGGTATGCAAGTGAGTTATACATGTCCAGATGCTAAAAACGGACGTAGTTGCTCATTCTTAGGCCATTATTGCTCACAGCTTAGTTAGTGCTCAATTTCCTGAGAGATATGTTTTATAGTGATCATATTTATTTTTATTTCAGACTTTTATCCACAGATTACAATTGTAGTCAAAAGTTTGAAATATTTAAAATGCAACTTCCTAGAAATGAACACTGAGATAACAAAAAACACCATTACGTTTACATTAAGTAAAAGTACAAATTTTGTAGAATATCCCCTTTAGTGTGTCTTTTTATTTATTTATATAAAATGTTTTTTTTGGTGGAAACAGTGTGCTAATACTAAGGTCAAGGTTTAACTACTTAATATACTTGTTTAACCTATAAAAGCATTTTATAAATTGCTGTATTATGTAAACTATAAAAAGTTACAAGCTAAAAGCTGTCAGATGGAGTGAAATACAACATTTGTCGTCAAGGTAGTTTAGAATTGCACTTGAGTAAAAGGTACTCAGTTACTTTCCACTACTCACAAACTACATGTTAACTTGTTGAAAGTTTTCTCCTCTGATGCTGCCCTGCTCTGTATTCTGGTGTGTGTAGTTTTCTTTCTGTGCCATCTCTGAATCCTTCAGACCGCCTGAGGCGTCTACTATGCTGGAACTCAGAACAGATTCATTTTTCTTACACACTCTTAATCTGCTCTTGGCTGAAGAAATTTATGTGACGGTGTCCAAGTGTACACGGGAGTGAGTTTTTAAGTCAGTGACTAATATTTGATATGCTATTTGCAGCGGGTGAGATTGTTTTTGAAGAAAAGAAAAACATCTGCCTTTGTTTCTAAAGGCCTCCAAGTGTTTGTCAGGACTGATGGTAAATGTTTGTGTCGTTCAGTTTTGGGTGGTTAAATGTCCTCTCTCCTCATCTGCTGTCATGACACATGAACCCGAACCCTAACTTGTTATGACAAAAACCGAATGACACTTACTAAAAAGAAGCGTTATGTCATAAACGTTTAAGACTTGTTTATAATGTTTGACACATTCATGACAGTGTCATGTCACTCTTGTGTAGATACCTTCAAGTAAAGTGTAACCGTAAATTTGTCTCCATTATTTCAGATAGGAATAACCAGAACAAGTTGATGAGCAAAAGCCAAATCTCTTGGTTTATGTATTGGTATATTATAATCATTAGTCCTTCCATACTTTACATTACTTGCATAACATATCATCCTGTGAGTTGAGTTGGGATGTAGCAGGTGAGGAGAGGGCAGGCCACCCAGGACATTTAGATTTCCATGCTGCTCAGTGATGGACATTGTGCCAAGACATAAAATATTCATACTAAGTCTGGGTTGCACCAGTGAAGATGAAGGTTATACTGTGCGGTTTTTATGATCAATAATGCATAAAATCAGTTTAACATGGGGGGGGGGAACAATCCAATTCAGGTTATAACTGGATTAGATCAATTTACATTAGATGGGGTTTTGAATTGTAAACAAATGATCAATCATGCAGAAATTGAAGGAGCTGATGCGATTACATTTCACAAATTATACCTTGTATGATTTTTCACGAGACAAATACAAATGTATTGATTAATAATGACAGTCCCTTTCAAAACAATAGTTCAACATTGTGAGAAATGCAGAGTTAGATGTTCAGCTTGACACCACTCATGTCTGTACTGTAAATATGAAGCTACAGTCAGTGGCCAGTTAGCTTAGCAAAAAGACTGGAAACAGTGGGGAAAAGCTAGCCTGGCTGTCCAAAGGTTACGAAATCTGCCTAACAGCACCTCTAAAGATCACTAATTAACTCAAGGAAGTAACTGATTTTAGCCCCAAAAAAACAGTCCAGCACAAAAACAAATTTGTAAACCACAAATGACACTTTTTACGGATTAAACAAACTACATATATAACAAGGTAATTTAATGTTTTTTAGAGGCTCTGGTAGAAGGATTTTATCAACTTTGGACAGAGCCAGGCTAGCTGGTTCCCCCTGCTTCCAGACATTATGCTAAGCTAATCATGCACATATGAGACAGTTTTAGTAATTTGATCCAACTTGCAGCATGAAAGCAAATAAATACCACTCAAAATGTCAATATTACTTTTTAACTTAACCCTACACAAATGCTGCTCATATTTCCAGAATGTAATAGTGTTGAACATAATCAATTTATCTTATGGTAATTTTAAAATCAAAATGGTGCAAGGTAATGTCAAATTACAATTCCTAATCTTTGCTGGTGCAACCCATCTTCAGTTAGTCATATTGTGCATTACTATAAAAACTAATATTTAACATTGTTTTTATAAATTATTCCAGTGTGTGTAGTTGCCATATGCCAATGTTACTGGGACCAAAATTGGAGAGCAGTGGGGGGTTCGAAGCCTGAGGGGGAAGCTCAGAATGAACCGTTGTTCTGGGACAGTTAGCACTTAAAGCACGGACAGTGAACAGTGCGTCATATTTATTTTATAAAAGATTGTAACTATTATATATAACTTATTTGAAATGTTACCAGATGTTTAGGTTGAAAGAGCTATTAAACTGTACAAACAATACAGCACAGGACCAAAGCTTGCAGAGAGCATCAGTAATTTACTGCCACTAGATTTGGGATTGAACAGAACACAAGAGGTACAGGTCAGCTTATGTTTTATCTGTTTGATTTCAGAACTAGACTGGTCACCGGAAAAAGTACTTGTTGTAGACACCCTAAAGTTATTATGTAAAAGTTAAACCGCGGTCACAATACTGTAAGGGCATTTATTAGGTACAAAAATGTCTGGGAATATTGGCGCAAAAAAATTTAAATTGCTAAACCTACGGTTCAAAAACATAAGTGAGCCATGAATAGTTATTAACAAAATACTATGATGTACTGTATTTATGAACATCTTTATTGCAGAATTTGATTTATGTATTCAGGTAGATCCAAACCTATTTTGGTTTCTTTGCTGTAAATCAAACAAAAAGGGAAATCAAGTCTTGTTGTGCTGAAATCAAACAGTTTAAAACCCTGACCAGGTCCAAAACTTTACCATTTAAATTTAGTAGGTTATCCGCTTGCGACATTACATTTCACACTAATTCTTAGATTTTTTGACCAATAGTTGCCAGTCAGAATCGCTTTTATCATAGTTACATTTTTTTTTTTTTTTTTTTTACAGCTTTGGCCGCCCACAGCTTTTATGACTTAATTTATAAATAAGGTCATTTTTTCAATATTTTTACATGTCAGCAGTCATTTTGGCATAATGTCAGTCTCAAAGAAAGTCAAAAAGTAAAAAAATACGTTATTGTAAAAAACTAATTTTATTTCCTGTTTCTGCTCATGTTGATTTGAATATTAAGAGCTACTTTATGTCCAGTATGTATTTTCCATATGACGAGTCGATCAAAATAAGTATTTTGTAAAACACTCAGACGATGTATATTTAAGTTAATGACATGGAAATATGTCAGCTCTTTGGATGCAGTGATGACGGTGCCACAGAAGTCGTGACTGTTTTTTAGAGATTTTGATGGTAAGATGTTGATAAAGTTTTCAGATTCTGGAGGAAAATCCCAGCTGTGAGGCTTGTTTTTAAAATTTCCACTTTATTTTTGCCTCACACACTGCTGTTCCTTTTAACCCAACCTATTTTTTGTGCCATTTCTGTCTTACTGCGTGTTTGTTTTATTTTCTTGCTCTTCTTTATCACTTTCTCTCTCTCTGGGAGTAGTGCTGTGCCTTAGCTGTACTCCTGTTTTAGGAAACCCTCTCTGAAAGCATCAAAAACTGTCTCAAATGTTAAAAATGTTGTGAATGCCTTATAAATGATCATAGCGGTTTTGAAGTACAATCTCCCTTTATTTTGTGCCTGTGCAGTTTATTTCACACTCTTGTATGGACAGATGATGCTAAGGAGTCAGAGGGGTTCAGGGGCCCCCAATAAAATATTTTTTTTATATAAATGTTGAGTTGCTGAGGAAATTGTGAAATGACTACTTTAACTTCTTTAAACTTTGACTTTGCTCCTTTTCTTGTACTTTACTTCCCTACAATAATTTGACAGCTGGATGTACTTGTTACTTTGCAGATTCCACATATAAAGCATATACAATATTCAATTCAAAACAGTTTAAAGCAAAATGTGGTGCAATTAAAAAAAACTGTACACTTTACAAAGTAGTTCAAATGAGTTCCACCTCAGCCGGCTACAGCAGTAGATTTCTTCTTACGCTTTAAGGTATCAGTAATAATAATGTAATTTGTAATAGTATAACATTCTGCCTAACAAGTACTTTTACTTTATACTTTTTATGTATATTCTTTTTTTTTTTTTTTTTTTTAACTTTGGTAAGAATTTGGAGAATCCAGAACTTTTATTCATATATTGAGTATTTGTACATCATTGCATTGCTACTTTTGAATACTTTTTCCACAATTTACCACCTGCAAGCAGCTAGAAAGTTGTAAGAAAACCTATTATAGACCAGTTCAGATCATTATAGTTATATAATAATATGGCTGGGATGTTTGGAAAATCATCAAATGGTTTTGAAGGGGACATTTCGAAGTCTCTCTTTTAGTTGCTGCGATCATTGAGCCAGACAATCAAAATTCAAGCAAAGGAGGGCAGAAACTGGGTGGAGCTGAGGAGAGATTCTCTTACTTTATATAAGTAGAGAGCACTTCAACACTGTCAGTTTTCTGGGAGCAGCATGAACCTACATTCAGTCCTTTTGGTTAGCGATATTTCTGGTGAAATTACATCATTTTCCCCATTGTCATCAAAAACTGTAAAGACCAAACCAAAACCAACAGTGAATGTATCTACTAAACGAGTATTGTGTCTGTATCAAAGCCTGATATATCGTCTTTCTGTGTTCCATTGATCTCCATTGTTGTTAAAACCATCAATAAGGGCGCCCGGATAGCTCAGTTGGTAGAGCGGGCGCCCATATATAGAGGTTTACTCCTCAATGCAGCGGGGTTCGACTCCAACCTGCAGCCCTTTGCTGCATATCTCTCTCTCTCTCTCTCTCTCTCTCTCTCTCTCTCTGAGGGAACAAGTGTGACATGTTCCCTCATTACTGTGAACACACACAGTAGTTTATTTACATACACTGTCCTGCTGCTAGAAATACTAGAGTGTGGATTCATAAGCTGCAGGGAAAAAGTCCCAGACAGATGCACTATTTCTATGTTGTTTCTAAGATTTACATCTTCAGTATACAGTCGGAAAGTATTGAAAGACGCACTGTTAAACACACTATTGGGCTTGGTCTTTTTTGGGATTTGATGACAATAACAAAAATATAGAATATCAGCAGCCTTTAAGTATTTCTCTACTCATGTCTTCCCTGCTACTAAAAATCTTAATTTAACACCCACCTTTTTTGGGGAATTTTCTGCTATTTGGCTTGTAACGGAAGAACTGTAAAATGCCCAAAATGCATGTATGCAAGAAGTCATTTAAAAGTTATATTCCTTATCCTAATCCTTCCTTATTGAACACTTTATATCTGCACAGCCAGTAGTGATGGAATCATCAATACAGCTGATCGATGACACGCTGATCGATGACACGCAGCTAATTATTAATATCTGTGCGGCAGCAGAGTTCACTGTGACTCTGACTAAGACTTGCATTTGTGCTAAACTCGACAAAACACGTCCTGTAGTGAACTGATGTTTATGTTCTTTGATGCTTTTGGGTAACAAGGGTCTTACAATAGAACTGTAGTGTAGCCTACATGTATAGTGTTAGTCATGAGAATAATAATTAACAAAGATCTTATTAGAATTACATAAGGGGTAAGGTAGCCAGGATTTTAGCACTATACACCAATATGCGTCTCTAGAATCTTCTAATTATTTGTATTTGTCAGAATTTTGAATTTCATTTGAATTGTTGCATGAATATTTTATCTTTTCACTTTTTCCTTTTGTTAACAATGTATTAATAACTTACTTATTTAGTAAGTTTACTTATTATTAATAATTATGAATATGGCTGTATGAATGGTAAAAATATTTTGGGAGGGGTAGAGAGTTTTGCTACTTCAAGAATTATATAAAAGTATTTCTTCATTAATATTACAGGACTAATATTTATATCACTGTAGGCCATTCCCACAAGGAAATACATTAATAGATCTAGATATAACTTAATCGGCCTAATATATATTTCATATAGTTTCTGACTCACCCGTTTGGTCCTCCTGCCCTCGGTTTTCCTATATGGATACAAATATGAGGAGATTCACTGTTAAGGCCTCTACAGCACAGCACATCACATACACTGTTAGTGTAAATATGGTTTGATATGGTCATCTTTAATATTGTTCAAACGTAAAATATCCTGCTTCCGTACATATTTGCTTTTACAAGTTTAACAGATTGATGTCAAAGTGTTCAAAAAAACTAAATCAATACATGCCAAACTCAAAATCTAGTATATTTACCTGCACTGCAAACAGCAGGTTTTCAGCTAAGTTTACCCTCTATTATGGGAATAAAGTACACCATCAGTTAAGACTCCTATAAAAAACAAAAATCATACTATACATATCATACATCTTAGTATTAAACGGATGCATGTTATTCTAAGATGGGGCCTTCTAAAGATACATTTGCTGCTCTCAAAATATAACTGATCAGTGGTCAGACTCGGAGCGCTGCTGCCCCCTTGTGTTTGATTCAAGTTACATCAGACCATAGACTGACAGTTAATAGCACTACGTCTGTGTTAAAAGTAGTTTATTGCCGGGTAGTTGTATTTTGTTTGGGACCTAAACTAAAATTAAACAGTGTTCTTCCTACTAACATTATTACTTTTATTTATCTGCCGTTTTAAGTTTTATGAACGTATTCATTTTTTCCCCATCCATTGCAAACCAAGACCAAGCTGTGGACTTGAATTATTAATTTCTTTAAATTTTAGAGACAGACCCACAAAAAAACTCATTTCAACACTTACCGAAAATGTACCAACAAGCTGCCCAAAGCTACAGCTAATATATATATACGGTACTAATGCTACCGATTCTGTGTAACTCACCTGTAGCTGAACTTCACATAAATCAAACTATGCAGGCGCAGTATCCCGGATTATATGTTGTTCACCAGCTCAATTATTTTCTTCTCTGAAATACCAGCTAAAAATAAATATCCTCTTTTCATTCCTCACTTGTGTAACACACCTTCATCACAGCAGACATTTTGAATTACTGCAAAAGGGCCAGGTGTAGGCAATCTCATCAATATGGCCCCGTTCCGTTTAGGTTTACCCGCCAACCAACCAGCATGCCGTGTCAGAGCGTTGGGACTTAAACAACTGAACATATCGCAGCCTTTAGTAGTTACACCTGAATCCAAAATGTCTGCTGGGACAGATATGTAGTTCGTTGGTTGTTAAACTCTACAGATGTCAACAAGTAGCCTTCGACAATTTAATGTGTTAAAAGAATAAAATGATTAAAGAAACATGATTACGTTTCAATCTTAACTCTGAACAGACCTCTAACTCTTCATATAGGTAAAAATATGGTATCTATCCATCTATGTCTGTGTATGTCTATTTCTGTGTATGTACTTTGAGAGCAACAAAAAGCCAGAGCCAAACTCCCTGTAGGTGTTCACACTTATTTGGCCAAGGCCAATTATGATTCTATCTATATTTCAAAGACCTGATGGCAAGCTATTTACTTAAAAACTCAAGATTTAAACGTTTCTGTAGCCTAAAGAAATAAATGAAAAAGATTTGTTGCACTTTTAGAGCCAGTTATTACTCATGAAAGAAGGAATCAGGAGACTGGGATTTTTTGTATAGATATTTTAAGAAAATACAGACAAAGGCTACTAATGACTATATACATTGAGAACAGTAGCTTTTTGCCAGTTGGGAACAGGGGAAACTTTACAGATGATATAAAAACAGGTGGACTTGACTGACAGATGTGGCATCACTGGCTCCGCCTCTCACTTCTTGGACAACTTAGCTTGTTTATTTTTGGGGGGCGCCCACTTCAAACACATAGTGTCCACTGTGAAAGAGACAACACATGGCACAAGTTAGGCAAAAGAAGAAAACCTACAGAAACTTCCATTGTTGTATCACACCAAGGCAAGGCATTATTTGTATAGCACATTTCATGTCAGCCTCAGAGTCATTGTAGTCGAGATACTGTGACATTGTGTGGATGCAGCATTTTGCTATAACAAAGAGCATTGAGAGCCAACCATAGTGCAAAAGCCTCAGTGATTATGCTTTTTTTAATGTGGTGTCTGTCCATCCAAAAAAAAAAAAAGAGAGACATTGTCTCATACTTTGATATTTGTAACACTATGATCACATAACCTTTTCTGATTCTAACTCCTAAATAAGTTTACATTTGGGTTTTGATGTTTAAGTTACAAGGTTAGAAATAAGGGAACAAAACATATCAAATGTCTGGACTAACCTGTAATTGGTGGTTTCTTGTACTGGGCGCTCTTCAGGTGCTCCTCAACCAGTTTGGGTGTCACACAGATAACGTGCTGACCTTTCCAGTACTTCACCATATTGAGTGACTGCAGCGTGCTAATGATGTCACTCTGCGTGATGCTGGTCATCTGGCTGAGGAGAAAGAGAGGGAGGAGGGTCTGAAATATGAGCATCAAAATCAGAGCTATAAACATAAGAAGATTGCTGATGGCTACCTTGTCACCGTATCGTGTGTATTTGTGTGTCTCTACCTGAGGTCTTTGATTGACAGCGTTCCTCTAAAGTCCCTCAGGATCTCCAGCAGGACCCAGGACCAGTAACTTCTGTAGCTCAGCTTCCCCAGATCAGACAGAGGCTTCTCTGGAGAGCCGACTGCACTCTCCAGCTTTGACAGCTCATAACCTACACACACACACACACACACACACACAGCAGAGGATCTGTTGTTAAAATGTTAATTCATTTGTGTGTTTCTGTATCTGCAACATTCAAATACACATTCTATCATTGTTTTGCTAAAATGACTGTACAGAAATGTGAGTGGATGTTCTTGAATTTAATATGGAGTCCGTCTGGACTCTTTTTAGACAGAGGATTGACTCTATGAAATAGGGTAACTGCTAAGTTTGAACTGCATTCCAACTGAAGTTTAGAGTGGAAAGCCGAAATGAAACCAACCTGAGACCTCGGTAAGTGCACATATGTATGCATATTTTGTGTGTAAAAATGTATCG
The DNA here is from genome assembly GCF_031162955.1 of Sander vitreus. Taxonomy (NCBI): domain Eukaryota; kingdom Metazoa; phylum Chordata; class Actinopteri; order Perciformes; family Percidae; genus Sander; species Sander vitreus. The sequence continues at coordinate 7,828,110 of NC_135869.1, read as the reverse complement.
GTGCATATAGTTTATTTCATATTATTTGATTCTAATTTAAATACTTGTATATATGTGTGTGTATAGCGCTAGGGGCTTCGACTTTTTTTAAAAAGAGAAACCCAGTGTTGTAAAATGACAAATACATTAACCTTGATATTACTGCTGTCGGTTGATTATGAAGATGACAAGAATCAGAACGACACTAATCTATCGATATATCGAATTGATCCTCAATGATCCAAGATTATTGAGACAAAGTGAAAATAGCCATAGATAGCCATCTTTAAGATGTGCCTTTATTTTGAAATTCCAACTTTATATTTTTTCTTTATATTAAAGTGAGTAGTTTGTATTTAATTTAAATGTATGGAAGAGCTAAGAAATGAAATTGTCAAATCATATTTTTGTTGCTTTTGTAAATATATATAAATGTAACCGATTGTGTTAAATGGCTTTATGTATCGTCTCGGTCGCAGGCATGGCAGACCTGTGATATCAGTAAATATTGTATCGTTTTCCAAAGAATCAATATAATAATGTATCGTGATAAAACTACTTACACCTCTAACACTAGATTAGCACTTCATTCGCAACTGATGTGTATGTAATATATGTAATATATTTACTGTATTAAATCAAAAAATGACCACAATATGTCATCAGATATTAAGGTAACATGCTAAGCTGAAATACTATCTTTTCTGACAACAATGCTAAAGCCAGTATTTTTCTCCTTTGAAATTTCCATTCCGTGATGGAATGTCTGTCTGTCTGTCTGTGTTTTGGCCTGTGCGTTGGTATCAACTGCCCATTCTGACAGCCCATCCAGGTTGCCAGATATACCTGTAAAAATGCAAACCCAGCACGCTACAGTTGTAGTTCAGCCATGGAGGCAGCAAACAAACAACGATGGAGATAGGTTCTACCCAACCTAAAAAACATTGGCATGTTTTTAACAGTTGCATGACCAGAGACGTTACAAACCTCGGGTAAATATTCGAGAGGTATTTGAAAGATGGAGACAGCTTAGAGCCCAAAAAGACCCAGACTTGGTTAATTTTCTCCTGAACAGCTTAAGGCTAACTTATCACCGCTACTTGGGACGGGCATTTTCAGTCATTTCAACATTCCTGTACTCACATTGAATTTTATAGAATAACATTACTCGAGTTAGTTACTCGCAAAACAATTGAGACACAGCCAGTGAAGTGATCCCGAATGGTCACGCATTAACTGCTAACATTACCAGAGGAGCAGGCAAGCGGGCCACGGCTGGTTACAACGTGTAGCCTGTTCAGCGGCCGTAGCCGATAAACGGGGAGTTATTTTAATCCAAGAAAGGGTGGCTGTAAATCGGTAGAGGGGGCCGTGAGTTTGCGCAGTTTTTAGCAGTTGTTTCCATAATTTTAAGCGTGACTGTCAGTTGGGTAGAGAGGACGGCGAGGTAGTGGTGTTTTTAGGGGCTGTCGCCGTAATTTTAAGCCATAAAAATGTGGCTATCAGTCAGGTAGAGAGGACGGCGAGGTGATGTTTTAGCGGTTGTTGTTATAATTTTAAGCCAAGATAGGGTGGTTGTCAGTCGGGTACAGAGCTCCGCATGAGCATGGGCTTTTATGACTGCCAACATAGCCAGCATCTAAATAACTTAATAAGACTAGCGTCTAGCAACATTGATGCTGTGTTCTCAACCTGGCAACCTCAGTGAACTTCCGAGTCTATGGAGGAGGGGGCGAGGGAGACGACTCTCTCCCCAGTATTTTATATTTGGACTGCAGTAACTATTTTAAACACTAGCTGTAAGTATTACATATTGGACCTTTAAAAATGACAAACTGATTTAACTAAAATGACTTGTTTTTCTTTGTCTCATTGTTTTTTTGGCTGCTGTCATTAAACAAAAGATTAAATTGTAGGTTTTGGTAAACTGTCATGATTATTTATCATTCTGGCCAGTGTATAAGCTAACCTATACTAACAGACTTAAGAAATAGAAAAACCTAACAATATTTAATCATTAGTGAAAAGTAATCATTAGTTGTAGTGCTGATACATACACATTACAGCTACCGTCATGGTCTCTCACTTACTAAAAGCTATGAGGAACTTTCCGTAGCCTCTGCGTTGGTATGGCGGCAGCGTAAGAATACATGCCACGTTATTGCCATCTGGAGACTCTTTCTCCTGAAAAACAAAAAAGGCAAAAGTTAAGATGTTAATGATTCCAGTTTGAGGTTCTCTACACCTACTGTGTGATTCTGCTGAATTCAAAACATTGAGATTCCAAGATTTAGTGATAATACTACAGCCTCAACAAACTTGCAATCATGCAAAGGGAATGAAGGTGCCTGTGGAGTTTTTGACCATTACTACACTAGGTGATTGAATGAAGAAATACATGGATGTAAAAAATGCCAGTTTAAATGTATTTATTTACTTTACAAAATGTTTTATGAGGAAGGTAATGCATGTAGCATGTTACTCAGGCCTCAAGAATACATGTTGAACACAACTGTCTGTGTTTACCTTTAAAGAGAAATCTAACAGAAATGTATCCAAATTTAAATTAGGAAAGTATATTTCAATCGACTTGAGTGAAAAACACTAGAAACAGGTCTTACTTTGGAGAAGTAGCCGACAATGTGCGCTCCCTGTTTGTTGACTTCAGTGAGGATATAGAAGATAAAGGGCTCCACGTCAAAATAAAGCGTCTTGTGGTCGAGAAATAGTTTTGCTAGTAGACAAAGATTTTGACAGTAGATCTGCAAACAAAGACCAACAATGAATCACAACATCACACAAAAAAAAAAAAAAAAGTCTTACATAATTAACTGATTTTCTTAAACTCAAATGGCATCTGGTTTTATTTCCACTAGAAACATAGACTGGGACACAGATACCAGAAGCCGATGAATCCATATTATTTAGCATTAAACAGCTTACTCCTTCAGGTGTGGAATAGACTTTCCAGGTGTGCTCACCTTGTGGTCCCGCCCATCCACTTCATACACTGATATGTTGCTCCTTCTGTAGATTTCTTTGCCTGGAGGTTGCTTCCACTGACAGTGGGACTGAGGAGACAAAAATCTAATTCTATTTTCTTTCTTTCTTATCTTTACATTTAACAATTTTATATGCTTTGTAATTCCAGCAATACTATGCTTCCAATTTATATAATTTATTAAAATAAAAAAGGTCACTTCTTGTGTTCAGGTTGCACAGGATGTATGAACATAAATTACGGCTTAATGTTCACTTTGGTAATAAACTTTATATGATTTGGGTTTCACATGTGTAAAAGATGTGAGGCACAAAGAAAGGCCACAGTTAACTTCCAAAATAAATGTGAGTAAAAATTCAGGACATTCATGAGGACTCTGTTACTTTTAAAAGACATTTCATTTCACAAGTCATGTCTCCATTATTAGACTCAAACAAAGATAGTAATATGCCTACATCCTAAACTGAAGGGAAAGCTGCACTGACCAGATGATGCCTGAAGGTCTTCTCGTACTTCATGTATTTAAGGCAGTACTCGCAGATCCACAGCTTGGGCTGCTTGCCGTAGTCCTCTGGAAACGGCGAGAAGTACCAGGCATCAATCTCAAAGTTTCCTATCTGGATCTTATCCACATATTTCACTTTCGTGATCTAAGGGACAGACAAGCGAGGTGGTACAATGAGGGAAATGATCTTCATCACACAAAGATAGTAACACATTTTAAGAAGTTAAAAACATAAGCCAGTTTAACCAAATAAGGTAAAAGGCACAGCAGGAGTGAACTGAGTGTAAAGAGCAGCAGAATAATGTAGTTATGTTAGCTCTATACTTTTGCAATTTTTAATAAGAGAAACTAATAGACACACAGACACTCCACCTTACCGCCTCATGCTCCTTCTCCAGGGCAGCTGTTGTTGGGTCCATCTCTGCATATGTCTGTAAAGGAAAACTCCATTAGATAAACGTCAACCATTTAAAACACAAGAGTGTCCCCACAAACCGTGTGAAATATCTATGTAACTGCCAATGTCTCTACCTTCTGTACATGGTTGATCTCATCATGTTTGCGCTTCTGGTTGCGAGTGATCTTCCTTTCAGGCTGTTCACCCAAATCACCGACGCTTCCGATCTCTGTGCTCTTCCTCACTGCATCCTTCACCGTCTTGGTGAGTGCTAGGCGGGCTTTACCCACCCACTCATCTAGGCGTCTGTTAACTGCATGTCAAAAAAAAGATGAGGAATCATTGTAAAGCAGTAGGTGAGGGGCTAGAGACCATATGGGCAAGAAATAAATCAATAGCAAGCAAATTGAGGGTGGAGCAATCTAAATCAACTTTGATGATATCGATGTAAATGTTTATATTCATTGCAATTATCAGCATATCAAGAACTAGTGATGTACTCACATCCTACATAGTGAACATAGAACTCCTCTCTGCCCTCCTGTTCATTCAATCGGGACTGAATAACCTCTGCTGTATCTGAAAAGAGAGCAAGTTCCATTAGTTAATGAGACTTTTGTCCAACAAAGTAATTTCTGTTAGGTAAAAATGCAAGCTTTAGCTATATGTTCTATATAGGACATATCACCATTCAGATATATGCGACTTGAATACCTCCTTGCTTATTAGCAAAGGAGGTAGCATACTTATTATTTTGCCTGATAAAACGTGACCTGGTATGTGTTGAGCCTGTATCCAATTCGGCAATCTAATAATCATCCAGACCGTAACGTTAGCCTACTTGCGCGAGTGAAATATCAACTTTTAGAATTGGTTCGCATGCTGTTATGGTTATATGATCCATGCCGAATTGTCCAGAAAGCCCAGCTGAGCCTTTTGTAAAAATCGTTGAATTACGTCTTACAACCACGTTTTCAAGGGCATCAATAAGACCTTGCACTAAATGTTAAGAGTTTAATGTAGATTTCTCCCAAAACACAACAGGGGAGTCTGCGCAACTAGCTAGCTAACGTTAACCTACTAACGTTAGCTAGCTAACTGAAATCGGAGTGAAACAGGCAATACAGAGGCATCACTCACGCCATGTCTTGTCGGCTCTTTGACATAAATACGTCTCTCCAATTTCGACCGAGACCTCCTGCTCCCTTCCGCTGCAGAACACTCCGCCTCTATCCGGGGTGTGATGAATACTAGAGCCCCCGGCTTCTCTCACACGGTCAATGGCCTCCGCATCGTCCTCTTCCCCGCCACTGCCGTTGGAAGAGCAAGCAGCCTGAATACTAACGTTACTGTCCAATTCACCCCGCTCACTTTCCATATGACTAGAGTCCATGTCCACATCCATGCTAGGATCAGAGTCCTTGCTATTATTGTAGCTTTTGTGAAACTCAGTCCCGCCAGTCATAACCTCAGTCGTTTTGAAAACAACAACACGCCTCTGCGAACCTGCGCAGTTTTTTTAGAGGGGCTGGTCTCCACTAAACAACTGACTGGCAAGATGGCGTCTGTGGGACGTAGCTAGGTTCAGGTTTCACTAAAGATGCTCCGCCTCTCTTCCTGCGCCAGCTTCTACATCTCCCATAAGACCCACCATGTTGTTTTAAGACTTATTTAGCTTAATTATAATAAAGTGATGACGTTGACCGTCTTGTACTGAAGAGGATTTAAATTCCTTTTAGGGGTTAAGATATAAACGGACATAAATATTTAAAACTATATTTTACCCCAACATCCTTCTAACCCCCCTGATGGTCTAGGGCCTCAGAGCAGTTGGTTACAACAATATGGATAGAAAATCAGTTAGAAAATCATTCATTTAGTGTTCTAGCCTTCAATACTTGGGGGAGATGATCCTCTTCAAAGTAAGAATCTAATTCTTACTGGGCTGTGGGGTTTGACCATTTTAGCCCCACAGACTGTAGACCAAGGGCTGGTCTCTTTTGGCCCCATTAGCTAGGAAAAATGATTAAGATCCTTTACCAGTACTGGTAGCAATACCACAGTGTAAAATAATAATATATTATTAGATAAGTAGACACTTTATTCAATAAAGAAAGGATTAATACGTTTATCTTAAAATATAATCCTTTACAATTGTTCAAATAAAACAGTACTATTATTAATAATAAATTAACATGCAAGCCACATTTTTATTTTACAGCTGGCAAAGGCTGATCTGATTTAGCCATTTTATTTAGTGTTGGGTGGTTTGATTTACTGTATAACAATGCAGTGTATTTTAAAAGCTCAGTTTTTTAAAAATGTAATCTACAAAGTCACCAGTAACTATAGCATTTGAAAAATGTAGCAGAGTCAGTACAATATATCTGAAATAGAGATATAAACTGGCCCCATCTACGTACCATAGGACCACTCTGGCCAACAAAACATTTCCTGCTAAATTTCAGTTGCTTCAAATTACAGCATCATTGTAAACAAAGAAATATTTTAAAGCTGCAAGTTGGTGTAACTGAACTGGAATGAACCTTTAAAATAAAATCAGGAAATAAAGACATGCTGTAACATACTGACATCCACAGAACATTTAATTTGTAGTTTTTTAAGTCATATTGCACCACAACAAAAAGCAACAACCATCTGTATCTAATATCAGTGTGCTTAAAAGTGCATACCAGAGACCAGAATAACGGCAATGTACAGGAGGAAAGGATTCTACACTGAATGTTTCTGGTGCAGGGCTTTAATCTACACAAACTGATAATGGAGGCACACACACATTTGGTCATTGGCCCTCCTGTTGCCCTTTGTCATAGCACCTCGTCTCTAGCCCTCTCTCTCTCCACCACCTTGTGTTGGAAGCCCCTGCCGTTACCCCGGCGGGGACCCCCTACTCTGCTGTACAGGTTATTGGACCCTCCCCTGCTTCTTGAAGCTCGCCCATCCCAGTAATAACGCCCAGGGGCCCCAGTGTCTGGGACAGATCTGTGAGGACCCCTTCTCCTTCCACGGTGACCATGACCACCTGCAGAGTCTGCAGCATCTTTTAGACATTCAGTTTCCAAGGCTGCCTGGCACGCTGGCTGGTCATCTGGAGACACCAGGGTCTGTTGTTGCTCTGAGTAGACACCCCTGCCTGTCTTAGACTGACATAACTCTGCATTTACTTGCATCTGTTGGCCATGGTTACCCTGAGCTTTGGCATTTATTCGTCCTTCAGTGCAGTCGGAGGACAGAGACAGCTTATCCAGGTGCTGTGTGATGGGGGCGGCTCTCCAGTGTTGTGGTCTGGATCTGCCTCCTCTCCTCGGGCCCCTTGCCTGGTTCGGACGCCTCTGGCCCTGAGCGCCTCTGCAGTGGGACAGTCCAGGAACAAACTGCTCTGTTCTAACACCAGTTTCGTAAGAGGAAACATTAGGAGCAGACAGTACTGGGGGTCCAGGTGAGACATTTGCATCCAGGTTTCCATTTTCAGCAGCAGATGGAGTCTGCGGGAGTTGACATCAAGTTTTTGTGGAACATTTCATGGGGACAGAGTTTACACATTTATTTTTGCATTATGTATTTCAATTTACATATTTTTACCCATTTATTTTTAAATGTTTGTACTTTTAATACTATTTGGAACATTTACTAGCTTATTAATTTATCAATTTATATAGATTTATTAATGTCATTTATTTATTTTTGATTTTGGCAATTTCCATTCTCCATCACCTCACTCTGCCTGAGTTTTTGGTACTTTAAACCCATTTGTTCTGAATGACAAGTCGCTATGAAGATTTCGTACCTTTTGCCAACTTCAATCTTTTAACACTCTTTATTTAACTAATTTTAAAAATGGCTGAGTAAATAAAATGTCCAGGTTCCATCAGATATCTATCCAAGTCAGTAACATGTAATATGACAGAGATGAAAAGACTTTTTATGCTCTGATTTGCTAGAAAGGTATGTAAAATAAGACTGATGAAAAATTAATATTGTAAAAATAATAAACCAACAATAATATGCGGGCCAGCTTTAACAATCTACTCTAAACATGTGTGGGGCTCCTGGTATAAAAAAAAAAAAAGGTACAAGATCAGAAAGATGAGACATGCAACATGCAACATGTATCTCAACAACAACGCAATTAAAAGAAAGAGTCGCAGACAACTTGAATTTTAATTGTACAGATATCAGCTATGGTTTTAGTCTAAATGTGGCCATATAATGTCTGATTCATTCTTACCTCGTTGGTATGGATGAAAAAGCGATTCGATTCCACCTCCGGGTCAATGATCCCACCTTTAGACCTCTGTCTTTCCAAAAGCTTCTGAAGTTCACACCACTTCTGTTGAAAATTTGAACCAATCGCTGCTTCGTCCAGCTGAGTGAAAAACACAAAGCCTTTCAATGTTTATTCTTGATCTTGGAAACAGTTTCTAGTGGACCTTATGGTGACATTTTGAAACTGTGCCATTAGAAGATGGAGTTACCTCGGGCAGCTGGGGGGCGGGGGAGGACAGAAGCTGATCCACATCATACGTTAGAGGCTCTCTACACACCGGACACACCACAGTCAGCTCCTATGAGAAGAGTCAGTGATTAAATACCGGTAACTTATAGAGAAAGACACAGAAAGCCTTCTTTGACCAGATATCTGACCTGATAGTCTGTTCTCTCCCTGGTCTTGTCCTCCTCCAACTCCTTCTCCCTCTGGCGGAGCTCCCTCTCAGAGTGGCGGGCGTAGCGGCCGAGGCAGTGGGAGTGGAAGTAGTGGTAGCAGCTCGTCTTGGAGAACGTCTCTCCCTCCTGAAGACATGCAGTACACAAATTAGCATGAATGGGTTAGCAGATGCAAAATGTATGAACATTTCTGGAAACATCTGCATACAACATACAGTTTACTCCTACATTAAATTATTTTTTTTGGCCACTTAGAGGAGCAGAATAAACTTAAACACAACTCTGACACATCACCTTATACATGCATTATGTTTTTATTGCTGTGTCATGTATACAATTATTATATATAATTGTGTCTGACTATTTCCTTGATTAATCAATTCATTGTATGGTCGATAAAATGCCAGAATATGTTGGTCACAGTTTCCTAAAGCTTGAGATATTGTCATTAAATTACCTGTTTTGTTGGACAAACTGTCCAAATAAATCCAAAGATATTATATTTACCATCACTTAAGACAAGTAAATGGACATTCCTCACAAATGACAAGCACAATTTTTGCTTTAAAAATTACAATGAATTGTCTTCTGCCAACCATACCCATATGTTCTGGTCTTTCCCTACATGAACAACCTTTTGGACGAGCATTTTTGACACCATGAGCAGAGCCTATGACCACATTATCCCCTCTAACCCTTTGTCGGCCATTTTTGGCATTTCCCCTGACGCTGATCTCCCTGTTGCACTGAGGCGGGCCCTGGCGTTTACATCTCTGCTAGTCTGGATACTGATCTTGTTCAACTGGAGGCTATCCTGCCCCCCTACACACGACCGTTGGATTAAAGAAGTGCTCGACAACTTGAAGCTTGAGAAGCTCAGATCTTCACTGAAAGGCTCTATCTCAGCATTCCTAGAGACATGGAACCCTTTCCTAGAACTCGTTGACTCCCTCAGTGTATCCCCTGACGTGGAGGACTGAGCTCCTTCTGGACTGCTCCACTTTTTTTATTTTATCCCTTGGATGTTGTATGTCCTTACTGGTGTGTGTTTGTCAGTGTGCATGGGTCTGTGTCGTCTGTCCCCGTCTGTTTTGGACCTGAACGGAGCGGGTTTGCGGGTGGGTAGGGGAATTGAGGAGAATTGACATGCTGTTTTGACAATGGTTCGTTTGCCATGGCCTCTGTTGTATGTCATTTGGTGTGAAAATTTAAAATAAAGTTGAAAAATAATAACAAATGACAATGAATCGATTATTTTATGTCACTTTGTTAAAGGGAGACTGATGGGACAGAAGATGATGGCACTGATGGGAAACTGCGTACCTTAAAGCCATAGAGGCAAATGACACAGTTTCCATGAGGAATATTGCTTTCAGTCAGGATTTCTTTCGCTTTCTGGGGGAGAAAAAAAACAACAATTAGAAACATAACTTTATCAACATCATTACCATAATGTATTAAATAATAGATAAACATCCACTGAAAACATATATTCTCTTAAATAATATATTTTTAAAAAAGCACTATATATAGTGACCTCAATGAGCTGATACAACACTGGTGAACCCAGACACGACTGAGCCTCCAACTGAAGACACTTTTGGACACTAAGAGAAAGGGGTTGCACATGATTACAGGACTTTACACTCAATATTCAACATTTCCTGAGCAGGAAGTAGTGATACAGATCAGTGGGTCTAAATCAGTCCACAGCTTCACTTCGTTACCTGCTGATCTTGTCATCAGAAAGCCCCCGTGGGTGATGAATGGAGATGGCTGGAGAAGACGAGGGATACTAAGCAAACAAAACAGGAAAGAGAGTCAAACTTTACTTCATCAGTAGTGAGCTGAACTTTAAAAGGTTAAGTCTGGTGGTATTCTATGTGTTTTGTCATTGTTAACAAATCCCATGAAAAGACCAAAACCAAAGAATGTATTTACTAACAAGTAGTGTGTGTGTGTGTGTGTGTGTGTGTGTGTGTGTGTGTGTGTGTGTGTCACACAACCTGATATATCTTCTTCCTATGTGCCATAAAACACATCAATGAGCCACAATGTTGCACTGGCTGACATGTTCCTTTATTACCATTAAAACACACGCTTTAGTTCATTTTGAGTCAATCCCACACACACTGTCCTGTTGCCACAAATACTCACTAGAGCACCAAATATATTTAGGTTTTTAAAGATTTACATTTCAGTAGGAACCAATGGGCTTGGAGCTGAGAGCCACAGACAGGAAGTCAAACAGTATTAAGAGACGGACTACAGTATGTTGTGGGTTTCGGTGTGGCTTTTTTGGTTTGTTTTATAAATGGGATTTAGAACTTACCATCTTTATCCTTTACAATCCATTACATATTACTGTGCGTCATGGCAGTGTATCAATAAACCACAACACAGAGACTAAGATATTGTAACCCTAATTGGGGTCTGGATACGATAAGGGAGAGCGTACCTGCTGATCAAGGGTCAAAGTCAGAGTGAGTCGGACAAACTGGGAGACCGAGTCCTCCGCTGTGGACGGGTACAGGACCAGGCTCACCTCCCAGCCCCTGGAGGACACAACACACAGTTTTAACATCAGAGACAATATTCTACAGGAGACTGGTAAAGTCTTAAAACTCAGAGCTGAAGTGTCATCAGATATCAAGCAGGCTGATGCAACAAAACAGCATCACAGGCCCTGTGCTCTGCCCAGACACTGTGTGCCAAACTCTATTCAAACATATGTGAATTTATTGTTTCCTTGTTCATGTGCAAAAAAACTACATTGGAGAAAACAATATAATTAATAATAATAATAATAATAATAAAGATATTATCATTTAAAAGATTCATTAGTTTTGAACCATCAAAAAACTCAGGTCATGTTCTGACAGATATATGATCTGATGAGCACTGTCCCTTGTTAAACTGATCTGATTCAATGAAGGATGGTGTGATACTGACTAACTATGAGATAGCAGAGCAAAGAAAAGTACAAGTAACGTTACCTCGAATTTATACTTCAGTAGAGTACTTGAGTAAAAGTATTTAGTTAAATGAATCCACTGTCCTGTCAACAGCCAAAGCTAATAAAGCAAAGTTATGTAATTTCGGCTCGTTGTCGTCTCACCCGTCTTCTTTCCTGTTGACCAGCAGTTCATCCAGATAGATAGACTGCAGCACTTCGATTTCAGAGAACACACTGCGGAAAAATAATATCATATTTAACTTGCACTGCAGCCTTTCTGTGGGGTCTTATAACAGTTTAACGTTCACACAAATGAAGCTAGCGTTAGCGTGTTAGCTCACACACTGTTGCTAGTTAACGTTAGCTACATGAGACCTGCTACATTTCATCATGTTTTATTCAGAACACGTTAGCGGTCATTGGATATATATGCTGTACATCATATATAATGAGTGCCATGAAATGTGTATGAGGTTTAAAAGGGAAAAGTCATGCTGTCAACAAACTCACTCGCACTCCGCTGCCATGATGATGTTTCTGTGAGTGTGAGCTAACGTGTTATATATATATCTATGGCTGGGCTGCAACTGATGCAGCACACAGACGTTTCAAAACAGTTTCCCGGCCGGCATCGGCAATCGTTAGCTCGATTTACAACACTAAGAACATCACGTAACCACACCAAAAACTGAACCTCTGTTTTGTCTGCTACCAGCGTAACATCGCTATTCATGTAGGCAAAGAGCTTATCTATACGGCTGCCTAATTTTAATTTTTTATTTTGAATGTACTCACCGGAAGTATTGCATGCTATTATGTCTGACTTGACGAAAATCACGAGTGTTCATCGCCCTCCAGTGGCCACAGTGCGTAACTACACCTCTGTTTTTGGAAATTATTTTGATAGGGGTGTATTTATTACGTTTGTGATTTTTTTAAATGAAAAATATCTATAAAATCTTGTATAATATATGTGTGTAAATGTATATGTATGTGATAATAAAAAATATCCTCATTACCGCCGTGGTCAAAGAAATTAAACTAGATGTTTAATGTTAAGTATTTATTATTGTCATCATACAACACAGGATTGCACAATAAAAAGTAATTGTGGCCCCTCCACATACAGAAAATGTTTGTAACAGATACTTAAAATATGTAAATTAGAATAGAATAAAAACCATAAAATAGAACAAACTATTTAAAAGTAGCACTAAAGAAAAAAATAAAAAGGAAAAGTTATGTTTACATACATACACAATATATACAAATATGTGTAATATCAATGTATTATGAGTGTTTTACATTATAGTGTAAATAGAAAACTTTGGTTATACCATGGGTTATACTGAGTAAAACAACATGACAAATTCCAGATGTGTCATTGATGATGAGGAGCGCTTACAATCCTCAGAGCCGAATATATTAGAGAGAGTTTACACTGCTATCCGGTGGCCACAGTGTGTAACTACACTGTAAAACCTTTATTTTCTGTTTAAACCGGAAGTATTACTACACTTAATGTGTCCAACTTGATGCTAGGGAATACCATTGTGGTCCTCATTGTGGCCGTTAGTCATGAATATGACATAAATGCATACATGTATGTTTTAAAGTTACAAAACAACTCATTATTAATACAAGTAATACAAATATTGATACCACTATTATTATTTGTTATTATGTATTAGTTCTACGTGTTGATTGTGCAGGTTTATGGTTGTGCGGGAGCTCTACGCAGAATCTACGTTGTAGCCTATGTAAGTGGCCTGAGGTTTATACTAGTGTGCTGGTGTCTGCGTCGTTCTAACGGATCTCTTTAGGAGAATAGCAGGGCCAGCGTGTGGTTGTTAGCCATGAATTTAATTTGGTGGTGCAGCTACTCACTATGGCCACAAGAGGGCAGTGAACACTCATGATTCTAAATCAGTCACACAGACGATCACTCCTTTTTGTAATCCTCACACTAATGTTATATACATTTTTATTAATATCGATTATACTAATATTCAACACTGTGTTGTGAGGCCACAATTTAAAAAAATATTTTTTGTTTTCATTTATTTGGTTATTTTAATTACTTATTATTTTTATTCTTAATATTTTGTTCATATTATTATTATTGTACGTATTGTTCATCTTGTTTTTGTCTGTGTTTAATAAAGAAATAAAGTATTAACTGGAGGATAATTTTCATCATTTTTAATCGCGAGTATACGTTGCCCTCTGGTGGCCAAAAACCGTAACTACAAATGTTGTAAAAGTTTTATTGTGAATGTTAACACCGGAAGTTGTTCTATTCCTAATAAGTCTACCTTGACACCGGTATGGTTGCAGTTACTCATTGTGGCCACTAGAGGGCAGCTATACTCGTTATTTTGAATAAATACATGTAGTGATCATGTATGTTTCACATTAATGGTTAGTAAATGTTATAAAACGGCTCGTGATTAATACAATTATGACAAATATGGATGCTATCATTGTGTTTGTAATACTCACAATAATACTGATGTGTACATGTTGATATCAATAACGTTTAAACTAGCAGTAATACAGTGTAAAGCCAGAAAATTAAATTGAGTGTTACAGTTCCTCACTGTGACCACTGGGTGGCGGTAAACATTAATGATTGTAAATGCACTCAGGTTAGTTGTCAAGTTCACTAGTGTTAGGACAGCTACAATATACAACGTGAAACTTCAAAATAAAACTATTAACACCAGTGAGAAACGGAAACCACCGATGCGGGTTTTTAACGATAGGGGGCAACGTTAAGCGTTTTGGGATACGGTTTGCCGGAAACTCTTTCCAAGAAAAAGAAGAAGAAGACCACAACGAAGAAGTAAACCCGCGAGACGCAAGCAACAACCATGAAATGTTAACGTTATTTCAAATTCATAAAAGAAGAGTTTTACTGTTAAGAGCATCATTGTTTTTATAGATTAATTAAAAAAAATACATCTAAGGCATAATGCGTACTTGTACACAGACGCGTGCGACGTGATAGCATGACAAAACAAATCCAAAGTTGAAATGTTTTACTCACACTAGCTAGTTCGTTGTTTCTGAAGAAAGTCCAAGAACATGGAGGAAATTGGGATGGAATCAGACTCAGCCGAGATTTCGGGATCCGCACCACAACAAGGGGTTGCTGATGCTTGGGAAACTGTCACTTCAGCTTTGGTGAGTGGGCTTTATCACTGGACTCACGTAGCGAGCATGAAGGGAACCCAAGTCGCCACCGGACTGCATTCAAATATTTCATGATTTAATGATTACTTTCTTGTAGTAATGGCCCATACCCGGTGGGACATGACGTAGGACAGTTCACTAATTAGTAGGAAGTATTCGCATTGAATTCGGCATACATGTAACGCTGTCTTTGCCTTTCTCTGTATTTGTCTTCCTGTTGGGACTTTTTTAATCTGTCTGTAGCTATATATTTAGTCTAACGTTACAAGCTGTTTGCCTGTGTCTCCGTGCACAAAAAAACCCCCAGACCAAAACCAAGGACAGTTTACTTAAATTCAGAATCAGGTCTTGAGTTGAAGTCAACCACATGCAGGTGGCTCTATCCCTGGCAAGCACACCTTGAAAAGTGTCCAGTGTATTAAATGTCTTTGGCCGGGCATCTTCTAGTTTTTCATTTGAGATTAGCATGGACAGATTAATACATTTATAGATATTAGATTGCACACTACAGCCCTGTAGTGACTGTACTGACTTATCTTGGTCTCTGTTTTTTAGGTGTCTCCTGGCTGCTCGGTGACAGAGCAGAGCCTCTCAGACTCGTTGGCCCTGCTGTGTAGTCAGGGTCTGGGGCGGCTGCTGGGCGGCTGGCTGCTGGAGACTTTGCAGTTGCGTCTGTCCTCTATTGTGGTTCCCGAGTTCTGGTCCGGGCTGAAACAGCCGGAGAACGAGCTAGAGGAGAGAGGCAGGGCCTGGGTTCTCCTCACTGCCTTTCGGACTCTATTAGGCCGACTGGAACCTTTCCTTGGCAAGGAGAAGAAAAACAAAAATGTAGTCGATAAGTTCAGTACTGATTTATATCAGGGCAGCAACATTATTCAAACATCCCCTCTTCTTCCTCCTCCTAGGTGGTTTGGAGAGGCTGGGGACGTGGCAGGACGAGGGCCGTGCCAGTCTCTGTGGCCCGGGACCTGGGGGCCTCCAGGAGCGGGCCTTTACTATCATCAGGGCCCTCCTCCTCTTCTCCCCCTCCCCTGTTCTCCAGGAGCGAGTGCTGGAGTTTTACAGCAGGACCTTCTCCGTCTATATGAACCAGGAGGGGCAGGCCGAGGACGGGGCCGAGGTTTCAGACGGCCCCGAGCGAGGGGTCTGTTCAGGCTGCGGGGTCCCAACACAGCAGTGCTGGTGTAAGGAGGCCCTGGAGCAGCTGCAGGAGCTCAGCCACGTACTGTGAGTGGACAAATAACACACATAATTCATAGCTTTTCTAATATTTATAATGTTATGTAAGAATACTGTTTTGTCAATACCCTCTGCTGCACTAATCGATACTTTTGTGTTGACAGTGGATGAAATGATTTGTTGGTTTGGGAGATTAAACATACAGAATAACATCAGATTTACACTTAAAGAAATAATAACAAAATACCTTTTTTTTATGGATGGCATTAACCAGATTAACACAAAACGACACTATGCATGTCATGTATGTGTTATGTGCTTCTTATGAGCATGAATGGTTGATTTATTTGATGTGGTTATAGTTCCAAACTGCAGCTGCTGGAGTGGGTCAGCTCCGAGGCCGTCACCTCAATCCTGCACAAGCTCATCGAGCAGCGAATGGAGCAGCACTGCAGGGGCGAATACGAACGCTCCTTCCTGTTGGAGTTCCAGAAGGTAAAACATGGACCTGTGAATGTTACGTTAAGTCTTGTCTGGATAAACCCCTCATTAGCGGTTTGCTTTTAAGTGCCTTCATTTTGAATATGTTTTGTGTGAGCAGTGGCTGGAGCTGGTGCTAGGCTGGCTGAGCAAAGTGTTTGCAAGCGAGGTGGACAGAGAAGGTGTGGTACCTGTTCCCAGTGTTCCCAGCGTCCCCAGCATCCAGGCCGGCCAGCCTGGCAGCTCTGTCCTGAAGCAGTGGAGATGCCACATGCACCAGTTCTTCTGCAGGATCTACGTCAACATGAGGATCGAGGAGCTCTTTAGCATAATCAGAGGTGAGAGAGAAAACAGTGTTTTATTGTCGTTATTTTAAAGTGTCCCAGCATGTCTCGGAGGTTCGCCTTTGACGATGCTAGGCTAGCAGTTCCCCCCTGCTTCCAGTCTTTGTGCTAAGCTAGGCTAAATACATCCTGAACTTATCTTAAATTAACCTGCTGACCTCTGTCGACCTGAAATCTCTAAAATAAATGTAGTTTAGTTAGAAACAAATGTTTTAATTTTCAATTTTTACATCCCACATTCTACTTGTGCTTATTTTCATGTTCCCCATCTCTTCTTCAGATTTCCCAGAATCTAAAGCAGCCATTGAAGATCTCAAGTTTTGTCTGGAAAGAACCAACCAGCGACAGCAGCTCCTCACTTCATTAAAATCTGCTTTTGAGAGCCGTCTGCTGCACCCGGGTGAGTTGGCTGCTGGAATGAAAGTACCGTACAGTATTTCTTTAGTTATAACACAGCAGCAGGAGGACATACTTTTAAATTGAGTTTTCATTGTTCTGTCTTTGTCGTACCATCCATTCTTAGGAGTTCACACATCGGACATCCTCACGGTTTACATCTCGGCCATCAAGGCTCTCAGAGAGCTTGACCCGTCCATGGTCATCCTGCAGGTTGCCTGCCAACCAATCCGCAAGTACCTCAGGTGAGTCCATTTATACTCTTAGTTTTTTTTAAACATTATTTTAAACAGGAGATTCAATTGTTTGTTGTCATTTCTAGAAGCGTGCGTCACATGAAGTTAAATTGTTCCTGGTTGATATTTTTAATCTCTCCCTGATCTTTGTGCTCTGCTTTGGTAACAAACTTTATTTATACAGAGCACTCTTTTAACCCGGCATAAAACTTTTGAGCCGATTAAAACAAACCGATAAAATAAGGAAGCTGCTACTTTTCTCATCATTACGGTTGAGTTTTGTTGAAGCTTCTGTGGTGTGTTTAAGGACCCGGGAGGACACGGTGAGGCAGATCGTGGCCGGTCTGACTGGAGACGCTGAGGGCTGCACGGATTTGGCCTCCGAGCTGTCCAGAGGGGACCCGGTGACTCTGGAGATGCAGGACAGTGACGAAGAAGGCAACGACCCAGAGGACTGGACTCCAGACCCGACCGACGCCGTCCCCGGTCAGTAAACGCATTCTTTGTTATTTCTGCTGCTTGTATTCGTCGTCCACTGGATTTTACTGAGTCAAAAAAACAAAAACTTTTCAGATAAGATGGGCTCGAAACGTAGGTCATCCGACATCATCAGCTTGCTTGTCAGTATCTACGGCAGTAAGGACATCTTCATAGACGAATACAGAGCCGTGCTGGCCGACAGACTGCTGCACCAGCTCAACTACAACACTGCCAGGTACAACTGAACAAGCACACTTTGACTAAAGGGTCAGGTTTCTCTTCTTTTTCTCCCCATACATATAATCAAATTAAGTACAGAAATGCCTTAGTATATTCTGCTATCCCACTTATACACAACGGACGAAAACATACCCATCATCAATCATCCCACCAGACCAGACCACCACAAAACAAACAAAAAACCTAGAGAGAACGTACTAAAAAATGATAATTTGTATATTATTTACAAGTTGTAAACGGATAATTACGATAACTCGGATATGACAGGAACCAGCATAATGGCGGGTGGCGCTTCGTAGACTTTGTTGGAAAAATTTACAAATTTAAATCAATTCACTTTTGTGGAGTTTTTTTGTTTCCGATATGGCTATGTCCAAAATGTCAACATCTGCGGCTCTTTATATAGTCTTGTCCTGTTTTGTGTATTTGCAGGGAAATTCGTAACGTGGAGCTGCTGAAGCTCCGGTTTGGGGAGTCACACATGCATTACTGCGAGGTCATGCTGAAGGTAAACACTGCCTGACACAATGTTTAATTTAATGCAGTGTAGTCCCCTTTAAACAGTCCAATGTGCACTTTATAACATGAGATGATACTGTTGACATATGCAACAGATCTTTGCTTAGTTTTTTTTTATATCCTCCTGGGAATCCGTGGAGAATTTAAGTCAGTCTAGTTACAGTATGTAGTTTCCCTACCCTGTCCTAAAGAAAAGTCCCAATACATATTAAAAACCGTTAAGTAGACACTTTAGTTAAATAAAGTAAAAAGTAGCTGAAATGATTTGTTGAGTTACAGTAAATTGGCATAGTTTGGTTTTTTTTACCTCTGGCTCTGGACATTTTACAGACCCAACAATTAATAGATTGATCTAAATGATAGCAGCTAAACTAATCAGTAATACACATTTTTTTTTAAATTGTCAGCCCTAGCTGACGTCACACATCCCTTCCTTCTGTCTTGTGTCCAGGACATGGCGGACTCTCGGAGGATCAACAGTAACATCCGCGAGGAGGAATCGAGGCTGAGCGAGGAGGAGCAGCCGTCTCTGTCCCTGTCCTCCATCATCCTGTCCTCTGAGTTCTGGCCTTCGCTAAAGGAGGAGAAGCTGGAGCTCCCTCCGCTCATCTGCCAGGCCATGGAAGCCTACACACACCGCTACGAGAAACTCAAGGTGGAGTTCATCTGCCGCCATTGGCTGTTCTGTTTGTTACACCAGGGTGGTTCTGCATGTTTTAGATTTTTATAAGTGTATCACCACTTCTTAGTTCCTTTCTTTTTCATTCTTTTTATACAATCTGAAAATCAACTGGTAAAGTTCAGACATTAAACTTGATGCAGTTGATTTATTTTTTGCCTTAGGGATAATCAACACATGGAAATGCAGGGTTGTTTTTTTTTTTTTTTTTTGAAAACCTTCACCGACAGCTGAGGTTTCAGAGTTGGCTGGTAAACAGCAACATTTGAAATGCTAGCAACAACTTGCATTACACATCGTACAATTTTCAGCCTCAATGTTTGCTAATAGCTTCCTCAGGATTAGATTTTGAGACAACACCACAGCAGCTCATGACTTGTTCTTTTACACACCACTACAAAAACTTAATAAAAAGCAGTTTGACTTGCTCTCACAGTGTCGCGCTTGCAGTTATCTCTCTTTCTGTCATGAGCTTTTTTGTGTGTGTGTGACTAGTTTAGCAATCAGTACTTCATGTATAATTATTTTAGACACCACAACATACCCATCGCTGTGCTGGTCTATATTAAAACTTGTCTTCTGTGTTTCAGGCCATGAGGACGCTGAGCTGGAAGCCTCACCTGGGCTCAGTCACTCTGGACCTGGAGCTGGAGGACCGCACCCTCACCAACCTCACTGTCTCCCCCATCCACGCTGCCATCATCATGCACTTCCAGGAGAAAAGTACCATCTTTCATTTTAAAACTGATTTCATGTCTTTGTTTGTTTTCCTCTGTAATTAATGGATTTATTATATTTTGTCTATGCACCAGAAATGTGGCAAATTAGGATCTGGTCAGGTGTTTTCCATGAGGGCTCATGTAGTCATATTGTTTTTTTTGTTTTTTTAAATGGACTGGTTGCCTATTTGTCATCCACAAGGTTCTTGGATGCTGGAGGAGCTAAGCGTGAAGCTGGGCGCCCCGAAGGAGCTGGTGCACAGGAAGCTGGCTCTGTGGCAGCAGCACGGCGTGCTGAGGGAGGAGGCGGGAGGCCGCTATTACGTGGTGGAGACGGGCTCGTCCAAAGAGAAGATGGAGAGAGGCGTGATGCTGATCGACAGCGACGAGGAGAGGGACTCTAACACAACCACCCAGTCTGAGCAGAGGGAGGAGAAGCTGCAGGTCCTTACCACACACACACACACACGATAAATAATGAGTACCTGAAGATGCATCTTAAAACGCTCATTTTCTGTCTCTGCAGTTGTTCTGGGCCTATATCCAGGCCATGCTGACCAACCTGGACAGCATGACGCTGGACCGCATCCACTCTATGCTCCGGATGTTTGTTGCTACGGGACCCGTTGTCACAGAGATGGACGTCAACGAGCTGGAGGCCTTCCTGCAGAGGAAGGTCAGGGAGCATCAGCTGATGGTCTCTGCAGGTGTCTACAGACTCCCCAAATCCAACTGATGAAGAGGAGTATGAGAGCGAAACAAGGAGAAAAACTGCTCAAGTGTGACGCTGCATTCAGGTGCTGATGGGAAGGAACACTACTTAAACTTCTAAATGCAGATATCAGTAAATTCCTGTTTGTTCTGCAGACAGACCCTGCTTTTTCAGATCAATTCTGACATCAACCGACAAGTAAGTATCAGTAGCTGAAAGAAGGGGAAGTTCTTCACTTTCAAAGTAATCCAACAAAATATCCACCAGCGTGTCAAACAGGATTTTCATGTGAAATTAATGCAGCATAATTTTATGAGGGCTAGTCCTCTAAAGGCTTGTTTTTTTCAAAATAAAAGCACTTCCACCCCCTTTAGCATCAGTGCAGACAGTTTTGATGCTGCAGCCACAGTTGTTGTGAAGTTATTGGTGTTGAACACAGACGTACGTATAATACTAATGTATAAAAGCTCTTAAATGTCTCCTGTGTGTTTGTCTGAACTGAGTCAACCAGGGACATAACATTTTTACTTACAAATCGATATTTCCATTTCACATTTAATTTCAGAAGTTTCCAGCAGTGATCTTCAGCTGTTATACTGAATGGACATTTATCTGCAGTTAGAAACACACACTTATCTCCTAAGCCACAGTTTACAGAGGGTTTTTTTTTTTACCCAATTTTGTATTGATAATATGAATCTGTAAAGTAACTAGTAAATAAAGGCATCAAATAAATGTAGTGCAGTTAAAAATACAATATTTACCTCTGAGATGTAGTGGAGTAGAAGTAAAGTAGCATAAAATGGAAATACTAAAGCACCTCAAAAATTGTACTTAAGTACAGTACTTGAGTAATTTCCACCAGTTTTTTTCCGTTTACATGTAAAAGTATTTCTGCACTAAGGTATTGCTACTTTTACATACGAGTCATCAGGATGATTTTCTGGTGATATGAGTTCAAGTTAGTTTAACCCTTGTATGGTGTTTGGGTCTGTGGGACCCGTTTTCAATGTTTGCTAAAAGAAAAATTATGCTATTTATTATTTCTTCTAACTCAAACTCATTGGCCTTGTCTCATTTTCTGTGAAGAACATAAATAACTTATCAATGACTGCACACAGTACACCCCCCCACACACACACACACACACATAACTATTACATATGAGGTGTTCGGGTCTACTGGAACCCAGTGTAATAATTGTAGGTGCTATGAAACTTAGCGCTATTCCCACACAGTTACAAAATTGTTACATTTCAAGCACTTTCACCTGTTCTGATTACGTTCTAAGAAATAAGCACCAATAATGATAAAAAAAATCTTGTTTCTATTTTTTATAATTGAATTTCCGTGTTTTCTCACAAAAAACGAAAATGATCATAAATGTGATCTCACAGGGGTAAATGGCAAATATGAACCATAAATGATGTATATATCATTGGTTATTGAGCTAAAGTAAACATCTGTTAAGTATTTTTACATAAATTGTTATGGCTGTATTGATTTAAAAGCCTAATAATGTGGTGGGTCCACCAGACCCGGGAACATTGGCTGTGTAACAAAAATATGAACACCACACAAGGGTTAAAGGTCCCATATTGCCAAAACTGAAGTAAATTGTCTTTTTTGATTATAAAGCAGGTCAAGGTGCTATATTAATACTGTAAAAGTATCAAAACACTCAATCCACAGAAACGCACACAGCCCGTATTCAGAAGCTGTGCCTTTAAACTATCATTCACATATATATATATATATATATATATATATATTATATATATATAATATATTATATATATTATATATATATATATATATAATATATAGATAGAGGTAGGAAATGCCGCTATGGTTGAAATGACGGAATAGAGACTCAGAGTGCAGATGCTGCAGACCAATCAGGTGTTCGTATTTTAAATTCCAGTGAAAACCATTTGATGGTGCAGCATTGAAGAAAAAGGGATAAACTCACTCAGTGCATTATGTAGATAAAATGTACATTGGTTTAAATAGGTTGATCCACTTCATAAGTAAACCTTGGAATTATGTTATATATATATATATTATTTTTTTTATTGTGATACAAACAGTAACTCTGGATTTATTGCTTTATTTGGATTTGGACACATTTGCTAGGCAACAGATTTATATTTAAAAAAAAAAAAAAAAAACATACATTTTGGGCTTGTAATTTGTCGGCGTTACACACATACTGTAGTCTTGGATTATTACTGGCCTCATTTGAACTGAAATAAGGTATACAGACGGAGTGCACTCATCACACCTGTTAGTGTGTCAAGGTTACAATTTAGTAACAACTGCAACCAGTTCCCTTTCAGTGGTAAATTAAGTTTACTGTATTAAGAAAAAACAACTAAAACATCGGCACATAACAGTGGTTCATTAGTGCAAAGTTAAAAGACCGTACCAGAGTTTCTGTATGTTTTAGCTCATTCACCACGATCATACAGTTCTACATTTCAAAACAGATTGTTGTGTTTTTAATCAACTGTGCAGGCAGCAGTTGTTTTCTTGTTCTTTGTCTAGTTGTTTATATCACTACAATATTAAAATCAACTTGCAGAGACTTGAAAAAGAATTGAGTTAGTTTACATCAGGATTGCTCTGACTCTTTAATCATGTTTTGTGATGGATTGTAATCAGATGGTTAATAGATTAAGAAGAGTCATTAGTTGTAATCCTGTAACAAACAGTAATAATTTAGTTATTCTTGGAACCACAGTAGGTAGTTGGGCTAAAAGATCGTCAATTAAAATC
This sequence comes from Sander vitreus, assembly GCF_031162955.1. Classification (NCBI taxonomy): domain Eukaryota; kingdom Metazoa; phylum Chordata; class Actinopteri; order Perciformes; family Percidae; genus Sander; species Sander vitreus. The sequence continues at coordinate 7,804,629 of NC_135869.1, read as the reverse complement.
AGAAATGTTGCTCTTAATGTCATGGCACCTGTCCGATAATTTTTTTGTTTCAATACAAATTTGAATGATGATTGGCACTAATGAAAAGGCCAAGGGATACTGAAAATATTATGGATGTATGGGAAGCATTTTCAACAGCAATCTGTATAGTAATCTGGGCAGTTAGTAGCAGAGATGACTCACCAACCAACCTCTCCATCATCAGGCCCTACTGCCAGCAGAGCAAAAATTTAAAAACACTACAGAATGCTTTAAATGTGATTCGTAGTAAATGGGCTAAAAATTCAAAGACACCAGAATGATCCTTTAACTCATGTAACCTCCCAGCTGCTACATGCAGTCAGTGCTGACAGACTGTAAATCCCTCTGCCTCAGTTCCATTAATGACCAGCAGTTAGGCAGAACTACCTGCCGCCTGTTGGTTGGTAACTTGGCGTAGTAAATAGCGAACGACCGTTTCAAACACTCAGAACACTTTTCTCCTAAGGCACGTTTTCCCAATCTTGTTTGAATGCTTCTTGTGTAAGCGATGAGCGCTATGTGGCTGTGATGTCAGTTTGGGGCTCAGCAGCATTTCTTTCCTCTCTTCCTGCGGTCTCGGTCTCTGTGGGCGTTGATGTTGACGGTGTCCTTCTCCCGCTCTCGTTCCCTCTCAGCTCTGTTCTGGCTCTGCTTCTTGGCCCGGAGCACCATGTGAGTGAAGGCCATGAACATCTGAGCAAAGCAACAAACCACACTTCTTCAGTCTTCAGAGCTTTTGGAAAATTAGTCAATTGACAGATCATTCATCTGCAACTAAACTATTTGTTTCGGTAATTCTTTAAGGTTAAATTCCCAAACATTTCATCTCAAATGTGAATATTTGCTGTTTTTTTTTAAGTATTTTTTTATAAAAGAAAATTGAACAGTTTGGGGTTTGGAGTGTTGGCTCAACGAAACAAGCAATCCAAACCCAAATGTGAGGGGCATTTTCACTAATATAAAAATAATCTGCAGATTATTCTGTAATATAATAATTAATTGCAGCCCTAAAATTGTACAAAAGGAAACATGAATCAACACATGCAAATATGCTTTAGTAACATTCCCAGGGCAAAAGAATGCCAAACGCATAGAAGAAATCTCAAATACAACCTAAAGGGAATTTTATATGAAATTATATTACACTTACCTCTTCTACGTTTACGTTCTCTTTGGCACTGGTTTCGAACACCCGAACCCCCATTGACTCCCCAAAACGCACAGCATCCTGGGTATCCACCTGTTTCCTGGCAGGGTCGTCATTTTTGTTTCCCACTGAAAGAGTGAGCAGGAAAAGTTATTTTTATTTCTACTCTTTCAGGACAGGCGCAGGCTGGTACAATCTAACCTTTTTATTGTTTTTAATCAAGTGCATGAAAAGCCTACACCAACTATATTTACTATTTAGACCTCCACTCCGAAAAGTGTTAAAACTCCTTAAGTGTCAAACTTTTATACTTGGGTGGAGTAGTGTTTCTTTGATTAAAATAATCAGGCTGAACTTCCTTCATTTGTTTTTAGAATCTCACAGTTTAGACAGTTACAGAACACAGCCTTTTCATTAGCAGGAACTTTTCCACAGACCTTTTTTTTAACTCATGAACTTCTTTTTTATTTTAACCACAGTGGGTCCTAAAAGGTCCCTGCTCCCTAGACATCACTTGAGCAAGCAATGAGACTGTCCAACCAATACATGTGTCGGTCTGAACGTTTAACAACACTCCAGCATGCAGATAACACGAAAATACGAAACTTGCATTAATACGGTTGACTCACCTAGAATCTTGCAGACGTTGTCACAGTTCTGGGAGATTTCATTTAACCACCTCTTAACATTTACAAACGACTCTGGATTTGTCACGTCGTAAACAATAATGACCCCGTGGGTGTTTCTGTAGTACCTGGACAAAGAAAGATGAAAAACAAATAGAGTGATACACCGCCAGGCTAAAATGAAAGTGAAGAAAATTCCTGAATATAAAACCAGTTTTGGCCTGTGGATGATTACGTTGATGTGATGGTTCTGAATCTCTCCTGGCCCGCTGTGTCCCAGATTTGCAACTTAACCCGCTCTCCATCGATGTCCACTGTTCGGATCTTAAAGTCGACACCGATGGTGGTGATGTAGCTGCCTGCATGAGACCAGCAGACCATCAAAAGTCAGAATAACAAGACAACACCGACTCCCCTGTACTGCATCGGTGTGCAACATTAATATGCAAAACATTCACTTCAGTATCAACAGAACATCATTTTTTTCCTCCAAAATTTTGTACATTGCCACAGCAAAGATTGTGCGTCCATAATCAATTGCATATGTTTATATTATGCTATCAAATTACCAGGAGTGTCAAATGATCTAGGTTAGGTGCAATTATATTCATGACAGTAATGGCTCCAGGAAGTTAACAATTTGTGAAACCCCCTTTTTTTAAATTAATTGTTAAAAAAATCTTAGTGGTGCAAAAATGAAATAACTTTAAGGGGACTTTGTGATCCTTTCTGATGCAGCTGCATGCCTTTGTTGCCCATTAAGGCTCCTTCATAGCCATGCCCCATCTATACAGATGTTGTCAGGACTGTTAAAGTGTGTGCACACTCACTGATTGACATCTGCCTCACTCTCCTATTAGTTTACTCACACCTTACAAACTCCTAGTGTAGCTCCACTCACCTTCCACTACAGCCCAGTCTAATGAGGCAAAATAACTGCATGGCATGCAGAGCCTTTACATGGAGATGGCAATAAATGTATTTTCTGCCAAATGGGAATAGCTTTGTATGTCAGATATTTTAATTGAAACAATATGTTTGAGGAAGTCATTCTTAATCAAAAGGTTCTATATGTCCACCCTTCCACCAAAATGTCTGCATGTTGTCCAAAACGTTGCCTTCCTCTGGAGCTCCTGACATGTTAGGGCAGCTCTGCTTACCCAGATAAGATGACTTGACTTGATTAAAATGCTTGTACTTCTCTGCCTAAAAGAAGAGCCTAAGTGAGAGCCTAGAGTCTGTTACTCTGGGGATTTTTGTCCAGTTAGGACTGATTTTCTACTAATAAATATGGAGGGGTTTACTGTGATGTGACTTGCAGCAAACTGTGGTAACTCACCAGAGAAGGAGTTGTCTGCAAAGCGAAGCAGAAGACTGCTTTTTCCGACACCTGAGAGACAAAAAGATCAGAGGGAAAAGATTAGCAAGTAACTTGCTCTGAGGAAATAAATGTTCCCAAACAGGAACAGACATGCCAGTCATAACTAGGTTTCCAGGATAAGGAAAGTGAAACAAAGCGAGAAATACGGGCAAAGGTTGAACTCATACTGGAGACAAATGAGCTTGAAGTGTGTGATTAAAAAGAGACAAGAGACCTTAAAAAATCCTGCCTAAATAATCTGCTGAAACCTTCCCTGAGAGAACCAGTGGGAACTTGTTCAAAAGAGACATGACAAATCAGAACAAAGCAGCAGTAGGCTGGGAAACATACAGTACAGTATAACCCACAATTATCACAATATTTTAACCTTCAAAAACAAAAGTGTCACTATAAGGTATTCATTATAATCCAATGCAATATATGTATAACCAAAGAGGAAAATAAGTCTAAAACGTCTTGCAATTGCTGAATGTATGCAGGTAAAGAGGAAAACAAATCTTCAGTGCAACAAAAAGTAATAACTTAATGGTGTCAGAGTATCAAAATCACATTGAATTAAAACACAATATTGATAATTTGTTCCACATTACTATGGAGTCCCAAAAGCAACAAACGCCACTAACAGGCTGTCTGATGAGTCAAAGCATTTTTGAATACATCAATAAATAAAACAATAACTGTTTGTTAAAAACAAGCCCAGTTAAGCCCCATCACAGACAAAGCTTGTGGGAACCATTATCAGAAACCTGTAACCCTCCGACTACCTGTCCACAGACACTGAACGCTGTTAACAGGCAAAAAAAAACATACAGACGTAGCTGTTGTTTTTTCTAATGATAAAAATCCTCCCTCATTAAAACCGGGAATTATAGGGAAACATTTCAGGAAATATTCTTCAAAGAAACTCCACAAAATTGTTCCACTAAAGGAATGAAAAACCCTGATGATGCTGATATGTTCCCAATCGTATTTATAATGTCACACAATCAGCTAATGCTGGAACACCCAAGTCATGTAAGCGTACAGCCAGCGTTCCAAAGTAATCGGATGTTTTGTGACTTTATATACTTTACTAACAACAAGAATCAGAGCAAGTATCAGTATAAAAGTCAGAATTGATCACATCTAAAACAACAACAAAAATCCCCAACCTCAGATGTGGACAACAATAGTGAGTGACTACGTCTGATAACTAAGCTCAGAAGCAGTGATGTTTGAACAACGCGGAAGAGTGTGTAGCTTCTGCAGCTTGAAACTTGCTTAAAACAAACATGGCTGATGCAATCTGAAGCGGTTAACTGCTTTGTTTTGACAGTGAACCAGGAGGTGGCTTGAAACTGGTCTCAACCTCTGCGGGGCATTTCTTTATAATAAAGTTCACTGAGTCAGACAGTTTGAGAGTTTCAGAAAACTATTGCACATTGTAATAAACCTAGATTTGGCTGACGTACCAACACATAAAAGTGTGTTCATAAAGCACCTTTACTGTCTTACAAATTCATATTAACTCTTCAATTATATTCTGCAACATTGACTAGATTAGTGAGGGAAACATATACACAAACATGTTAAGATGGAGGTCTTTTTAAACTTTCTTTATCAAAACCCCCTATCAATAATAGTATATATATTTGAGAATAGTATAATATTCTCAAATTTGAGAATAATAAAAATCAGCATAAAACACGCTCACACATGGGTTACAGGAGTATCGAACTAGTGATCCTTTGTGTGGCAGGCAAAAGCTTTCACTGATATACGAACACACACACACACACACACACACACACACACACAACAGTGGGGTGGCATGCATGACTAGCAGGAGTGAGGAGTGACACTAAAGTTAAATAAACCATTTTCACAGTAGCCATTTTGACTTGTCAAACACAAGTGAAACCTGTGCTCTTCCTACTATAACAAGTCAAAATGTTTGATCTGAGAAAGGTTATGATAGATTTCTTCTATGTGTAAAAAAACTGCCAGTTTAAGCGATATTTAACTTGTATTTTTAATTTTCTGACAAACTAATGAGAAGCATGCTTTAAAATAAACATATAGCTAATGTTATTGATAGTATAATCTACTTTGCTTCTTTTGTTACTAGTTTCCCAAGTATTGTGTTGCCAGCAGATAAAAGGGCATTCATTTTTGGGCTTCCTGTGCATTACAGAAAACCTTTGGGAACCACTGAATTCATGTATTCACTTGCAGGCGGCCTATTAATGCCATTTGTCACTTCTGGGACCCTAGAAACAACATGCTTTGACTTCAGATAAAGTCTTAAATTAATTTAATAATATGCACTAACTGGAGTCTCCAATGATGAGCAGTTTGAAGAGATGATTGTAGTCCTTTCCCGCCATTTGGAAGGCCTCTTACTTTATTTCCAAGTAAAATCAGTTTCATAGGAGGAAGTGATATTCCTGATCTCCCCAGTGTTTTTGATTTTTTTTCAGCTCCCAAATGCTACGAGCTCAGAGTAGCACAAGAGTTTGTCCAAAAATCACAGGCATTCCTGTGCCAACAAGAGGACATTCCAGTCGAATTTCTGCACCTTTTTAGTTTTGGTTTATCCTTTGAGTTTCAGTTCAGAAGTTCACATCATTCAATTTGGATTCACAGTGAAACCACAGCAGCCAGAAGAAAACAGACCGTTTCTGAAGAGCTCTGTATGTATGGTTCATGCTTGACGGCTAAGATTAGCCACGTGGTTCCACCTTAGTTCCAGTCACACCAACCGACACTCCAGAAGGGGATTTCCAACTTGTGACAACTCATCGGTTTTTATACGCACTCTCTGATTTTTAACATTCACAGTTCTATCAGTGTGGACACTCCCTTCTTTCTCCTTTGGATGAAGTCCCACATTGATTGTAACGTCTTCACAGAGGTCTATTCATTTAAACACTGAAAGCCACACATTTAAGGCTCTATGATTACAGGGATTTGGCATTTTGTGGTTGTTGCTCTGACAGCCAAATGGACAGGTGACTTAACAACTGATCATGAATCCACTTATTGCCCTGAACTCCTCTACCACTCATTCATTAACTCCATCCCTTTTTTAAAAGAAGAGACGTTCTCTTTTTTTCACTGCAGTTCAGTAGTAGTTACATCTGCTGAGGTTCCTTTAAGCTGATCCCTTAATTTCACTTCCTGTTCCCAGTTCCTCTGGCGGATAGCTGAAAAGTCAACTGTCCCCTGTATCATTACAGGAGGAGGGCTCTAGCTTCTTTCTTCAGCCCAGGTTGAAAGGAGCTAAACAAAGAAAAAAAGAGAAAAATAATCGGACGTTAAAGGAAAACACATCAATCAGCAGTGCATCATAACCACTGTGCAGTGGTGGGCTGTAAGTACATTTACATATGTGGTGTACTTTAGTACAAGTACCTCAAATTTGTAATTGAGTATTTTATGTAACTTTATACTTCCACTCCGCTACATCTCAGAGGTGAATATTGTACTTTTTACCCCACTACATTTATCTGACAGCTTTAGTTACTTTTCAGATGACATTTTTTCACCCCCTTCCTGTCCAATGAAAACCATGTATCTGCAGATGTGTTGATGTTTAATGTTTGTGATAAACTGAAGGACGGAGTGTTCCTTCATGTGTTGAGAAAGTTCTCCTCCTTCTTAAGCTAAGTAAAGTCTTTAAAAAGCCTCTTGGATCCAGTGGAAAAAGCATCATCACAAAGCTGAAAACAGGGCTATTTTTCTGAGATATGTGGTTCTCACAGGAGACAGACGCTACAAACATATGATGAGTTTATAGAATATGATGCATTGCTATAGATTAAACTAGCCAACAGTATATAAAGGAGGTAAATTATTAGCACAACCTTAAATTCTACAGCAGTAAAATACAACATACACATTAATGCAGCAGTAATATTAATCCAGAAACATCAGATATAATAGGAAAACACTGACAGGGAACATTGCACTACACATGCTTTTACTTTAGGTACTTTATGGTACATTTAGCTGATTAGACACTTTAAGTAAGGTTTTGAATGCAGGACTTACTGTATAGTGGAGTATTTTCAATATGGTATTAGTACTTTTACTAAAGGATCTGAATACTTCTTCCACCATTGCCACTGTGATTATCTGTTAATTGTTGATTGCTGTATGGAGTGTGTGCCCCTCCTTACCTCCCTCCCTGCTCCTCAAACAACAGCTGAGTCACTAAATATAACTTCCTCATCCTGCTTTATCCACCCCCATTCTTTAACTTAGCTTGGTTAGCTGGGTAGCAACAACAGAACCTCGCTGACAGTCCGACTGTCTAGCTGTCATTGCCTTCCCATGACTGGCACTAAGCTTAATAGGGAAGTTAAACAGTGGAGTTTGGCCAGCTAACGTTGAGACAGTTTTCCATGAAAACAGGAAAGGCTGCAGCTGTGTTTAAAAACGATAAATTGGTACTTTCTAAACAAGAGTCGCCGCATTTGTTTTTACCTTGATTTATTAACGGGGCTTTCACTGAGAGGAAGCCTATATAACAGTTTAATAATTATTTGTAGGGCCTATATCAGCGCAGATTAACACCTTGTACATAATACAATTGACAATATTGTTGAGTCTTAGTCATCATTCAATTTGGCTTAGTTTGAGTTCCCCAAGCTGCATTTGTACTGCTGTGTGAAGTAATTTAAAGCAAAATATTTACTAAAAGTCTAATTTAATGCATCATTCTAAAGCTAGAGAAGACGAATTTAAGTATAACACCTATACCGTTTGAGAATAAAAGTATTTTCATATGGGTGCGAGCACTTGCCCATAGACGAGCCGATGCGTTTTTTTCAAATATTTTGTACGTAGTTTGGCGTAAAATTCTAACGAACACGAGACATCATTCAGTGGCCACAGGTCAACCAGAAAACAGGATATCCACAGCAGCACTGGTTTAACGGAAGGTCGACACTATTGATACATGCTGTAAAACAGCAGTGCAATGACACTAATGTGTATTAATCCGGTTGGAGTTTAGCCGTTAAAGCGAGGTTTGTGTGTGACACTGACCAACAGCTCACCTTGTAGGACACGTTCTAGGTTGAAGACAACGTTTACGCCAAACTTCCCACGATTCCCACGTATTTTTCGGAAAATGAATTGAATGATGCTACGCTAAGCCTATAAATTACTTGTATGGATGTGTTAAAAACTTAAAACACGTCCTTCGATTCGGCACAGATTAAAAACACAAATGTGGGCTTGTGTGGACGTTCAACTATTTCACTTATATTTTGGCTAACGTTACTAACGTAACATAACGTTACGTCGTTGGTAGTATTGCATGAGCGGTATGAAACAGCGGATTAAGTACTTAAACGCGGACTACTTCAACTGGAGTAGCAACGAGAACATAACAATACATAAAAATAGCGATTCGTGTTAGATAACATGTGCTAAGAAGCTAAGAAACCTTAAAATCTTCCGGATTTTTTTTCCAGTCTGGAGTGACGGTCTCTGGGCCTGACCCTGGCCTGCCACTTACTCCCGACACCAAGACGTCAGAAAACTTCTCACTCCTCGGAGAAACTTTAAACTAGCTAGACATTTATAAAAAGAAACTTACTTTGGTCATTGAGGTGTACTTGGTGCTCTGTCACTGGGTCATGTTTACAGATCCGCGGTTGACGTTGTTTATGTCCCGTTGAAGTCTGCTAGATCACCGCTTTGGTCGGAATATCTCCCCGCCGACCACACCTGACTGTCTGCAGCTGATGACCCACTCTCATCATCTGATGCTGCATTCACGTCACGTGGGAAAAACCTAAAACCGCTGTGCGCCAACTCAGGCCTACAACTAGATTTTTTTGTTTTACTTTATAATTTAGTCCATGTAAGGTTACTCAAAAAAAAGGACAAAACAAACGGGAACAGGGTACACAACTAATAAGAAACAAAAGTGGTTAATCAAGAAATTCTTAGTGTCCACAATTTTGATGGGATTTTTTTTGTCCCTGCAGTGCATGCTCATCTAAGTTACTACTGTCAGCATTTCTAGGCCTGCATAAGTCATAAACTATGTTTTACATGGTCTACTATGGTCATAAAGGGCTGATTAAGCCTGTCCCATGTTAAACACAGATACAGTGCAAACACCAACTCTGACAAATTAGTGACAAAAACATTTCTAATTAAGTCTAGGTCCTTTCTAAAAGGTACAAACATTCAGGTCAGGTAATTTCACTTACATCACAGCTTGACCTTTAAAAGCCAAAAATGCTTAAATGTAGTGCTGAATTAGTATTATCTGAGATTTGTGAGAAATTAAACTATCAGTAAAGACACACCTAAACCACGATTTGGCCATGCCGGTTTCAATATTGCAAGAGCAGTCAAAACCAGTGTCTGGTCACAGTTAACAGTGAGTAATGTTTCCATCCACAGCCTGTTTCACCCTCATACAGAAAGCATGGACAAGTTGTTAAAATGTCAGTTATTCTATCACAATTTAAAAGCGGAGTAAACTGTTGTTTTAGAATAAAACCCAAACTGTAATAATCTACTCCTCTTTGTACAAGATTTAAAGCAGCACAACTAACTAAAATGTGCCTCATGTCTAATTATATACACACAGTTCTGTTGGAACAACAACCTCTTTAACATGATTTTCATCTGAGTCTTCCTCTTTAGTCACTTGAAAATTAGAAGAATTCCCCCCCCCCAACCATTTAATTTAAAGTGCTCATATGCTTTTGGCTTTTCCCCTTTCCTTTATTGTGTTATATATCTTTTTTGTGCACGTTATGGGTTTACAAAGTGAAAAAGCCCGAAATCCACCCCAAAGGGACTTACCATCTCAAACAGAAAACACTGTTCACAAACTGCTCTATTGTAGTCCAGCCTTTACTTCCGTGACGAACGTGTGTCACTTTCTAACACACGTTGTGTGCCTGGACAACAATGGAGCTCTATGGCAGAGGAAGCTATATCAGGCTTTGAGACGCACACAATACTTGCTAGTAGATACATTCATTGTTGGTTTGGGTCTTTACATGGGATTTGTTTATAAGAAGGACAATATAAAATATCACCAAACCTATTTTTTAAGTTTGATGTCTAACAATAACCAAATAGACAGATTCCACAGAAATTAAATGTACAATTGCCTTTTATTAACCATTTTCAACAAAGAAATTAACCATGTTTCAGTTTCTGCTCACATTAAATGGAAATTCGAATCTGTTACATAATAACCAAAAATACAGACAGCATATATCTACAGGTATAACGCAAGAAACAGTACAAGTACAGAGGAACATTGTTAGTTACATTTTACTTAACTGTTTGCGTGTGTGAATGTGTACGTTTCTTATTCAGCTCATAAAAAGAAATGTACAAGCCAGCCTCGGGTCAACGCTGCTTAAAAAACAAAAACATTGTTGATGACTGTGTGATGGCTCGAAACCAAAACAAGTCCCCTGACATTAGCAGATGTTTATCTACAGGCTGTAAAGTCCATGTTATAGTCCAGTTCAAACCAGCCGGAGGTGAACAGAGAAACAACACAAAAAAATAAGTAAAGCGCCTCAAGTTGTCGGCTCATTTCCTTCGTCTGCTGCTTGAGGAGCGGCTTGGTGACTGCCTGCTGCCACTCCTACCAGAAAGGAAAGAAGAAAATATATCACCATTAATAAAAAGGTTCAGAGTGCAGCAGCATAACTTTCTCACTGGAGGATATTTAGTGCTGATAAACTAAAAAAAAAAATAATAATAAAAAAAAACTTTTTGTATAGCACATTTCAATTACCAGCATAGGCTCTATGCAAGATAGGATGAATGGAAACAAACAAGAACAGATAAAAAAAATACAATAGAATGGAGGCATCCAACATCGGTTGTGGATGTATGTAAAATGGAAGCTGTTTGGGTCACAAGTTTTGCGAGCCTGGGCTCGAACCGCCAATGGTTCGAGGGGCGACCACTACCTCTGAGCCACAATCCGGCTCACCAGATCCGACTGTGTTGTGACTTCCCCACCCCCCTTCCTCTCTCACTAATTAGAAAGACAGCAACAAATCAAATATATGATTACCTTTATATTTTAAGAAAATTGCAGATAAATAAAGGCATTTATATACATTTATAAGTAAAATTTAGAACAGTGTATTGTCTCCATAGCCGCGATGCAGACGGATCCATTGGACATTGGCCATGAGGGTCAAATTGTTGATTGACACTCCTACTCACTCCTGGCATTACTTTAACATCTGACCCCACCATTTGCACACAGTTAAAGCTGTTGGCACACTCTTTAACGCAGTTTAAATGTGATGCGGTAGCTACAGACCTGCGGCTAGGCGAGGGCGGCGCTGCTCTCATGTACCTTGGAGGAGAATAACTGAGTGAGCGAGAATCTCTCAGTGAATCAGCCGGCACCCTCCGAGGCATTGCAGGGCTGTGAGGAAAACACAACTGTCAATTAAAGTCTCAAAGTCAAAACACTGCTGTAGAACTCCAGTATAGTTTTTGCAATTCACTAAAATCTCAAGTAAAAGTTAGTATTTAAATAACAGTTGGGGACGTGGTCATTACAGCAAAAATTAATGTCATAAAAACATTATTGAACAATCAGTATTTCTACCCTGTCATGGAAGGTTCCTTAAAACGCAGCAGGAAAAGGTAAACTGCTGATATTAAGAGACATCCTCACAGCTTTGTCCTATTTAAGCTGCGGATTCATGGCCAATCAATACAGCCTGACCCAATGATACCATAGGGAATTGTTACATACGGCATGAGGACTCAAATTCAAAAAATAAAACTATGCTTCCATCCAGTCCAGTCATATGTTGAAAAGAAACACGAGAATTCATCTTGGTTGGTGAGTTGAATCCAAAAGATGCTAAACCGAACACTTCTCACAAGGATCAATTACATTTTACTATGTAAATTACATAAATTACTATGTAACGAAGACATGGTTTCTAAATTACCTCCAACATATTTCAGTATTAGGAGTATTATTTCATACCCAGGTAATCAGTTCAAGACAATTCTTTTTAATGTTGCACGACTCTGCAGCAATGTAAAAAAATCCATTTCCATAAGTAAATGTTTCTTTAGTAGTGGAAAAACTATGGAGGTCTTGTGCAACTGGCCACAGATATTTTACTCTGACAATAGCAGAAAGAACCCTTTCCATATACAGCAGCTCTTAACAAACCAGAAATGGAAGTTCTGTGAAGTAACCACATTTTATGAGTAACATCAAGTTTTCAGTTCTTTTCGTCTTACCTCTTTTTCTTAGTTTCCTTTTCATTCTCCGATGAAGAGGATGAAGAAGGAGATCTTGGAGCTTTGACTGGCTTCCTGATAAGAAAAAACAGTAACAAGGGTAATTATTAATAACTAGAAAGTAATTTATTATTAATTCATAGAACAACTGTTTTATTATTGCTGATACCCTGGATTTCGAGTGTTTATTGATCTCACACAGCTCAACATTCCACGTCTCCTGCTTACCCTTTTCCTTGCTCCACTTCAGAGTCAGAGCTGTCTGATGAGGATGATGAAGACGAGGAAGAAGAAGAGGAGGATGAGGACGAGGTAGAGGAGCTAGAGCTGCTGCTCCGCTTGGCTTTCTTGCCTGCACTTGCCTCCTTCCCGTTTACAGCGCTCTCACTTCTGACTGTTTGGTTTGAAGGTTGATGGGTTGCCACTGGTGACTGCTTCCTGCTTGGATCTCGAGACACCTGTTTGGTTTCTGGTTGGCTGCCCGCAGGGGACCTTCTGGGGGGCACATCAGAGCGCCTGGAGTCTGACTGGGAGCCTCTCCTACCTGAGGTTGGGGCATGGGATGAGTCTCTGGAAGGGCCTTGTGAAGAAGAGGAACACATTTTCTGCTGTCTGTCCTCTCTCTTCCTGTCCTCTCGCTCCGTTATTTTGCCTCTCTCCGTTAGTGCTTTTGTGTCTTTCATCTCTCGCTGTGGTGACGGTGAGGACGAAGAGGACGAAGAGGAGCTGGAGGATGATGATGAGGAGGAGGAGGAAGACCTGTGGGGTGGGGGGGCATCTTTTGGGGGCAGATGCTCCTTTACCTGTCCTCTCTCTTGTTCTACCTCCCTCTGCCTGATCCTCTCATGTTCCCTTTGTCTCGCTCTTTCTCGGGAGAGGGAGTGACTGCTCCTCCTTCGCCGCTGTGGAGAGGGAGAACGACGGGACCTGGAAGATGGATTCAGCAATTAAAATTAGCTCCCTTATGGCATCAAAGTAAACAATCTTAATGTGACACCAAGGCATTCATTTATTATCTACAATATTTTAAAAATGATTCCCAGAAATCGATGCTCCTAAAACCTTTTTTCTTATGGTTCCATTTCATTTTCATCCAGTATTTTCACAAACAAAAAATAAATGATTTATCTTATAAAGTGCCTGTCTACCAAAGTACATAGAGCATGCATCACTAGTTTTATGTATTTCAATAAAAAAAATAAAAATAAAAACCATTTACACTTTCATTTTCACATTTTATATGGAATTTCAGCTGTTGTTCAATCTGTGATGATCTGTTAGCACTTACACTTAATTTCTGTTTAAGCAACAGCCCTATTTGCCATTAAAACATAACTTCTACTTATTCTTAGTTCCTTTAGTATCTTTTGGTATAAAGCTGCATAAAAAGGTGCGTGGTAAATGTGCGTGACATTTCTGTTGTTTACCGATTTATGTGAAGGTCTAAACATACAGTATAAACAGTTCACACTCCTATGTATCATTTGGGACAGCCAACATGTAACCATGATTTCATGAAATCACCCTTTTTTCCCCTTTTTTTTTTTAACACATGCAAATGCTAAATATTGGGTAAAATGTAATAGTAAACTTCACATCAAACCCATTCATCCCCACTCAGACATGGTACTCTTTAAGGGGGCGCCAGCTGCAAAGACTGAGCATATGTACATGAAGGTTTTCATTTTACCTGCTGGGGGGGCTTCGCCGCCTTGGACTTCTAGACCTGGACCTGCTGCGCCTTCTTGGGCTTCTGGACCTGCTCCTCCTGGCAACCCGCTCGCGTTCTCTGTCCCTCTCCCTGTCCCTGTCCCTCTCCCTGTCCCTCTCCCTGTCCCTCTCCCTCTCCCTCTCCCTGTCCCTCTCCCTGTCCCTCTCCCTGTCCCTCTGCCTCTCTCTGTCCCAGTCCGACCAGGCCGGAGGAGGAGAAGCTCTCCTGGATCGGGATGGTGGTTCCTGATACTGCCTTGGTGGAGTGCGACGTGCTGGGGAGGTAGTGGTTTTCTGTGGTGGTGAGCGTGACCTCCTAGCTGAGGGGCTGGACCTTGCAGGCCTCCTGGCTGCGTCCCTGTCCCTCCCTCTCTCCCTTTCCCCGACTTTCGCCTCCACTCTTGTTTTTTCTGCTTCTGCCTCAGAGGGAGAATACCTTTTGCTGCCTCTGCTGGCATCTGCTCTGTTGGATGGGGAAGGAGGTGGACTGGGGCTGTCCATCTGTGTGGGACTATATCGTTCCTGACCTTTTTTCCGGGATGTGAGAGTCTCTGCAGGAGCTTTGTGGAAAGCTCTTTCCCTCTCACGTTTGTCTTCTCCAACCTCTCTGTCCTTCTGGGCTTGTCGATGCCCGTTGCCCTCAGAAGCAGGGACAGGGCTCTCCTTTCCCCCGTTGGCTAAATACCTTTGAACTGCAGCTCCAATGGCAGATGGTGTACTTTTCGAGGGGCTACTTTTTTCCTTCCCTGCTGAGCCAGCCTTCTTTGCTTTGCCTTCATCTTCAGAAGATGAGGATGAAGAAGATGAAGAGGAGGACGAGGAGCTATCACTGTCGCTATCGCTGCCGCTACTGCTGCTGCTACTGCTACTACTACTACTACTGCTCTCTCTCTTTTTCTCAG
The DNA here is from genome assembly GCF_031162955.1 of Sander vitreus. NCBI lineage: Eukaryota > Metazoa > Chordata > Actinopteri > Perciformes > Percidae > Sander > Sander vitreus. The sequence continues at coordinate 7,789,587 of NC_135869.1, read as the reverse complement.
CCCGTTTCTCCTTGTCATCACTTTTCTCGCTCGTCAGAGGGCTCCTCGTCTTCTCTTGCCTCTCGTTCATCTCTGGTCTTTCGCTCCTGCCTTTCTCCGCAGGTCTCGATCCATCTCGCCTACTTTCTGCAGTTGAACGGACAGCCTCATCTCTCTTTCTGCTGCCTTCTGGACCTCGCTCTCTGTCTTGTTCCATTTGCTTGTTCAGATGCCTGTCTCTCTCTTTAATGCTCTCCCTTTCTTTTTCTCTTCTCCTCTCATCATCCTTCTCTCTTTGACGCCCATTTGTGACAGGAGAGCGAGAGGCGGGTAACGGGGAATTGTGAGACGGATGACTTCCTTCATTTCTCCTGTCATTTTTCTGTTGGGAAGGAGACACCTCTCTCTCCTGTCTCTTAGCAGTGTCTCTTCTGTTGTCCCTTTCATTTGGCGCCCTTGAGTGTAGATCTCTCTCAGTCCTGCGCTCTCTTTCTCCACTCCTCTCCCTCTTCGGTGGAGGCGAGGGAGATGAGGAGTCATGCCTCTTTTTTTCCTGTTTATTCCTCTCTTTTTCCCGCTCAGTGTCTCTGCTCCTTTCCATCCTAGTCTCCTGTTTGGGTGGAGGAGAAGGAGAACGGGATGAGGAGGAGGGATGTCTTGTCCTCTGAGGAAGGATCTCCTTTCCTTTGTCCCTCTTTTCTCTGCTTCTTGAACGCCTCCCTTTCTCTGCATCTCTGCTTTTTGAAAGGCTGCCTTTCTCCACATCTCTGCTCCTTGACCGCCTCCCTTTCTCCACATCTCTGCTTCTGGAGCTCCTTACTTTCTCCCTCTCTTTTTCTCTGCTCTTTGAACGCCTCCCTCTCTCGTTGTCTCTGCTCCTTGATCGCCTTCCTTTCTCCATCTCTCTGCTTCTGGGGCTCCTTTCTCTCTCACTCTCCTTTTCCGTACTCCTGGAACGCTTCCTTTTCTCCATCTCTCTGCTTCTTGAACGCCTCCCTTTCTCCCTCTCGTTGTCTATGCTCCTGGAACGCCTCCCTTTCTCCCTCTCCCTGCTTTTTTCGGTCTGTGGCGGTGGAGAAGGGGATGAAGAGTCATGTCTCCTCTTGGAGGTCTTCTCCATCTCACTCGGCCGCTCTTTTTCTCTCTCAAAATTTGGCCTCTTCTAGATGAGGAAAGATTTATTGATGTCATTCTAAATTCTATGTTCATGATAGATACATGATAATATTAATTAGTTTAAATGTAGTTTAAGATACTATGAGCAAAAGAAACACATCCAACCGAAGGTTTCCAAAGGTTAAGTCCAATGCAACAGCCTCAGCCTTACCCCTTCGCCTCCCTGATGCTGTGGAAAGTGGTCCTCGTAGCCACGTCTCCTCCTGTCTGGCGATCTCCCCTTTCTACCTTCATCAGCTTTTCTTGCAATTTGATCCTGTTGACGTGATTTCAGTGGAGCTGGAGACTGGCTGTTGATATATCACAGGAAAAAAAATAGCATTTACTGAAACATCCCTGTCTGGAAGATGGATTTTGGTTTAGCCCAATACAGTCCTATAAAGGGTTCAGTATGTTTAAACAAACTAGTTTGAACAAAGTGTCAGAAAGTCTCAAAAAGGCAAAAGTGTTTAGAGCTGTTCCAAAGTGCCAGACAATATTTTTATCATATCATCTTATCTCATACCTGTGAACAGAGCTGGAGGAGACACTCCTGTGTCGCACTGCCTTTGCTTTCGGAGGACTCACACTTTTACTCTTCTTTGTTTTCTTTTTTGACTTCTTCTGCTTCTCATCTGACGAACTTGAGGGTGAGGATCAGAGGAGACAGGAATTTACACCTAATCCCATATATTCAGTGTATTTGTTCTAAATCATACTAAAAAGGCAGAAGTCTCGGTCTGTGAGTCTGTCTCACGAAGTGACCCGCGTCCGTTGCCGAGGGTAATAAAACAAAAACTAGGAGTCTCCGTAATGTGAACAAGCACAAACCAACATGGCTAACATACTTTTATTAACTCCTATAACAGCACACGCTGCAGCTTCACTTCTGCCTTGTCTACCCTTCACAACAAGAGCCCAACTTAAATTCGCTCAAAGCATTTCGCTAAGAGGAAATGCATTAAAATAGGTTACACTACGCTAACAACATTTTTGCCGACACTAGATATCTATCTATAAATTGCAGGTACGTCTGTTATTCGCATCTCTCTCAAACTTGACAAGTATCTTGCTACAGGCACGAGTAAGTGCAGTGCCAAGTTTGACATTGTTTGGATTAGAAATGCAAAAGATATCGTTAAATATATGTCGGTAAAAGAAGCACACATTGGCTTTTGCCGCTCTAGCCGCTGGCCACTCGCCTTCTCACACTGCACTCAGCGCAGGACCAGACAGAGGGTCAAAGAAAGCAGCAGAGCTTTGGCAGCTAAAATGTGAAATACACATTCTGAATCTGCAACGTTCTCTGTCAGGTAAATCAGTAAGTCAGTAGCAGGCTATACAGTGGAGTTGCATATTAAGTGGTTTGGGGTCATTCTGTAATTATGGGGTACAATTTGGTTTTGAAAAATTCTACAAGCAGCAATACCACAGGCCAAGCAATTGGCCCATTCCAAACAGGCACATTTTTAACAGGCGTATTAAGTTGATGTGAGCTGTAATTCACCACTTCTAAGTAGAAGATAACGTAATCTCCGAGCCTGACCAGGCAAAGCCTCTTTTCCTCCGGGCAGCTGCCTCCGTCTCACTCAGACTCACCCTGAGTCCAGTTCCAAAGTTGCCTGAACCATCGATGTTTAACAATATTCATTCCGGACTGTACCGCGTTAACATTTTCACAGAGCGGACTAGAGGACTCAACGTGGTAGAATGATTTTACCTCAAGGCTCTTTTACCTTGGGCCCCCAGGCAGTTGCCTGCCTTGCCTAAAGGTAAAGTCTGCTCTTGGTGTTTTTACAGTAAACTAGAGTGTATTTCACTGGTGTTTCTGACCATGAGTAGTTACAACTTTGAAATGGCCAAGGCCAAGCAATCGGCACATTCCAAACAGGCACAGTTTAAACAAGCACTGCACTTGTGTTAAAACAAAAGCAGGTTTGGTAATCCCCAATAAATACAATATCCAAGAAACAAATTGAAGTTTTATATGTATAAATTTTTTTTTGGAGCTACAGCTTTCAGACCAAGAACAAAAACTCATTCTCTTTCTAGTCAAATTTCCCATTTACAGTATGAACTCTGCCACTTGGGTCAAGAACAAAGCTCACGCTGGTATAAGGGAAGACAGATATGATAGACACAAACGCCTACCTGTCTTCTTCTTCTTCATCATCATCTTCTGATGCATCACTGAAACACAAATTTTCCAGTCAATCACGGTCCATGTGAAAGGTTTAAATGAAATAAGAATTCAGTAATGGAATACCGTTTCTTTTTCTTCTTTTTGGATTTCGTCTTTTCTCGTGGAGGAGATGGGGAGGGACTCTCTGAGCTGCTGACCGAAGACAAAAAATTGTCAGACCTTTTCTTTATTGTCAGTTTTCTGCTCCTATCAAGTTCATTTTCTCACCTGTCTCTGTTCTTGTTTTTCTTTTTCTTCTTCCGACTGCGCTTCTTGGGAGGAGAATCTGAATTGTCTGAATCTTCCACCAATCTGAGAGAGCAAAGGCAACATACCTCAAGTCAGGAACAGAAATAATGCTGAGTGATGAGTGAACCTATTACATTGTAAAAATCGATTCACAGAATTCCAAAAATTGATTCACATAAATACATTTTTTTTTTTACTGTATGTCTACTGCAATCACATGGGAAAAGTAACTACATTTACATACTCTGAATCTTTTTTTTTTAAGATTATGTTTTTGGGCATTTCCAGTCTTTATTTGGACAGGACAGCTGAAGACATGAAAGGGGAGAGAGAGGGGGGAATGACATGCAGCAAAGGGCCGCAGGTCGGAGTCAAACCCGGGCCCGCTGCATCGAGGAGTAAACATCTATATATGGACGCCTGCTCTACCAACTGAGCTATCCGGGCACCCGTGAATCGTTTTTGAATCGAAAATCGATATCGAATCATGACATTTTCTGAATCGTGCACCCCTAGTGACCATAGTAACTGTGGTTTTAGGATTGACAATGAAGTATTTCTTAAAACAAGTATTGCAATGTCTTAAAAAGCATATATGTTTATGCTGCATAAACTTTACTCCATCAGCTGACATTTGGCAACACTGTGACTTCTTTAGATGACGCTTGTTTTTTAGACTCTGTATGAGCCAAGAATGGATTACATCACTTATAACCAGCATTGAAGGTCCTGCTCACGACTACATTTTAATGCAAAATACCTTTGAAAATATTATAAGTTAAAGACTAGAGAGTTAACTGCTTTGGGTTAGGTAACTCAAGCAGTTTTGAAATCTCTGAAAGCTAATGGAACACTGAGCCAAACACGCTGCTGTTATCTGTGTTAAAAAAAAAAAAAAGAATTCTTTTGGTGAGTGTGCTGTCACTAACACTAGTTTATTTTTGCCTGACTACATGCTCATTTTGCAGTTTTCCGGTCCTATAGCTGTGTGCAAAGCTCTTTTTCGCTGTATTTTGTCCAGTTTTTGTTTTAAGATTATTTATGGGGCATTTTTAGAAGACATGAAAGGGGAAAGAGAGGGAAAATGCCATGCAGTAAAGGGCCGCAGGTCGGAATTAAACCCCTGGCTGCTGCGGCAAGGACTGAGCTTCCGTTCATGGGACGCACGCTCAACGAGGTGAGCTACCCAGGCGCCCCAATTTTGTCCCATTTTTAAAGCCTTTTTAACAAGGCTGGAAAATATTGACAAATATTTTTAGCCACAATGTCCAGCTCTGTTACTTGGCTAGATTTAAATGTAAAAGAGACATTCATTTGATATGCACACCAGCACTGTGGGTGGTTTTTGACCTACGTATATTTCTGCTGCTGCTGCCTTTCCCTCTCCAGGCGTTCTTGCTCTTTCTTCTCCTTTTCTCTCTCCTTGCGGTCAGCATGGAAGGATGACCCGTCCACATAGTCGCTGGTGATGCCAAAAGCAGCACGAAGACGGTCGTTCTTCTGCTGGTTGGCTGCAGCCAGAGCATGAGTCTCTGTCGCCCTGAGAGAAAACAAACCGCTTTGTATTACTGACACTGTGCAATGTGGACTATATAATGCTCTGGGTACTAAATCTGTGTAGAGTGCATTTGTGGTGGATATCAGGTGGGGTAAAAAAAAGTTGTAAACATTTTTTTTTTATTTTAATATTTTTATTATTCTGATGTATATAGTCTTTTTTTCCTACATATCACTTTTTTCAGTGTACAATGCCAAGTCTTTAAGACCCACAGCCCCCTCCTGGCATCACCACACAGCTAGCATACGGTGATGTCTTCCATGAGTTCACCTGGAACTCCCAGATAGCAAGTCTGTTAAGTTACGTCTGTTCCTCTCTGTTGTTTTTTTTCATATAGAATCTGGCTGGTTAAAGTCAGCCAGAAAACAACAACAACGAAGAGAAACGGACTTACTTGCGGTTTGGGAGTTCCAGGTGACCGTGTGAAAGCCCTTACTGCGGTCAAGCAGTCGTGCAGGGAGAGGAGGCCGAAGCGGGGGTTTTCACAGATGGGTCTGAATGCATTTGTAAGAGAGTCTCACAAACAGAGAAAGAGGGACAAGGAGGGGCTGATCGAATCATGTGTGCGCACCTCTACGATGAAATAAGATTTTACCCATTTTAAATATAAAAAAAAAAAACAAAAAAAAAAAAAAAAACAACAACAACATGTCGCGGTCAACGTTGATATTATGATGATCATCATCAAAACGGTATGTCTTTTAGGTTGTCTTCTTTCTCAAAATTAGAGCCACTAGAGAATTATTGTCTGTTTTTGTCGTACTTACGTTGGCCTCTCAGTGGTGGCGGGAGAGGGCTCCTGCTTCTCCTGTAGCATCATACGGAAACTGTTCACCTTCTCCTCGATTTCCTCAGCTGAATACCTGACCATCCAAACAGAAAAGTATTTAACACTGTACAGATCAAAAACAACAATCTTGCCCCTATTCACACTGCAGCAAGCTACTGTAGGTCCTTGTTATACAGTAGACTACATTTTCTGTACGACCAGTAAATTCATTACCCGTATGATAATCAATTGATCTAAATGAAAAGAAACCTGTTACACAGTTGCAAAGAAAAGATAAACACAAAATTAAGTAGTGCTAAAACAATTAGTTGATGCAGTAACAACTTGTATTGATAACTATTTTGAGAACGTATTAACCTTTGAAATAATTTACAAGTCAAAAGTCCAACAGCCCAACTTGGACAGACTATCTCCTTGGTGTGTCAGGGCCTTTAGCGAAACCCTGTGTAGTCCAGAGGCCAAAATACAATATTTGTCTTACCCTTGCTCCTCCATCATGTCCTGCAGCTCGGCACACTTGACCTCTAGCTGCCTCTTCCGTTGGTGTTCCAGGATGTCAGCATTGGGCTGCCTGTTGAGCTGACTCTCCAGTCTCTCCCGGTCCTTGTCATCCCGCTCACCCCCGCGCTCATCCCGCGGCCTTTTGACCCGCAGGCTCGATAGGTTGCGCTGTACATAGCCATTGGTGCCGCTGCCCCGCGGAGTTGTCAGGCCAATCCCATTGTACATGGCTCTGGAAAAAAAAGATAATTAATATTGTATTAAAAAAAAGCATTATCAGTGTCCATTTCCTATGAAAACTAATCCAATTTGATCCAGCATTTTTCATTGAAGCATACAGTGATAGATACAGTTCATTGGCCTGGAAACAGGCACGTGACAGTTTTGTCCCTTCTGCCATAGCATCACTAAACAAAACACAACAATTAACTATCATGTGTGTAGGTGCTATATGTATACGTTTAGGTATATGCGTATAAATGTGGATGTATCTGATGTCTTTCATGTAGCCATGTTGTGGTGTATAATGTATTTATGTGAAACTCTGTTCAGACTGTAGCAACAAATTTCCTTGGAAAACGAAAATAAAGAAGCTATCTGTTTGACAGTGTCTATGAAAGTAGGGTGGTTTTCTGAGGCCGGCATTTGGTAATATTATTTCTTACTTGCAGCCATAAGGATCTCCAAGATCTTACTCTATCACAAATCTATATATATATGTGTGTGTGTGTGTGTGTGTGTGTGTGTGTGTGTGTGTGTGTATCTCTCAATATCCTTGACATTAAACCTAAATGTCGTATTTAAACTTTTGTTTTGTTTGAAAGCTATCAGCACAGGCCTCTGCAGTTTATCACTTTGCCATTTTAATCATTTAAAAATACTGAGGGACTTGTATTCTAAGATGGCTGACATAAATTAACTAGTAGTGATCATTCAAGATAACTGACATGGCCGTATTTTTAAGTCCTAACGTACATTAGCTATATATATATGGAGGTGGCTGACAAAATAGCAGAAACAGTAATTCAGTAACGTTAGCTAGCTAATTCATGAAATCACTAAAAGACAAACAACTAACATTAAAACAGGCGGCATTTTTAGAAGTGTGGCACAGGTTTCTCGCAAGGTATCACAGGCTTATGAAACATTGAGTGTATCTGTGTGTATCTTATAGGATCTAAATATAAATTCATATCTCGAGAATATATGCACGATAAATTACATTTTGTCACGCATTAACACGTGCGCCAAAATAGGCCTGTTGCTACGTCTGAATAGTAAATGTATGATGATGACTAAGACAAACCAACGAATTCCATATTGGAACTCAGTGGATACGGCTAATATGGCTGAAAGTCACTGATTCAATATTTAGTTTAATAAGCAACGCGGTAAATTTAATGCTACACATTTCTAAAGGCCCAACCACACTTATGCGTAGCGAACAATTCCCATTTAAGCTAACGTTAGCAAGCTAACGTATTTGCTACGTACCAGTGTTTTCTCCCGGAGCAGAAAGAAAACGGTGTCCGAATGAATTTGTCGATAAATAATATCCGGTTGAATCTGACAATAAAACACGCCTTATAATAACTGAGTCTTAGAACTATGAAAAATAAAGAAATGTGGCTGGTTTGCTATCAGCTAGCTAGCTGGTCTGATCTCCAACCAAAGGAGGAACAAGATGAAAACCAAATGACGTCATACGCATGGGATGCACGTTTAACCTGCGATGTGTTCAGGGATTCAGCTCAAAATAGGTTTAATCAAAGTTTGGTGAAAAAATGAATACATTATGCCCTATCTATATATCAATACATACATACATACATATATAGATAAATACATACATACATACATACATACATACATACATACATACATACAATTTAATTTTATAATTTATACTGTTTATTGATCCCCAGTGGGGAAATTACAATTCACACTCTGTTTGTTAGAAATCACTACACACAGGCCTGAAATACACACACACATGCTCAGGACCTATTCATGCACAAATGGTGAGATGTCAGAGTGAGTGGGCTGCCAGTGCTGGACCAGCGCCCTGAGCGGTTGGGGGGTACGGTGCCTTGCTCAAGAGCACCTGGCCGTGCCCAGGAGGTGAACTGGCATCTCTCCAGCTACCAATCCACACTCTGTACTTTGGTCCGTACTGGGACTTGAACCGGCGACCCAACAGGTGTGTTACAAGGCTGGATTATCGACCGAGTATGGGCAACTTCTGCATTTAACAATAGCAGTGATTCAAGATCATTGGCATTAGTGAATTTCCAGTCCTCTGTGTGGCAATTACTTTGTAATTGCTTAATTGTACTTTTTTAACGTAATCTTAAGTCCCTTTGTTTCAGAGAGACCAGTGATATATTTCAGTCTATATTATGCTTATTTTTTTAAACAACATGTAATTGTTCACCCATTGATAAACTTAAACAAAAAGTAAGGAAATTTATGTTTGGTAGATTATTTCTCTGTGGTAACAATGCTTTTTGGCAATAAATCTTATACCGTTGGAAAGCCTGTTTAGTTCCCTTTCAAATGGTGCCCCATTTGTAAGGAACATGCATTTGTGGAAGGAGCAGCAGCGCTGAGTATGTGGGTTGCGCCCATGAAAAATTTGCCAAAACTACTGCCATGTCCTGCCATGACATGCTAGTTGAAGAATGGGATGCCATCCCACAGCAGTGTGTGACCAGGCTGGTGACCAGCATGAGGAGGAGGTTCCAGGCTGTTGTGGCTGTGTATGGTTCTTCCACATGCTACTGAGGCTCCTGTTTGTGAAATGAATTTGGGGAATCTGAGCAAAATATGTTGAAAAAGATATGTGCCAGGGGCTCAATATGGGCCCACTGCTAATTTCTCTGGACTCAATATTATATTAATTGAATTCGGTCACATGTTGCTTTCAATCCCCTGGAGTAGGCTACTCCTCCATCTCCTCCTCCCTACATTTTTTAAGGATATAAAAGTGCACAAGCCCTGAGGCTCAAGAACCTTTGTTTTTTTGTTGACACAAATAGATTTTGTAATCATTGTTAAATTGCCATCAAATAAATGATACCAAACACTTTTGTTTCACTCACCAAAAGTTGATTGGAACCTGTAAATAAAAATTATTATAGGGTTTTCAAGGTTCACATTACGTTGATAAAGGCTGCCCCTTTGTGGCAAAATTGAGAACTGCATTTCAATCTTCCTGAGAAATAATAAAGGAAGGTTCAACTCATATTAACAACATGGATTTTTTTATTTCTATGGTTTTAGAATAATACTGACTGGTCAACCGCTCAGTGAACAAATTGCCCTGGGTGAGAATAGGCACTAGTTAAGAAAACAGCCAAATGACTGTTTAAACTGTCCATCTATGTTTTAATAATTGTAACAATCAGATAAGCAATTCTGTGACTTCTTGCAAAATGGTCTACCCCTGTTAAAGTAATTTATGTTGCACATAATTCCTGTAATTGTTTTGTCATTATTGTTAAGTAGCTATATGTCCATACTCCACTGCGGTCTTGAGTCAACAAGAAATATGAATCTGAAATCAAACTGGATTTATTTTTTCTAAAAGGTCTTACAGGTAGGCTATATTTTTGTTTTGGCATCCAAGATTGTTTTTTTTTGTTTGAATTCATTACAATAAACGTACAATACAAAACACATTTACACACATAGAGTCAGAGTGTCATTTTTTCTACAGGCAAAAAACAACATAGATAGTAAAGTTTTTGTGAATATGACTTTTTCCAAGTAAAACAAAAGACTGAATTACAAATAATATACCTTTATCTACCATGTTGTGATCATAAAGCAAAACATAGAAAAGGTTTAATTGTTTATATAACAGTGTCAGAATAAATGTGAAAACGTTCTGCTTCCAGAAGTCGTAGCATACGTATCATGGACTATTATCTCTGTACATTGATTGCACATAATTAGAAAAAAACAATTAGTATTGCTGGAGGGAGCCGGAGACTTAATATTCAATTGTCAACGACTGCGTCTCTGTAAATGTTGTGATGATAGATAAAAAACTTGAACTTGTTTTTTTCATATTTTTATTATCCTTTATCATATTCTATTCTATATTTATTTTTCTTGACTTTTGCAGTAATTGCTTTTGTTTTTATTTCTTCTTACTTCGTTTATTGTTATGCACCCTCATCTTGGCAATATTATTTATATTAATATTAACCTGATTCTGACTACATTTCCCAGAATGCCATCGCCTGATTTTGACGCACATTTTGACATAAATACACCCTGCCAGAGTTCGACCGTTAGTGTGTCACCGAAGTCAGTAAAGGAGGCGTGTGTGTTGCTGCAGTGCGGGGTCGTTTCCCTACTAAACATATAACGAAATTCACAATAGAAACCTAACCGACGGTGGTTCAGTAAGGATGGCTGACGGAGACAACAAAAGCGCAAATATGCTAGTGAGTATAAACCACCTTTTTTTTTTTTTTTTTTTAACTAACGTTAGTGAATTTAAAAGGGTTCTGTCTGCTCTGGGTGTGTTTAACAGTAAGGTTAGCATTAACGGCTAATCTGGTGGCATTTACGCAGCCGACGATGACCCTTATTTGTAGATTTGTTTAATCATCGTGAATTTTGCACCGCCAAGTAGCAGAGCAACCCAACTAGCGAGTTAAAGCTAATCCGACTATCCGCTATACCGCTACCTTGTGACAGCTCTCTGCAGCTAGCTTGCTAGCTAATGTCAGTTAGCTGGCTATGTAGTTAACGCTAGCTAGCGTTACTACGCCTTCCAGTTAGCTCCAGTAGAGACTATTCTCTTTGTAACATTGCTATCGACTGCTAACGCTAATTAGCAGCGGTTTTTTTTAATTTTTTATTATGTTATGTGTTTAATATGTTATTGACAGACTGCTAACTCTAATTTAAAAGCTTGAAATCGAGTTATGACGTTTTACCTCGGCGTATCTTGATAAACGTGTGGTTAGCGCTAGTCAGTTCCCCTTTATGCACTGAGGAAATACCGCACAGTCATATCAAGTTAGTAGGAAATACCGTTATCGTGTCCTTGCTTATCGCCACAGGCCCCCACACCCTCGATTTTGGACTTGCATACATTTGTAATCATTTTAAATTCAAAATGCATTGCATTGTTGCAAACATTACCAGCTAGTTTCCACAAACCCCTATGAACCAATATTACAGAATAAAACTATTTGCGTTTTTATAATTTTACATTAGGGCTCAAGTTGCATGGCCCAGGGGAAACTACTGTCCTTCTGTAGATATATCCCTGGTCACTATAATCATGCTCATATTATGAAAATGTTAAGTTTCGAACGGACTCCTCAGTAATGTGGTTGTTTTGTAACGTGTATAATGTTGTGTTCAGGCTCAGGAAACGGCCCAACTGGAGGAGCAGCTGCAGGGCTGGGGTGAAGTGATCCTGGCCGGGGATCGCGTTGTGCGCTGGGAGAAACCTTGGTTCCCTGGAGCCCTGATGGCTGCCACCACTGTGCTCTTTCTGTGAGTCTATTTTACTGTGTCACAGGGTTACACACACAGCTGGGCACATAGTTGGCATTGCACACATTTCCTTCCGCTCAGCATTAAGACAGATTTCTAACAAGAAGTGTCTACACTAACTCAGCTGCTCTGGTTCAGAATGTAATTGCAGGCGGAGTGTCCTAAAACACACATGTTCCCACGTTTTTTTGAAATGCAAAGCCTGAAGAAGGAAACAATATAGATTATACCAGATTTTCCTAAATGAGCTTAGGTTATAACATTCATTGGTTAGTCAGAATAGTTATAACATTGTAACTAAATAATCCATATTAGAACGCTATGGGACTGTCTTTTTGCTAAAAGTTAATTCCTTTTATGTTAATTCACACACCTTTCTTCTCAATAACTGGCTTGTGGTCAGTCTTGGTACTTTTAGGTCTCTGCAGATGGTTTTTAACATTACACCTTAAAAAAAACACAGAAGGGAATGTGAATAACAGATTTAATTCCTGCATGGATGATACAAAATGCTCGTTATTCCATTGCGAGCACCTGAAATGAAACTGGTTCTTAACCGTGACAAACTGCTTTGTCTTCCTCCAGGCTGATTTACTACCTGGACCCATCAGTGCTGACTGGGCTCTCCTGCGCTGTCATGTTGCTCTGCCTAGCAGACTACCTGGTACCCACACTCGCACCCAGAGTCTTTGGTTCCAATAAGTGGTGAGAGCATGAGGATGAAAGTCACATTGCTGGGGGAAACGATTAAATGGGCTTTCCATAAGACCATAATCTGGTTTATTTCCTACCTTTTTTAAAAATATGTTCCTCTGTTTTGGCTTTCTAAGTAATTTCCTCTGTTTTATGTAAGGAGTCTGTGCTAGTTATGGAAATGGAATTTTCTGTATTGCACTCGCATATCAAAATGAACCTGCACACCTACACCTGGCTGGACAATTGCACCAATCACTGGGATGCCATTGTTTTTCTGTGTCTAATCCCATTTTAAGGAGTAATATAGGCCGTAAATACTGCTTATGTGAGGCATATCCTCATCTGAATAACATATTTTAGCAGCTGCATCCAATCGTATCTGCATGGATAGGAAAACGGACTGAAAATCAACAAGAACAACCTTTTTTTAAAGAGCATGTAGATGAAAAAGTGATTTAGTTCTGCGTCAGATTGTAAATGAATCGTTGACTGGAACTCAGGGTTTCTTGTTAGCTGGGGCCTAAGCAAATAACAGTGGTATTAAATTGGAACCAAACCATCACTTGGAGATTTGCTAGGTTCTTCGGCTGATGATAGATGGAGACAAATCATAGCAGTTATCTTTACATAATTATTATTTACAGAGAACCAACAATTCCCAGAAAAGCATGCATTTGATGTGACCACAGCAAGGAAAAGCTTTCTTAACAGGCAGAAACCTCTAGCAGAACCTGAGCAATTTCACTTTGGTGGGAAAGGGGAGTTCTCTCTTTTTGCCTGTACCGAATATGACAGTCTGAATCTTGTCCTACATGGTGTACAACCATTTAATTGCGCTTTGATATTACACAGATCTTACCGAACAGCCCCTTGACTCAGCTGCGTGTATTTGATGGTGAGAACCAGACACCCAGGATAGAGTAACAGCTTGCAGTTGGCGCAGTGTGTTGGATGTCTGTCCTCCACCAGACGAATTCAATCTCTCAATATATGACCCTGCATCAGCAGAGCATGACCTGTAACCTTTTACACTGCTGCACATTCCATAGGCCGAGGCAGCAAACATGTTGGGTCAGTTTGGTACTTCAGTGCATTATTTGGATAAATGGTGAAGAGATGTCAGGGTGTTTACATGCTACATTATATTCAGTGGTTTCTGAGTAGGTTAAAAGCACCAGTCTTTTGTCAGGAGTTTAGTTATAGGGGAAGTTAACTCCGGGGGGGGGGGGTACAAACGTGCGTGCCTGGGTTTAAAAGGCAGCTTTGTATTTCTAGATGTAGGCCAGGAAAGAGTAGCTATTTATCTGTGGAGTCTGATTCTTTGTGCACATGCTGTGCAGCTCAGGCTGCTGCTGAGCCTGCAGCTTCACAAGGCAGAGTCTGCCAGATAGCAGGAGAATGTCTGTGAGGGCCGGTTAAACAGGGCTATCAAAGTATGGTCACGGTCCCATTTTGGCTCCCTGACAACAAGGACGGAAATAGGGGACGATGGCTAAGCAGAAAATGAAGGCCTCTTTTCCCAGCTGCCCTCCTTCCCTCCATAGTCAAGCCCTTCTCTCGCTCTTGCCAGTGTTAATCCCTATAGTCTTACATCACTAGAATATACAAGCACAGGATGTTTTCTGGCCCTTCGTATCGGACTAGTGGTTCAATCAAAACTTTGGCTCTAGTAAAACTGTGAAAAGCGGCCGTCAATTTCCCAGAGCCAATGTCTAAATTTCTAAATCGCCTGTGTTCAAGCAACAGGCCAAAACTCCAAAATGAGCAATTAAATATAACAAGACTAAACGCCAACAAATATTCACAATTGGGGTCAGAACCAGAAAGAGAACTTATCAAAATGGATTAATTTTTTGTTATCTAAGGGAGATGACACATGGTAAACAATCTGATTAAACCAAGGATTCAGGCAACACCACTAACTCTACAGTCACCATAAATGAGGGAGTCGTTGCAAATGTTCACTATGTGATACTTTTCTCTATCAAAGAGCATTGGCAAGTGAAGATAGCTGTCTTGATGTGAGAAACCACAATTAATTTATCAGCTTCCTCTTGATGACCAGAAAAGGTGTTGGTGGTGACTATTTGTTTGCTTTTATTAAACAAAAACTCTGCCAGGATACCGTTAGTTTTGTGTTTTTAATCACATCCTTGTCCTCAATCTCTCCGTGTGCACAGGACCACCGAGCAGCAGCAACGTTTCCACGAGATCTGCGGTAACCTGGTGAAGACCCAGCGTCGGATCGTGGGCTGGTGGAAGCGTCTCTGCGCCCTCAAGGAGGAGAAGCCCAAAATGGTAAATGACAATACCAAAGTTTAATCTGACTCTCCCACCCACACACAATATGTCAGTAAAAGTTGGCTATTACATATTGTAGACATCAGCCTAAAAGCTGTCTGCAGTGCTGCATGAACTGCAGTAAATGGAGCCTTCCTATCTGTCTCTTACAATGGTGCGCTTTCTCTGTGCTCCAGATAAAAATATCCTCAGCTGATTTGGCTTTGCTGCTCCACTTAGCAAACCTCAAACTGGGTTACAGACTGTGATAATGGCTGTGTTTTTCACAGCATGCTTGAACCCAGTTAGACACGCTGTTAAATCACATTCTGTAATTCAATGGCACCTTTTGTTGGTTTCTTCAAAATTACAGCGTATGTTCTGCTGATGAAACAAAATTGATATATGTTGCAGGACATGTAAAGAATGACTCTTTAAACTCATTAAATGATGCTCTGTGTGCAGTCAGGATGCAGTTTGAGTAGCTGAACTGCTGTTGGTTGAAATGTAACATGACCTCCCTGTTCACAGTACTTTGCCTCAGTGATCAGCAGCTTGCTGGTAGTGGCCTGGATCGGACAGCAGGTGCACAACCTCTTCCTCACCTACCTGATTGGTGAGTATTTACAACATGCTTGAACAACTACATGTTTTTTGTCTTCTGAAATGTCATTATTACAAATAAATAACACGGATCCATTTTAATGTAGGTATAGTAAAGTTTTTGACAGTTGAGTAACTTTATGTATTCATGCAGTGTAGTTGGAGGCGAGATGTGAGGCCTGACCTTAGATCTAAATAAGTTCCAACATATCTAGTGAGAGAACGAAACTGGAATCAGGGGCTACATTTCATTCACTAAAAGGTAAATAAAACATTGTATGGTTTTCTACTCATTTTAAGTAGGGATGCACCGAGCCAACTTTTTATTTTCATTTTTTATTTTTTTTTACTACCAATACCTGGGCTTTAGGTATCGGTCAGTTCAGAGTCGGAGTGAAGTTATTTAATTTTTTTTTTTTTTTGAAAAGGCATTTAAAGCCTTCTGTGGCAGCTGTTTAGCATGCATGTTTTTTTCTTAAGTATCGGTTTAGGCACGGGCACACTTTTTTTAAAAGTATCATTTTTGCACCAGTACGGGGGAAAAAAACCCAAACAATGCCTAACTTTAGGCAACAGACAGTAACAGTATTATTAAATTAGTGGAGTTTTTTTCTTAATGACTGATATTCAGTCTTTACTGCAAATTGAGACCAAAATAGGAGGAAAAGTAGCCTGACAAGCCACACCCACATCAAGATGTTGGGTCTGGGAACTCACCATTGACAGTGCTCAATCTGAGGGGCAGGATAAACGGTTGTCTTTCAAATTCCCTCTGCACGCAATAGGATAGCGCTACAACCAGGCAGAGCAACGAAGAAGGTAGCGGAGCTAGTTGATAGATTAAATGTTGGCCGTATCCGGTCAGCAAAACTCCGAACACATCTTCCTTTTTAAAGAATGATTTCAGTGCCGTTCTTTTCTCAAAGAAAAGCTTAACTCCAAAGTCTTCCAGAAAACCGCTGTTCCTAGCAGCAGCCATAAGCCCACCAACTCTATACACGATGTGATTGGCCTGACCAGAATTTATTTTTTTTTTTCTTCAGCTCGCAAGCTACAGGAGAGTGCCTAGACACCCCCCCCAAATTAAATTAGCTGCCGCTAGGGTGCGTCTAGATTTCTAGGCAAGAGGAAAAGTGCATTGAAACCTGAAATTGTCTCTCAGGACAAACACTCCTGTCAGCCTTCAGCTGCACAGCAGTGCCCCAGGGAAAGTGACAGTTGGTGTATCAGCTGGCTGTGTGGGAGCCAGTTCTCTGTTGCATAAGCTGAGACATGTCAAGGGTTCTTCTGATGGGAAAACCATGGAGTAGAAATTATTTCAGAGTGTGCATGACTCTGAAATGACAAAGGAGTCTGTATTTTAAAGCTTTTGTGTGTAGAGTCTGTCTCCCCCATGAGGAATTCTAAGTAATGACAACAAAGCTGTTTGCGCATCCACATGATCAATACTATCGTGCACCCCCCACCCCTCCCCCATACAGTTGCTAGTATGCAAGGAGGACATGGAGGATTAAAAAACTGACTCTTCGGAAGAGCTATCATGTTGACTTTGTTCCTCATCGGTGTTGGAATGTAAAAAAACATCCTTTTGATAAGAAATTGGAGTTATGTTAATGTTGTGGCATCTTATTTGTTTCAGTTGCCTAGCAGCAATGTTTGAACATTTAGCCTTTTTTCCTCTTGTTAAAAACAAAACTCACAGGTTTCTTTTTAAAGGCAGCAATTTAAAGATCCCACAGGCCATAGCATCTCTGGAGCTACTGAAAATAAGTTTGTGAAATGCATATTGGAAGCATTTGTTAAACTTTTCAGTGTTATTTAAAGTGTGCTGAGTGTTTGGCACAAGGTATTTGGCTTTATTAATGTGAGTAGAGTCTCAACAATCATTTTGACTGTATCTGAGGAACAACTTTTCATTCAATACTTAATGGAAAACTCAAACAATATTGGATTTGTGAACTACATCAGTATAGTCAATGAGATGCGTGGATGGATGTAGCTTAGGAGAGGTCTAATCACGTGGCAATCATTTATTTATTTTTTTCTTTCTGCAGTGAACTTCCTGCTGCTGCTGCCCGGCCTGAACCAGCACGGCGTCATCACCAAGTATGCATCAATGGCCAAGAGGGAGATCAACAAACTGCTCAAACAGAAGGAGAAGAAGAACGAGTAGACGGAAAGTGTGAAGAGGATATCTCTGAAAGATAAACCATGACAAAATGGAAGGTGGGAAGGAAGTTGTTTGAAGAAAAGAGGAGAGCAAAAAAAGTAAAGAGCCTCCTGGTTCCTCGGTCTCTGCCACAGAGCAAGACACCCTTTTTTCACACATTGGATAAGTTTAATTTCTCTTCCACCATTTGACGTTCGAACCTCGCATCCACTAGTTTTTTTATTTTTTTTTTTTATTTTGAATTTATCTGCCATGCATGCAGCCACCACGTGAAGGTTATCTGATATTGTCACTTGTTCGTACGCAGCACTGAAAGGCTCAACAACACACACGCTCCCCTGCCCTGTACACAGTTTAAAACCTTCTTTCTGTTCAGGTGTGCTTCATTTTAAGATGTCAGTAATGCTTTTAAGCCATTCCCTCTACTTAAACAAAGTGACTACTGAGCAGTTTTTGTAGCATTACTGCATCATTTTAACCTCATAGATTCCTCAGTTTTTTGTTTTTTTTTCCCCCAGGACAGGTCATGTACATTTTTACTTTTTTGTTTATTCTGCTTTGGTTGTATTAAAAAATAACGCAGAAAACTGGATTTAAAGCTGAGCTTGTCGGGAGTGCAAATGTTTCTTGACGCAAGCCTACTGCTGTACTGCTGCTAGCTGGACTCTGGTCTATTTGCTCTTCTATAAAACCCCAGTGTGTTAATGGTGTGGGGTGTCTATGTAAATAGGCCTATCACTTTGTCACTGTCAGTTTTCCTTTTCTGTTATTTATGTGGTCTGTCCTTCTCAATCTTGTTTCTGGTTTGATTACTGTCTTTAAACTCACTTCATTTTTTTTGTCTTTATTGGAGTTCATTATGAAAACAAATAAAGTGATTTAAATGAATTTTCAATGGCCTTTTGTGTTTCTTGGTTTAAAGCTGACTTGTGTATTGGTAGCTGTATTTTCATAGCTTTCATTGCCATAACTGGCCTGAATGTTGTGTATGGAAATTTGGCCTGGCCTGACCCTCAGTTATAGTGATGGAAAAATCAAAGTGTTGCTCAAACTTAATTTTCTCAGACCCTGCAGTCTCTTCAGGACTTCAGTGTCTTTCAGCTCTTGTTTTGGCCACAACAGGATGCGTTTTATTTTTGACAAAATAACTCCCTGTATACTACCTGCTCAGCAGCAGACACACTGTTAAAGACTAGAAGGTGAACTGCTATAATTAACATAAGCATTTAGCAACTGAAGTGACCAATGTTTTCCTAAGGAGCTAGTTGGTTTTTTTTTGCATAATGCAAAAGCATTAATTTGATTTGTCCAAAATGAGTAAGAACCGACTGACAAATGTGTGAGAAGTGGCAATCTGGGCCCAAAATGAGGACCTTTTGGCTTTTTAGATCATAAAATATCCCTAAGATGTGGCTGGGGACTTTTCCCATTTTGATTATTTTTATTTATGATCTACAAAACACAAATCCAAGGGATAACATGTTGAGTGAGAATACTTCTAACATAGTCCCAAGATGCTACAAGACAAATGACATTATTAAAAATTAAACAATATATTCTTAAAAAATTACTAGCCCAGGTATAACCTGTCACCCTACTCCATAAAGAGACAGCAGACTGTACAGACGTGTTGACTGTGTTTCTCAATGTGTTACAGTACAACAATATTCAAAACAGAAGATACTTAAAATGTCTTTAATTTCTGCATATGTTATCTGACTGAAACTCTGTTGTTTCCCTCCTAGGACTGTTCCCAGTATTCACAAGTTCTTAGAGGAAGATGTCTGGTGACATGCCAAACTAAACACACTGCAGTCAAAATGTATTTCAAATGATCAGGTTGTCATGGACATCCATTGAGTTGTATTACAGAGGAGAAATCGGCTCTTTTATGGAAGTCTGACAATCAATGACTAATGAGCCACTTTTACCTCCATTACAATGTTCATCCTTAAGTAAAACATAATCAAACCATACGAGGAGTCAC
Source organism: Sander vitreus (assembly GCF_031162955.1). Classification (NCBI taxonomy): domain Eukaryota; kingdom Metazoa; phylum Chordata; class Actinopteri; order Perciformes; family Percidae; genus Sander; species Sander vitreus. Next base: position 7,769,917 of record NC_135869.1, on the reverse strand, counting down.
GGAAATGCCAGGATCATATATTAAATGTCGGAGTGTTGTGCAGTGTATAATTGGTGTAATGTGTGTCAGTACAGTCTGAGTGCAGAGCAGTCTGTCTCCCAGCGCCTCGCCGCCCACAGCAGCTTGTCTCTGGACCGTCTCCTAGGCTCACCTGGACCGTTCGTCTGCCTCTGTTCACCTGAAGACAGGTTTGTTCAGTCCTAATGGGTTTCCAAATACAACCTTAATACGATCAAACAGAAGCATTAGGTCCAAACAATACTCTGTCCACTGTCTTGTAGAATAACAGAGGTAGATACATATAATTGATTTGCACACTAACATTAATTATTCCAGTCCACCTCACAAGATGGATACACTATGTAACACCAGGAGTAGGTGATATGTAATCCTCTATCACACTATTTTATTTAAATGTGATATTTTAAGGAAAAGACATAAACAATCTGCATTAGGGGATGGGAGGAAAACGTACTCTGGTTTATTGACATTTCTTTAAACCAATCAGAATCGTCATGGGCGGTGCAAAACTCTGCACAGAGTCGCTGTAAAATAGTCGTGCGAGAGAAAACTCAGATTGGACAGATAGTCTAGCTAGCTGTCTGGATTTACCCTGCAGAGATCTGAGGAGCAGTTAACAATAGTCCTCATAAATCCACCGAATTTAAAATTCCAACACAAACAAAGCGGAAGGAAACGGAAAATACATGCATCGGGCGGAATTTCCTGCTGCACCGGAGCAATCCAGCAGGAGGAACGCGAAGGATATAGACTACCTCATCACAAACTCATATAACATGCCGAAAATGAAGTTTTGCTCATTGATTAGGAACATTACATATTGATAAGAACGTTTATCCTAATATTCTGTGTGTTGGCCAGAAATTGGCGGTTTCACACTGTGACCACTGGAGGACAGTGAATACACTCAGATGAGCTGTCAAGCTTTTATCATATACTACTTTCAAAATTAAAAAGTGAATCAAAAGACACCTCAATGTTTTTAATATTCTGATCACCACCAAGTATGTAAATAAAAGTGGACAAAACATTCACAAAGTGGTATTTTTTATTTATTGCAGGGCTGTTTGTTGCATTACATTGCAGGCTTCATAATGTTTTAATATTACTAGTGATTCATCCAAAGAATAATTATAATAATATTCAGTATAAATATCTGTCTTATTCCAACTAAATAGCGTGTGAGTTGTAGTGAATCATCTTGTTTATTGTTCTCCCCTTTCAGACATGCAATGAACTGGAAATTGTACATGCAGTCTCGTGTTTGAATCATTTAGGTTAAATTTAACCCAATGAACCAAAATTTACTTTTTCGTATGCCAGCCAAATGACTGTTCAAATTTTACCAGCCGTTGTTTTTTTGGCTGGTGAGTAAAGCAAATCAACCAGCCACTTGCATATTTTACCAGCATTTGGCTCCATTTTAACCGTGTACTGATCACCCTGGGTGTCATGTAACCAGAAAAGTAGTCCCAACCCAAATCATCATCTGTCTAAACCTCTCATTACACAAGTGATGCCGATGCTGACACAGACTAGGAGTCAAGAGCAATTTAATTTGTATTCTAATGTAGCTGGCTGAAATGGATTACAATGACTTTTGAAAGAAAGTGATTATATTTTCATGTACATTTATGCAGCAGAGTTCACCCTACCTGTCAGTATGTTGTGTTGGTGCCACTGTGTTGGTCTGCCACCAGCCAGTTGTGGCGAGCTGTCAGTTACTGGGGGTGTGTACCCTGCTTTGTAGGTGGTCCAGAAATGAGATGGAGCCTGTGGGTTGGTTATCTCTCTGACGGCCTGGCCACTGCGATACCGAGCCCAGTTTTCCACCTTTGGGTCGGTTCTCTGGAGCAAGACGGAGGCACAGAAGGGTGTGAGGGACCAAAGGTGTTGTGTCTCTTAAAAAAATGGGTTTTATTTACTGAATGAACTGACTGTGATGAATTAAGCCAATATATGTAAAGGTCCATAGAAACACCACAACCCAATGGTCTTTATACATAAACAATTAAATAAGAGAAAGCCACTTCTCTGACCACTAGATCTAACAAATAGAAAGACTGATACAGGGCTGACAATGCTGGTCTTATTTGCCATTACTATACTTCGTTTTGGGTGTAACTTTATTGTTCATATCCATGTTTACTAGCTAGCAGTTTTCTTCATCCGGGCACATTGATGCATATCTTGTTTGCAGCATGGAGCACTAGAGCCAATATTTAACATTTATTTAATCATATTAAAATATAAATATAATTTCAAGAGTGTCCTGGCTAAACTAGGTACCACCAACAACAACAATGCCTTACAGACAAACAACAAAAGACAAATAAATTATATAATATGCCACAAAATCTGAAATAATCAGATTATAAAATCTCTAATAGAATCAGAATAAAATATTTACTTATAGAAAGAACCTAAATACCACCTTCAAACAACAACCCCAAAGCTTTCAGAAACCATAAAGATACATCAAAGGAGCCTGGAGTGATTGTGATGTATTCCTGATGTGATGTTTGCAGTTTTGCATTTCACTGTAACCTTACCGGCGTGATGTGTTTGGGCCTGTGCACGTCTTTAGTGTGTGACTGCAGCGGACACTGCAGCGGTGTGGAGATGTTACTAAGATCCAGCTGGGTCCGATGCTGTGAGGGGAAGCTGGGATCTCTCAGGTGGAAGATCAGAGGACGTCCGTCAGCCGACCTTCCAGAATAACTCTGACAAACATGAAGACACAAAATGATGAAAAGACTACTGAAAATGTATTCAACTGTCAGTTATTAACAGTGGGCTGCACCTGGTTGTGGGTGGTGGTGTAGGAGGGTGCTGTATCACCCAAGTTTAGGGTGCTCTGATGCAGATGCCTTGCTCTGGAGTTCTTTGCTTTCCTTCGACACTGCCAACCATGATGGGCCAACCTCTGGTCACCGTTCATCAGACTGTTCATGCTGACACCTTGGCCAAAGCTTCTGAGGGTTTATTTGCTTGTCTGAATCATAGACTCTAAAAATATTCTACTATGGTCTCTAATACAGTAGAAAAGGAAATGGGTGCACAGTTCCTACTTGAATCTCAGAGACAGAGCGAGAGATAGAGAGATACATATACATACATTATATTTTATATATCTTAAAAAGATTCAGTTCATTCACTGACATACACCTGTTTCTGTGATCAATCTTAAGTTAAGCACATTATAGGTGTCTTTAATTGAATATGTTGCACTGAGCGAAATGCTGACATATAATACATCTATAATCAAAGCTTTACAGATATGAATCAATAGAAATCAAATCACAAAGATTAGTGGCTGTCTTCGAATGCAACATTTGAAAGTCAAAATGAAATCCCTTTTGAAATATCTAACAGAGCAAAAAAATAAAGAGCACAATAAAGAAATTAGGTGAATCAGTGATGATACCTTCATCGTCTGCTGTGTTGTTACTTACCAGATAAGTCAGGCTGCGTCTGTGGAAACTTTGCTGTCATGGTGACAAGAAAACAAGAAAGCTACAGTGTGAATTTACACCATTCAAACATACACATTATAAATGAGTCCAAGTTTACTTCTGAAGTGTTTGTTAATCAGTCATATAATCAGTACATTTACTAATGTACTTTGTTACAATTTTGAGGTACACGTACTGTCCTTGAGTATATTTATTTTCCGTTACTTAATACTTCTCCACCATATTACAGAGGAAAATTACCAGATATAATAACTAATAATAATCTAGTTAGTTACTCAGATTAAGATTGAACATAAAAATGACAGATTATAAAATATGATGCATTGTCATTGAATAAAGTAACCAATAGTATATTATAAAGCATGTATAATAAGTTCCACAGCAAACAAGATAAATGTTTCAATGTTAATGCATCAATAACAATAAAATAATAATAATTCAATAATATAAGTGTGTAACACTGACAGTGGTGATTCTGCATAAAGAGTACTTTTGGTACATATAGGCTACTTTTTCTATACCTTTCTTAGTTTATTTTCAATTACTATTACTATATATATATATATATATATATATATATTAATATATAGATAGATAGATAGATAGATAGATAGATAGAATTGTGCCATATAAATACATTTGCCTTGCCTAGTTATATTATTTTTTATATTATAAATTATACATATTAAATAATATTATATATTATTTGTTTGCTTGATGCTGCTGCTTGACCCCCTGCAGCCGCAAGAGGAACTGCAGGCTTGGACAGTGAAAGGGAAACCACCGGCGTTCGTGCATCAATATCTCTCGGTCACCCTCCTCCTCCTCCTAGGTTCGGTTAACAACACACTGTTTCTTTGGCTGTATTGAAGGTTAGGCTGTTTCTCGTTCGTCGAAATGGCGTCTAACGGTAAGAAAACCTTTCCCCTTCTGTGCTTAAATAACGTTAACGTTATCGATGTTTTAACAGTGAAGGTTAACAAGCTAACGTTTATAACGTTAACGTTAGCTAGTGACAAGACACCGATTAGTGGTAAATGTTGGTTATAACGTGAGCTAGCTGCTAATTATATCTGTTTAAATTAACGTCACTGCTTAAAGACGTTTTTATTTTCAGATCACTCGGTTAGAATATCAAAGGACCTCACCACATCGCTTCTCCGATCGGAAGAAGGCTAACTAGCACTGACATAACTAGCTAGCTAGCTAGCTATGTGTTGGTTGTAACCGTAAAGCTACCATTTAGCTAGCTTTTAGCTAGCTATTTCTATTGTGCCCATGGTTAAAAGACCTGTGCCACTGGCCATGCACTGACCCAGTTTCAGAGGGCGGCCAAGATCATCATCTTCTTTTTCTTTTTCTTCTTCTTCCTTATTATGGCAGTTTAGACGCTACTAGGCTAATGTTATTAGCATGATGCTCAGATCCTTTACTACAATAAAAGTACTAATACCACACTGTGAAAATACTCCACTACAAGTAAAAATCCTTAACGTTACTTAAGTAAATGTATGAAAGTATTATCATTGTGCAGTAAAATGTTCCCTGTCAGTGTTTTACTGTTTATATGTGATGTTTCTGGAATAATATTACTGTTGCATTAATGTGTGTGTTGCATTTGCTGCTGTAGAGCAATGCATCATATTCTATAAAATCATCATGTTTGTAACGTAACTAAACTGTCAGACAAATGTAGTGGAGTAAAAAGTACAATGTTAAGTGGAGTAAATGTATAAAGTAGCAGAAAATGAAAATACTCAAGTAAATTACAAGTAGTAGCCTACCTTGAGTAAAGGTACTTTCCAACACTTGTTAGATGTTTGTTTACACTTAATACATGTCTTTTTTGTATTAAAAAAACCCAACAAAAAACACCACAAACGGCATGTTTTAAAAGCCGCTTGTCTAACAAATCAAATATTCTAACAGCTTCAGCTACTTTATTACACTGCTGGTTCATTTCTCATCCCACTGTATTTATGTGTTGGAAGATAATAATATTATTATTATTATTAACGGGCATTAAAACGTGTTATATTATTTCTGTTGGGTTAGACTGCAGCCCATATTTTCCAAACAGAAACCAGCATCACACTGATTTATTTGTACTATCTTTAAAATGTACTGTTATTGAGGGGGGATTACAATGTGAAAGATGCTTCGTAGCATTTGGATCAGTACTGTCAGATCTATACTGTTAAAATGTTTTGATAACACTCGATTTTCTTTATTCCATAGATTATTCCCAAACATCTGGCCAGGGGTAAGTAATGTCTCAATCATGAACTATAGTTTCTCAACCTTGGGGTCGAGACCAGATTTATTTAGTTTTTAAATTTATCATACTCTATATAATCTATCAAGAGCTCCATTAATTCTCATACAAACAGCTATACTAGAAACACATATCATTTTTGGGGACATGAGAATCAGGTTGTAAATTTGGTTTAAACCAAGAAAAGTATGAGGAAACCCTGAAATTATCAAAATAATTTAGGAAATCTCATCTGTATATACTCGGAAAATTATGGAAAAATGCTTACTATCATTGAATTACAGTTTTTAAGCGCTGTGTTAATGTTTAATGTGTTTTTTTTTAACCTCTTGCAGCTATGGGTCCTATGGCGGAGGTGGAGGTGGTGGTGCTAACCAGGGCTATGGTCAGTCTTCTGGACAGAGCTACAGCCAGCAGGGCTACGGTGGCTACAACCAGAGCTCTGACAGCAGCCCCGGCTCCTACAGCCAGGGAGGATTTGGCAGCTATGGTCAATCCCAGTCAGGTAGAGGAATACTCTCCAAAACAACACATTGTAGCAGTCATACATTGTGGTGTAGTTAACTTTAACTCTATGTCCTGTCTCCTCTGTTCTCCCTGTAGGATACAGTTCTCCACCCTCTAACCAGGGTGGTGGTGGTGGTGGTGGTGGTTATAATCAGTCCTATAGCCCTGGAGGCTATAACAGCAACCCACCCTCCAACATGAGCTACAACCAGCAGTCATCCTTCTCTGGGTACAGCCAGCAGCAGCCTCCTTCTTCATCCTCCGCAGGGTAAGACACCATCAGCTTTTGCGTCTCTACTCTATTTTTATAGACTTTAGCCCCATTTGTGCAGGAAGTTGCTGCTTTTTAAGCATCCTCTTCATCCTGGGTTAAGCATATAAATCACCATATTAAAACTCTGTTAAATATTCAGTTATGCTGCAGCTAAGACAGCTCACAGTCAAAACATCCTTTCTGACATTTAAGTTTCCAGGTCCTGATATCTCTGTGAAACTGATTTAAACTGAAGATGTATCATTGTAAATAGAGCTTAAACAATCACTATGCAGGTGTCTTGTGGTTTAAGAAAAGTTTGGTAACCACCAGTTTAAGTTTCTACTGCAGCAAGCTTTGGTGCCACAGCTGTGTAGCCTTGGTGGTGGTGGTGGTGTTTTTTTGCTTTTTAATGCCTCTCTTCTCCCAACCTTCAACAGCTATGAAGGTAACCCGCAGGCCTCTGGCTACAACCAGCCACCGAGCGGTGGACAGAGTGGAGGTGGTTACGGCAGCGGTGGAGGTCAGACTGGTGGCTATGGGGGCAGCGGGAGCCACCAACAATCATCCCAACACGGAGGAGGTCACTACAACCAGCCTCCGAGCTACAACTCGCCCCCTCCGCAGAGCTACAGTCAGCAGAGCCAGTATGGTCAAGGTGGAGGTAAGGGACATGTTTATAGTAACTTTTTTTTTTTTTTTTTTTAAATGTTTCCCAAGTGAAATTAAGTTAACATGAGCTCAACATGGGACAAAGTTGGACATGACATACACATTTTCCTGCTCCGGATCGTTCACGGACCTCTCTAACAGCTTTTATAGGGACAGTTTTTTTGTAGTAGAAAAGTAGTTGCAGTGAGATCTGTGGGTTATTGTTTTTGGAAAAACACATTGCTGTTGGGTTTTTCAGATGTCATTTTTTCAGTAATTTGAGCACAAATTCCATTCACCTCCACATGCACTGTGTCCACAGTGTCCCATAGCCACAAAGTTTTCTAGAGTGAATTGGATACAATTAAATCAAACATTTTGTTTTTATAATATAATGTTGACATTTAGAGTGTGTGAAGTGCACTCAAACGGGTAAATCTGTTGAGGTCTGATTGTCTCAACTCTCTCAGGATATGGAGACGAAAGCCCACCGATGAGCGGAGGAGGAGGAGGAGGAGGAGGAGGTGGAGGGTACGCTGGTCCCGATGGAGGTTACGGAGGTCAGGATGGCCGCGGTGGCAGGGGACGCGGGGGTGGATTTGGAGGTCGCGGTGGCGGCGGATATGATCGCGGTTTTGACCGAGGTGGCCGAGGTGGTCCAAGAGGAAGAGGAGGCATGGGGTGAGTGTTTAAAAAATCATCCAGTGCCCATATTGTCAGTCCTGTCTAGTGTAGTAGATCTCCTGGACTCATGAAAGCACACTGAATCTACAGTGATGCGTGTAAATGTTTCCTCTCCTGGGGTTACATGTGGAACTATGTCGAGGAGTATAAAATAGAAGAGAGAGTGCTGTTCCAGTGCTGTTGTAGCTACATGCTAAAGCAATTGAGAGGTGCTGTGTCAAATTTTCCCTGCCACTTACTTTTGAGGAAATTGAGTCTTAGGGATTCTTAAATTGCCACAAAGCATTTGCTACGTTTTCAGTCTGCAGTGACAACTGCAAGGATCTTGGTTTGTTCTCAGATCTGTATGCCATGCATGCACCTCTCTTAGGTGAAAACATACCTGATTAAAAGTTCATCTGTGTTTCATAGCACCTCCCTGAGTTAAACTGAGGACAGATACAGTCAAAGTCCTGTGCTGCAACTCTGGGAAATAACTAAAATAATATAATAAAATCGGTTCTGATCCATTACCAAATGATACCAGGGCAAGAATTACTAATATCGATCCTGATACTTCTTAAAAAAGCTGCTACTGTACTCTGACAGAGGGAGAAGCAATGTGTCATGCTTTTGTAAGGTGAATGCATCATCAGTAGGCTGCTTCTGAATACATTTTTATTCCCACTGGAGTGATTTACTCAGATTGGCATTTCTTTTTACTCTGTTAATTACTTAATCACATGCATGTTAAAACACAAGAGCATTTAAATGACAAATATTTTAATTGTGTGAATTCTCTGAACTAGCACGGTGTTCGCTGCACGCATGCACACGGAGAGTGCATGTACTAAGAAGAGTGTTTATCTTCCCAGAGCATGATCTAATGTTAGACAGATCCATTTTTTTTTTTATCACTAATATTGCTTCTAAAAACTCAGAACAGGGCTTAGTTTTGGTGGTATAGTATCGATCCGACCACCCAACACAAACCAATCATTGCTGCAATGCTGTGGTTATGATAGAAATCAATATCTGAATATTAATACAAACATTTTTACAATAAAATATATACAGTGTAACGAAAAGAAAATAATTGCCGTTCATGCAATGAACTGTGCTCCCCTGTTATACATTTAATTCGGGAAAAATCTTCGTCTGTGTAAAGCAGAACCTTCAGTAACTCATGTTGGGATTTTTTTTTTTTTTTTGGTTTGCTATAAATTTAATAAAATTAACGATTCATTTAAACCACAGATTTTTGTAAAACACCTCTGATGTGTTTGATCAGAAAACATAAAATGTCCAGAGCTCACAAAAGAAAATTGTATGTACATGTTCAAAACATGGTTGCCCACAAACAGGTAGCGTTTAAAATGACGAGTTGAGCTTGTAAACTGGGTGAAATTCAGAGTTGACATCATATCAAACAGGGGTTTGGATTTAAGGTCCTTGTGGCTGAATGCTGGTCAGAAAACATATTTTTAAAGTCTACGTTATGATCATTACCACCAAAAACAAGAAGGCACTTGTGTGAAGCTGCAATGAACATGCCAGTGACTCATATAATTCGTTAATGATGGATCCTTTAATGAAAGTGCTACAACGTGAACCAGGATAAATTGCTGCGTTGGGTCTGGCTGACTGTGGCTAACAGATTTAGGTTTGTTTGTCTGGCTTCGCCTTCAACTGGTTTTATAATCTGTCCTGAGTAATCCGATCACAAGTGGATAGCTCTAAGTACAGGTTGGAATGCACCCTGAACCCATTGAGATTAGGGTTGGGTATCATTTGTTTTTTTTCCCCCAATACTGGTGCTAAATTGATACTTTTAAAACAGTGGCGGTGCCTGAACCGATAAAATCTTTATGTCATGGTCTTGTTGCCTTTTTTTTTTTTTTACACACAAAAAATGTGTACAGCAGACTCTGTGTAGACTATTCCACTACCAGTGTGATGATCCAAACTCTTTTCATGTTCAGAGTTTTTAAAAGGACAACATTTCTGGTCCCAAACTTTCCATCATTATTACAGAAATTATGGTATGATCACACTCAACTCCGCATTACATGAAAGCCAGGTTATAAGCAGAAATACGAAACTCAATGTACCTTTTTAAATCTGCAATTTTTTTGCTTGGAGGAAGTTCTGTTAAACACAAGAAAGGGGAAAACTAGCATTGAAAACAGGTTGAGAATGAATTTGTGGTGGCTGTTTGTACGTAGCCCAGAAATGCAACACATGCTACTTTCCAATTAGCAAAGTAGTCTGTCACTGCTCTCTAAACTGGATTTTCTGGGCAAACTTAAGAAAGATATATAAATGTTCTAAAAATTTAAGTTATGGCTTTTATACGTTTTATAAAGTACAGAACAGAATCAAATCACTTTTTATTTTTTACAACAATAGTGAAGCTATGAAGCAGAATCTGGTATGGTAAGTTGATGTTTTTGTTATAGAGGTTGCACTATATTTCATGTACTTTCTTGTTACTCATTGACAAATTAATTTGCCATTTCATTGTACGTTGTGTTACCTATCACAAACTATATTTCGATCTCCTTCCCCACCATTACAATATCTGGAACTCAATCCCCAATGCGTCATCACAGATTCCTTTAAAGGGATATTTCACCGCTGGAAAGCTGAATATATCTTTAAATTGGGTCACTTATGTAGTATAAATGTTACTTTGTTTTTTAAAATTGGTGCCTTATAGGCCGAGAAAAGCCAGGAAATGTGTTTTTGGCTATGTGGATGAAAGACGCCAAATCCCAGAATGCACTTGCTTCGCTGCTCTGAGTCCACTCCCAAGCCACGCCTACCGTTTACAGACAGACAGACAGACAGACAGTGAGACAATCAACTACTCAACTGTGTTTTATTGTCATTTCAACCATATACATGAAACAACATTTCACCGTGGCTCAAGTGGTTAAAAAACGACATACGAAACAGGATACATTTAGTGCACACACATTAGCTATATGCTCCGTAAAGTTCAGCTAACACATACTAGCATTAGCGCTTGGTAGGCTGTAAACAGAGCCGTAAATTTGCGTGGAATGTAGAATGGTCGGCATCTAACAGTCACAAACTCTACCAGCAGTTAGCAGTTAGTTGGATACGAGCACCCCATTTCTGCAACAGTCCGTGTTTAAAAAAGCCCACCTCCACTAGCTAGCTAGTCTTACCCGGTGACAGAGCCAATACTGAGGCTCCGTAGCAGGCGAAGCCTGGCACAGGTGGCTGGCTGTCGTTAGCTTCCACCTAGCTCCAACTCCTACCCTCGTCCCGCTTTCTGCACACCGCTAAAGATGTTCCCCTACTGGCTAGCAGCATCAAGCAACACCGCAGGCTGATGTGCTGGTCTCCATAGCAGGCAAAGGCTGTCAAGTATTCCGGCTAGCGGCACCGCAGGCTGAAGTTCTGGTCTCCATAGCAGGCGAAGCCTGGCACAGGTGGCTGGCTATCGTTAGCTTCCACCTAACTCCAACTCCTACCCTCGTCCCACTTTCCACACACCGCTGAGGATGTCCCCTTACCGGCTAGCAATGTATCCCGTGGGTACATGTGTGCGGTAGTTTGTGTGCAATTGTTGTTCTAAAATTTCCTTCGGGATGAATAAATCTGTTTCTGCTGAGAAGCTAAGCGATGATTCAAGATGGCTGACACTCGTTTTTACCTCGACAATTTCTGTAAAAAAACGACGTCCAACCCCCTATGGGCTATGCGGAAGTACTGGCTGTAGTCCTTTGCCTCTGGAAAAATTTATAGCGATGACGTAAAATGACGATTTTTGCGTCATTGGTATACATTTTTCCAGACCCACAATACAGAGATTCCCCTCTCAGGGGGACATGAGGGAGGGAAGCACGGTCATTCAAAAATACTACCGTGTTTCTACTGATACAAAGCTTAATGCTAAATCGGTGAAGTATCCCTTTAAGTAGGCCTATGGCAATGGGCACTAATAGAATAGAATTCCATGTCACGAAATTAGGTAGATTTCGGCTGATATCCTCCTGTGTTGTTCAATAAAAGCATAGGTAAATTATGACATATTTTTATCTTTACATATTGATGAGTTTAAATGTTTTTTGAGTGATCTTGGTTTAAGATTTGAGAATGGAGGAACATGTAAGTGTGAGTAAAAAAAAAAAAAAGCGACTGGTGCTTGTGTCCTACCACACTAGATGTGACATCTTAGTATAATGAAATGTCTGTAATGTTTATAAAAGGCACAAACTGTTAGGTAGAGATGTTCCAATACCAACACCAGTATCGGTATCGGCTCCGATACTGCTTAAAGCGCTGGTATCGGGAAGTACTGGAGTTTATGCACCGATCCGATACCACGTAATAAAGCCCTAAAGAAAATCTACGTTAAAGTAGTTTATTTATGTTCTTTTTCCGTTATAACTGACTTCATCAAACTGGATAATACAAGAAAGTTCTGTGGCGTTCATCTTTCACAAAGAGTTTAACCTGAGCCAGACCGACAACAAAGATAGAAATAATATCACATCCATACAGGGATAGTAGTATACAGTTCTTAAAACACAATAAAATATATGACACACTGGTATCGGATCAGTACTCGGTATCGGCCGATACGCAAGTTCAGGTGTCAGAATCGTTATCGGGAAGCAAAAAATGGTATCGGGCCGTCTCTACTGTTAGGTGTTTGAGTCTAAACTAACAACAAAACAAAACTAACAAATTTGCCCACAACAAAACAAAAATTAATTTGATATTTTAGATTTTTCCTCTACGTATTGAAAGTTGGCCCGTAAGCTTTGACGCTGTGAAGTCCAAAGCCAATATGGTGTTCTTCCTCCTCCTGAGTGTCTTTTTGTCTGCAACAACTTGCAAAAATGGCACGTAAACTGTGGTCTTTACACACGCTGCACACACACACACACACACTACACTACACTACACTACATTACCATTACCATTACCTGCCTTTCTTACCTGTTACCACCACCTTCCCTACCAGCCCCCACTGTGTCATACTCTGCTTTAATCAATCTTTGAATCTTCTCCTAGGCTTTTACCTTCTCTCCAGGCTGGCTTTCTGCTCTTAAGCCATTATTTGGGAAATTGCAAAAAGGGGGAAGTCTGCAGACAGTTAATAGTATTCTTGTAGGTAGAGGAAATAATGATTGAAAATACTAATAATTTGGGAGATCATAGGAAAAGCCTCAAAGAACACCTGTTTTGGGGTTTGCTGCAATTTGTGTAAAGAGTAAAGGTTGCCAGAGACCTAAAAAACACCCAACACCCATCCAGGGGTCAACCGTGTTAATGTTTGGGTTGGTTAATTGTTACAAAGCCCAGTTATATGATGAAATAAAATGGGTTCATACAAGTCACTTAAAGACTTGATAGGACTTCAGGGTAAAACTGGCAAATTTCAGCTGCTTGTGAACATAGAATGACAAGGTCTTTAAACTGGCCTCTTGTCCTCAAGGTATATTCAGGAGACCCCGGACAAGGTTTATTGGGGGGTCCAGTAGGACAAGTGCCAACTGAAGAGGGGTGGGTTTAAGTGAGAGACTGTGAGAGTGAAGGTTACCCACAACCCGTTGAGAGCAATCGCTGTCAGCACCAGCCTTCAATGCGTGTCGTTTCTCTCTTCCTCCTCATCAGAATGGGCGATCGTGGAGGATTCAATAAGTTTGGTGGTAAGTGACAACAAAAAAACACTTGAGCAAAAAGGTTTGTTGAGTTTGAGGAGTCAAAGGTAAAAGGAGGGAAGATCAGTACACTTAAAGCATGAAGCAGGGGTGTGGTTTTTGAAGTAATCTAAGTACTTAGAGATGTACAATTTATATGTACTACTAATCTGATTAATACAGAAACATAAACACGTGAACAGAATATGCGTAGCATACTGATGTTAAAAAAACATAAATATGACAGAGGTTGTCAAAGTTATTAAGACTTTTATGTTATTTAAACTAAGCAATATGCTACGCAAGGTAGTGTGATGCATAATATTTTCCATAGCACAGCCTCGCAGGTAAGAACCCTCAGTGTGCTTAGGTGTGGATAATAATCTCAGGTACTGTGAGTGTATTCATGCTCGGTGAGTGAAAGTGTCCAGCAGAGGGAGTTAAATGTCACATTATAGCTTTACATGAAGTACTTCCTCCTCTGCTCTATGTTGGCGATGGAATATTGATGGTGTTTGGATCTGATGGAAACCTGCAGTGTTTGATGGGGTAGTGTGTCAAATCAACAAAAAGAAGTTTTGGATTTACTTTTTTTTTTTTTTTTTTTTTTTTTTAAGAGATGAGAGTTTAATGATTAAAAACTGGTTTCATTGCACAACTGTGGAACGTCGTCAAGCACCAGTAACTTGATACGGTACACGTTGTGCTGTAAATGGAAGGAAAGTTTGGTTTCTCAGGAATTTGGTAATTCATTTGAAACAATAGACAAAGGTGGTATTAAAGCTTGGACTTCTTCTATTGTTTAGGTGAACTTCAGGCTCACTCTCCAGGTCTGTGGTGTTGACAGAGAGATACTTGGCATTTACATTATCCAGCTTGAAGTTGCTTTTATTGATGTATTAATGTATTTTTTATTATTATAAAACAGCAGAGTGGATGCAGGTGCATTAGTGCAAGTGACATCTACAATAGTTATGTTAATGGTGATAACACGATGTGTTTCACCATCAAAAATACAATGTTTACCAAAGGCAGTGGATTTTGTAGGTTTTAATTCCAATATTTAAGTAATGTACTGTAGTAGTAGTAGTAGTAGTAGTAATTTATTTTTCAGTGTCTTTCACCAAAAGGAGCCCAGCCTGCATGGGCTTCCAATACACTAAAAACATAAGAAACAAGATCAATAACAAAAAAAAGAGCAAAAGAACAAATATAATACACCTATATTCATGTCAAACTAAGTGCAACTAACAATGTCAAAGCAAATACACACAATCCTACTGCTTGGAAATTACAGCTATCAAAGAGGCACATTTAACATGCCCTCCCACACTGTTGGTAAGCATCTAACAAAATACTGAGGTAGGTCTGTAAACTGGTACTGAGGTCTGCATTCCTCAGACCTCGAAAAACAAATCTGACATTCTGCAGACGTTTGAAGGAGAAGCATGTGTCTGAGATTGTGATAAAATGGACAATAGAACAAAAAGTGTCTCTCTTAGATCCCACAGATGGTACTTGCTATTCTAATCTGGAATTAAGTGGAAGAGTCCTAGTATAAATAATCCTATACTACATGGATTATGTAATAATAATTATTATGTAGTTGAAGTGCAGCAGGGTCCAGTGTTGGAAACAAATTCTGTGTCGTTGGAATTTTAAATTGCACCAGCGAAGTTGATTAAGAGGTTTTTGATTTGTTACATACACCAACAATTTGTGTAGTGAATAGTAATAAAAAAAAAAAAAATTCAACTACTAAATTCAAATGCTACATTTAATTTAGTATAAAATATGTGCATATTAGCCACGTGTCTAAGTGGGCTGAGCAGTTCGCTCAATGTATAAAAGACATAGACACAGTATGTCACAGTTGTGACGCAAAGTATGCCATGAAATGTACACGCTCAAGTGAAAATATGCAAATGTTCAAAGGATTCACAAAGGTCAATGTGCTGGCCGAGGATATCCAGAGGTCAGAGTTCATTGTCCTGGTCTGAGAAAAGAAGGTTTCTCTGACTCTGTGTTGGCTACAGAGGAGTTTATGTGAGTGTAGGAGCTGAAATAGTTTATTGCTTGGGTGGTGCAGAATGTTCATAATCCTACTAGCTGTGGTTCTGCACCTTCTGGTGTACAAGTCCTCGAAAGTGGTGAGTGTAGATCCGAGAGTCCACCACTCTCTGTAGGTCTCTAGGACCCCCAACTTAAGATGATCTATGAATCTCACAAAACAACAATAAAAAGCTATAACATAATAACACAGAAATAAAGACATATTGTAAGAGTAAAAACACTTTTTACAGCAACAACTCAAGTTTTGTAGTTGCAGTGTAAAGCACACAAATTATGGGTGAAAGGTGCCATTGTAATTAACACATAGTCATGTGAACAAATTAGGACACCCATGCTAAAGTTGACTAAAAAGAGAAATAAAAAAAATCATCTTTAGCAAATTGATCTTAATGCCTTAATTAAAAAAATGAGGAAAAATCCAATCTTTAAGGACACCAATTTTCTTTGTGAATGAATAATGTATCATAAATAAATAAATGTTCTTCCTTAAAATACAGGGGGCATAAGTAAGTACACCCCTATGTTAAATTCCCATAGAGGCAGGCAGATGTTTATTTTTAAATGCCAGTTATTTCATGGATCCAGGATACTATGATCCTGATAAAGTTCCCTTGGCCTTTGGAATTAAAATAGCCCCACATCATCACATCCCCTTCACCATACCTAGAAATTGGCATGGTTGCATTTCAGTTAGCCTAATAGCTGGTTTGATTTGCATTGAGAGATGATTTTATGGAAAGTAACCCATGCTAATCTCTAGGTATGGTGAAGGCTATGTGATGATGTGGGGCTATTTTAATTCCAAAGGCCAAGGGAACTTTATCAGGATCATAGTATCCTGGATCCATGAAATAACTGGCCTTTAAAAATAAAAATCTGCCTGCCTCTATGGGAATTTAACATAGGGGTGTACTTACTTATGCCCACTGTATTTTAAGGAAGAACATTTATTTATTTACGATACATTATTCATTCACAAAGAAAATGGTGTCCTTAAAGATTGGATTTTTCCTCATTTTTTTAATTAAGGCATTAAGGACAATTTGCAAAAGATGATTTTTTTTTTATTCCTCTTTTTAGTCAACTTTAGCATGGGTGTCCTAATTTGTTCACATGACTTATAGATTGTAGATTGTTGATTTGAAAAAAATAATCAATACAAATTAATTAGAAAGCATCTCATTGTTTGTATACTTAATGTATGGTTGGTTCTACATGAAATGCATTTACCAATCACTCAGTCTCAAGTGAGATTGAGACTTGAAATCTTAGTTTCGTTGTTAACACTGATACCTGAACACATTAGTCATGGTGACATGGCGCTATCATGATGAAGGTGTGGAAGCTTTTGAAAGGGAGATTTTCTTTTCATAAACAATAACTAGTCATCCACCAGTTGTGCCAAGTGTGGTCAATTAACTTATAAAACGTCAGTCATCAGTTTGGTAACCTCTGTTCGTGTTCGCCTGGTTTCACGGTCACTTCTTGTCAGATTTGAAGTGGTTCAAAAGTTGTGTTGATGGAAGGGCTTTGGCTTTGGCTTCTTAATACAATGCAAAGTTTGTTTTAAAGAAGGAACATCTTAGTTTCAGATACTCTGGTAAATCAAGCTGCCAATGACGCAGACTTCAGTCCATCTTCTAAAAGGTGACAGGACTTTACACACCAAAGAACGTCTTAAGGTGTTTCAGTTAACCTCTGAAAAACTTCAACATTGGAAGTTGGTTTTCTGAATGGGTAAAGTGTGTGTAACTGTTGTACTAAATAACAAAGCGCTTTGAAATCCTTCTCTGAATGACGAACATGGTGTTCTTACTCTGAAGATGTACTGTATGTTGGGGACAATTTCCAAGAATCCTCTGTGAAGCTGTGTAAAAAATATGGTAGACAAAGGAATGAATGAGAGAATGACAAATGACCGTGTCAGTTTAAGGTCTACACTCAATAAGGGCATTGTGTTGGACTTGGTTCCACAAGTTGGTAATGTCTGTGTGAAAGGAAAGTATTCATAGTTTGTCGAGAAATGCATCAACACAAACGTTTGACTTGTTTTAAATATCAAATTCAAGAGATTTACACAAGGCTGTGTTTACTCAACAAACAACCCAACCAATTAAAATTATATTCTGTGACAGGTATGGTGGTTATTCTGATGCACAAAATCAACTTGAAGGCAGTATTTCTATAATGTGCATAATCTTGTTTTGTGCACTTGTTTGTGAGACTTCAAGATAACATCAGCTATTTCCTCTCCGTGCAAGTGGTAATCTTGAAAGATGGTATGAAATAATGACTGTTGAAAGACAGGGTGGTAAAAAGTTTGTTTTGTTTATGACAAATATGCTGTACAGGCTGTCCATGGTAAGCTCCTTAGAGCATAGCTCTACATACCAAGTGGCTAGAAGCTTAATACTTACTGTTGTGGTGGGAACAAGGAGAGAAGTTACACTGTGTGAGTTGTTTATGTAGTTTCTCGTTTATTCATTTCCACAATTAATTTCAGTTTTTTTTGCCCTCTCAAGGACCAAGAGAGCCGGGACATGGACATGGAGGACCCAGCTTCAGTAAGTTTTGTTGGGTTTTTTTCACTCCACACCAGACATTATACAACCATCATCGCATCTCATCACATCTCTCACCATCTCATGTGACATCCGGGTTCCCTGTTCGCCTCTTGTTGATTTTCTGAACATCTCTTGCTGTTATCTTCCAACAGTGCAAGACCAGGATAACTCTGATAATAACACTATCTTCGTGCAAGGCCTGGGAGATGACTACACTGTTGAATCAGTGGCAGACTTTTTTAAGCAGATTGGGATCATTAAGGTAGTGTATGTTAGTGTATATAATAGTAAACGACTGTACAGTAGAATGAGGTAGGGCATAAATGATATTGGAGCCTTGTTCCTGGGATCAATTGGAATTATGTCATTTCAAAATTAGAAACGTTTTATCAACATTTGATGTTGGCTTTGGGCAAATTTGAAGAATAGAATAAAAATAAAAAAATTCTTAGAATAAAAGCTCAAATTGTGGCAGCACAATTAATTAGACCAGAGATCTTCAATAGGGGGTCTGCGACCTTTAGGGGGTCCTCAGAGTTACTCCAGGGGGGCCTCCAAATTATTGTTTGCTAATTTTATGAATTTTTTCCTCTTTTAATTAAAATGTCTGAAAATATACATTAACATGGTGCCTTCCCCATGTATGTTTAGCATTAAAATATGATGTATAAATAAGGTATGAATGTCCATCCATCCACCCAGTTTAATATGCAGCTTAGTTTAATACAATATATGTAGTGGGGGGTCCCAGCTCTGTCTCTCTTTCAGCTAAGGGGTCCTTGGCCTAAAAAAAACATTAAGGACCCCTGAATGAGACTATGAGACTGCTTCCAGGAAAGTGGGAAACGCTAACAAGCACAGATTTAATCATAACTGAAATGGAGCCTGATGAATTAGTGCAATGTGTATTTGATTGCTTTTTAACTTGGTGTGTGAATGTCGTGTGAAAGCTTGAAACTGATCAAATTCAACTTTAAAACATGTAACTTTTGAAATTTAGATTTTATACAATCACATACATGACAGTTAATATCAGCTCAAATTTGACACCTTTTTGCAACTAGATTATTATTGTTTGTGTCACTACATATTAGGTCATATGACCTAATTAAACCACTGCATTGTCCCTGTCTTGTTTATGCTCTTAGATCAACAAGAAGACTGGCCTGCCCATGATCAACCTGTACACAGACCGAGAGACAGGGAAGCTGAAGGGGGAGGCCACTGTGTCCTTTGATGACCCCCCCTCAGCTAAGGCTGCCATCGACTGGTTTGATGGTGACTCATAGCTTTTAATGTTTAGTCCTTGACCGCTTCAATAAGTCAGAAAGGGTAGCATTATATTTTCAATAAGGTTGCAGTTAGGAATGTAATGGAGGAAGTGTATTCAGCAGTACTTTGGTTTTAATATGAATGTGTGGAACAAGTGGACTGTGCAGCAAGAGTGGGTTGAAATCTTTATTTATTATTATTCGGCCGTTTCAATACTTTTTTCCTCCACCTTAGAAACTGATTTGGAATCTGTTGTAACTGTCATGATGTTCCTGTTTGTCTTGTATTGTGTTTAAAGCTTTAGTGCGTAACTTTTTGATATTAATGAACGTCTGTTACATTCAAGCCATTGCCAAATGAGTTGCTACAAAGCCAGTTAAGACTATCAGCTCCATACAACTCTCTCTGTATTTCTCAGCATGGCTATGTTCAGAAGATTGTGGGTCCGGCGACTTTCCCGCGCAGAAACGGCCGCGGAAGGCTTGTATCATGTGGACGCGCCGACAGTGTTGTTGTTTTGATGCTACAAAGCGATCCCCGACGTTAGCATCCCACTGACTGCCATTCATTTTGACGTCACTTTGACAACGAATAACTACATTTGAAGCGTTAAAAGACTTTATTTGTCCATTGTTTATTTCTAAAGAAACATGACAATGTATAAAAGGCTCCATTACCTTGTATCTCGCGTTATGGCTCCGTAGTATACGTTTTTGTAAAAATAGGCTAACGTTTGTGTCATAACCACGCGACTTACTGTCGCATAGTAGAGGAATTACCGTACAGTACAGGAGAAGCTCGCAGGCAGTTTCGACTTACATTAGCTGTTTACGTTTAATTACTAATGTTAACTAGCATTTTCGTTAGCAATAATTAGCCTGTGTCCATGTTATCTCCTTACATATACCTACGCTCTCCGTCTCTGCAAGATTGGGAATGATTGAGATTTCTCTTGGCACAGCTACCAGAAGACTTACAACTTTCAGACAGGTTGCTCACGGCACATTTATGTTGTCTCTCTCAGTTGGAGGCTGCGCAGTAACGCTCAGCCATCACCGGAAAAGTGCTTCTAATGGCCTTCACTGGTCTCCGTTCAGAGCAACGGGATCTGTTGGTCCATTCTTATATACTGTCTATGCTCAGATGTCATAAGGATGACGTCTTTGTTTTTCTTTGACAGGTAAGGACTTCAATGGAAATCCTATCAAGGTGTCTTTTGCCACCCGCAGAGCTGACTTCGGAGGCCGAGGTGGCATGAGGGGAGGACGAGGAGGACGAGGAGGTGAGTCTGTTTTTTTTAATCCTAAATTTGATTTTTTTTTTTAAGTTGGTAATATGTTATAGCAGTATGATGTTTTTTTTTTTTAGAAGTCCTGTTTCATTTTAGACAAATTAAGGTTGAAACAATCTCACCACCAGGTTCGTTTTTGAAGCTGCTCAGTAGCTTTCCATCATATCAAAAAATGAAGACTGGGAATACTTCATCTGCTGAGGAAGATGGTTCCTCAGCAGGGAGATGAGGAAGATGGTTCCTCAGCAGATGAAGTTTGCCCAGTCGTCATTTTTTAAGAACTTTTAAGGACTTCTCCTTCATGTTGTCTTAACAGTAATGATTAAAAGTTCATTCATGACCTTGGAAACAGACTCTGACAAAACAATCTCACCACAAGGTCCATTTTCTAGCAGAACTTTTAAGTCTCAATCTTTGATAAAACTTTTTCCAATTGCTATTTCTACATTTATTTTTACACCTGCGAGGGAATGAACACCTGATCATGGCTGGGAAGGCTTCACTGTTACACTGACAGAAGATCTCCTGGTTTGGTTCTGTGCTCTGTGTAGGGCCAATGGGTCGTGGTGGATTCGGGGGGGGTCGAGGTGGAGGTTTCCCAGGAGGCAACGGGGGCAACGGAGGCAACGGAGGCAATGGGGGGCAACGGGGGCAATGGGGGCGGTGGAGGAGGAGGACAACAGAGAGCCGGAGACTGGAAGTGTTCGAACCCGTAAGTTCAGGATTTATTTCTTCATGAGGGATCTGGATAGAAACATTTTATACTACAAAATAAGTTTTAAAAAGTATTGACTTTTTGTTCAAGGATCTCAGTGAAATCTCCGCTTTTATTAAATGTTTTGCATACACTGTACTGTGTTCATAGTTCATAATACAGCTTCATACAAATACTGTAAGATTTGTTTTATTGCTTTGGTATATTGGAACATATATACATATAAATCTCAAACAAAAATATAATTTCGTAGATGATTGTGCAAAGACCATTAAGAATACATGACAGAAGTGTAAAGATCATTTTTATCTTGTGGTTATGTATTGATTTCTGTCCTTTCTGCACGTTTCTCTTCAGCAACTGTGGCAACCTGAACTTTTCGTGGCGTAATGAGTGTAACCAGTGCAAGGCCCCGAAACCTGAGGATGCTGGTGGGATGTCCCCAATGGAAAGAGGTTAGACTTCTGCAGTTTTTACATTGTAGTCTGTTATTGGAGGTGTATAGTTTTTATGCTATTAACTTGAACAGAAGGTTTTCCGTTAAAGTGTTATTTCATCCAAATTACAAAGATATATATTTTTTTCTTTCTTATTTACTCACTTTTGACTCTGGTCGTGCAGGTCGTCCAGTTTTTATTGGAGCTACTTTCTACCGGAGATATAGTCCCTATAAAAACAGTTTACCACACTTTTTATGATATAAATGATTGGATTAATAGTTGATTAATTACAAAGTGCATTGTGTGTTGTTTATTGTGATATGGACCCCCCCTGGGTCTGAAAATAAAGTATATCCATATCCTTTGAACAGGAGTCATGTTACTTTGTTGTTGTTTCTTTTTGACTCACTCACTCACAGTTAACCCTGCAGGGTCAGACTGCTGACACTTTTGTCTGCAGTGTAAACATAGTAAAAGTGAAATTTTCTGTCATGTAATACATTGTTAACGAATTGCTTGTTCTGGTGTCAGGAGGTTATGGAGGAGGAGAGCGCAGAGGGGGGTTTGAGCGGGGCGGCTTCAGGGGCCGAGGCGGCGACCGCGGGGGCTTCAGAGGGAGCCGAGGGGGTGACCGCGGAGGATACGGCCCTGGAAAGATGGACGCAAGGTCAGATACACTTAAACAAACGGCACTCTTTTATTAAAATTGTTTCAACATCAAAGGTACATAATACAGTGTTTCCCACATATTAGCTATACCTGGGCAACACACTCAATATAATAAAGGATGGGTGTTTTTTATACTCCCTTGTCCATTTGCAGAATTAAACCGTTTTTGGTTGGTGTAATTATTCATCCGGTCCACATTGGTCTAAAACAGACAAAAGAAGTGGGTGTCTACCAAAGTTACTGTCTTTTTAGTGCCAAATTCCCTGGTAACACACATGAGTGCCTCATCATGCCATCAGGAAGGAGGTTTAGATTCCCATGTTATCGATTGTTACAACACAGTTTTTTTTGTCGAATTCAACTTTGGTAAAACTTCGCTCTGTTGACAAAATAGCAATTTGAAAAGCAATTTGTGGTCAATACCTGAAAGTTCCACATATATTTGTATAACACACACACACACACACACACACACACACACACACACACACCTGTTCACCCTGTAGTTGTTGTTCATTGGTTGGAGGCTGATGATGTAATCTGTGTGTTGTTATTTGCAGGGGTGACCACAGACAGGAACGGCGGGGCCGTCCCTACTAAATCATCCTCCACAGGACAAAGTCTCCCCTGTCCCACCTCCAGTAGAAAGACCAGTGTGTGTCCCCTGTCCATACACCTTCCACCTTTTATATTACTCCGTTAACTTTGTTCCTTTACATTCGATGTGTAGAGAAATGTGACTATCCCTGTTTTTGTGTTTGCTCTTGTTCATGTGACTCGTTGACATCCATCCACAGTTCCTTCTTCTGCTCAGTGAGGTCTCATTGCACACAACTCGACAACTTAAAGCTGGGGTAGGCCGTTTTTGGGCAAACCTCTATAATAACCTTTCATAATTTTGTAATTCAAATGTTCTGAGAAAAACTGGACTTCTATACTTTGTTTTCAGGCTTTAGAAAATTTTGCCCATGGAAAAAAAGAAGTCTAAAAGAGAGTCGCTAATAGGTTAGCATTCTGCTAACCGTAGCCAAAGGCCCACAGCTGCAGCTAATTTAAGCTAATGTTTTTGAAGCTAGCTACTGTATAACCTAGAATCACAGTATGTCATATCAAAGGGCTTTACAAAGAAAACAGTACAGTAATTCTCATAGAATTGTTGCTAGATAACAACATTCATCAGGTTAGTCTTGCTATCTCCACAGCGCTGTGACAGCGTCTCCAATAGTGGAGATAGCGAGGGGGGGGGCAGGCTTTATCCCTGCAATGTGAGGACAAAGGGGGGGGGGGAGCTGCAGAAGGAGGGCTGGATATTCACATTCTGCAGATTTTTGTGTGTGTGCCTTTTTCAGAAAACTGCCTACCCCAGCTTTAACACAAGCTTTCAGAAACGTTTCAGACAAGTCCAGTTTAACCACGTTCTCTAAACCACTTACTACATCTGCAGGGAGATTATGTTTCAGGTCTCATTTCAGTCTCAGATTTAAAAGAAATGTCCTGAAAATTCTTCTCTTTGGTGTAGATTCATTAACGTTTTAAAAGGAATTCCTAACATTGTAAAATAATAAATGTCAACATTATTATTAATTTCTCATGACCTGCTGTACTTGCAGGAATTAAACAAATCTGGCACTTGTATCCTATAACTATAGTAAATTTTGTGAATATAAACATTTACTAATGTATTATTAAATATACATAAAATTGTATTGTTCTAGTTTGGAAATGGAAACAAAAGTGAATGTTGCTTTTAACATGAGAGCTTGTACTACTGTTAACATATAGAACAGATTACAAGTAATGGATGATTTTTTACATGTTTTTTGTGTTTTCACTTAAAACATGTCTGATAGCTTGTGTTGTAAATGTGTTGCTGTCACTGTTGCTGCATGCTTAGATGTCAGCTGTGGAAACAAGTTAAGCTGGTGCTGCAACGGTTTACAGTCAAGATAACCAAACTAGAAAATCTGTTTGCTTTTTACAGTCAGTGATTGTGTGACTTCAGTCACTTGTCAAAAACTAATTAAACTCATTGCAACCATCACATTGAATACCAATACTATGCCAAGATGCCATAGTATTGGTATGTCATGAGAAAAGATCTTAAGATTATGATGAATTAAAATCCTCTTTTGTTAGTGAGGCTCTGCAGATGTATTTAACATGTTTTTGTTGAGACAGAACTCAACTACTGTATTTATTATTTATGAGTTTTTGTATTGTGCATGTGCTGGTTTTCAAATGAAGGAGTTTCTTAAAATCAAACAATGCATCTGTGGTTCTTACTGACGCGTGCAGCTTTTAATGGGAAATTTCTACTTGAGCTCAGATGCCAGAACCTGCAGACATAAAGACGAGGCAACAGTCAGTTACTAAAAGCTCGACTGTGCATATTGTTTCTCAGTAATGGGTCAAGTTTAAGTCCTCGTAATTCAAAGAAATGTTGCGTATCTTGATTCTTTGAGATGTCAAACATGTAATTATCAGCTTTAATGATCTCATTTGTAGACTGGCTTTTATCTCACCAGCATTGTTATGAGCTGAGGCATTAACCTTTTGTTTGATTGCCACTCCTGTTTAGAACTTGGCACACTGTTTAAGTTCAAAGAAGAAACAGATTTTTAATGAACATATCAATCAATCATCATCATCAACAAGTTGGTTGTAAGTATCATTTACAGCTGTTGCCCTGACAATGAACATGTCCTAAAATCCACTTTAGATAAGGGATCAAATTTAAAAGGTGTTTCATTCTGGCACAACAACTAGCTATGTGCAGTTAAAATCCCCAAACTTAACATTCTATTTTTTATTATTTTCGGCTGAAAAACTGTCAGTGTAGGCTCCTTATATAATAATGGCCATAATAATGAACTTTATAGCATCTTCAAGCTGCAGCTTCTTCAGCTGCAGTTCCTCTAATGGCCACAAGAAGAACATCTAGGAACTTTTCTCTCCCAATGATGTGGCTTTAAAAACTATGTAAAAAAAAAAAAAGTGATTGAGATTGTTTTGGCTGAACTGACTGGTGTCTCAGTTTCTAAGTTGTTTCTATAGTTATTATTATAATAAAATAATTATCAATATATTTATTAATTATATATATATATATATATTAATTATACAATAAGTATTAATTATAAATATATATATAAACCTATAGTTTAGATTAGCTGAGGTGCATACAGTGTTGCTAGATTTGACTGACACTAAATATCCCAATCAGAGCAAAATAAAAAGTAGCTTAATTGTTTTTTATTTGCACTTGGAAGAGGATTTTCTTATCTTTCACTGTTTACATAATACACGAAGCTAGCTCGCAAAATCACTAAATGTAGCATAGTACTTATCAGCCTTTTTGGGTTTGCCCTGTGGTGTTCAGAAGGAATTTGGCCTCTGAAAGCTTCCCCATGATGTAAAGAGTAAAAGAATAAAAATAAAGCATCCCAAGGCACCTCTGGTCTTCTGTTTCATTAGTATAAGTTCATATAAATTCAAAACCATGCAACAATCATTAAAAAAAATAAT
Source organism: Sander vitreus (assembly GCF_031162955.1). Taxonomy (NCBI): domain Eukaryota; kingdom Metazoa; phylum Chordata; class Actinopteri; order Perciformes; family Percidae; genus Sander; species Sander vitreus. The sequence goes on along the minus strand of NC_135869.1, from coordinate 7,743,841 downwards.
CTTCCCATTGTTACATTACATATAGAAAGTATTCACTTAAAGGAACAAATATATATATATATTTTTTTTACTATGACTGAATAATAACCTGCTTCATCCTTAACTAAAATGACATTTGTTGGTCAGTCACTGCATGTCAAGCCCCTGAACTCAGCACCGTGACAGTCTCCATCATACTAATTAGAGGAGGTGTAGCCTAATCTTCCATCAGGTTAAATTACCCAAATGATCCCAAACACTCTTTTTACCCACCCAGTGTAATAAAAAAGTAGCTTGATAGTGGTTGCGTGTGTTTAAGATGTGTGCAGCAGCTGCAGGAAAACGAACATGGAGAAAACAAAAGACTCAAGACTCAAGTTGCATGTTGCTCCATGACTGTGGCTGCACCCATCAGCAAACATGACCCCAGGACAGCAGTACTGATCACTGAGTCATCATGTCACTTTAAATACGCAGATCACTTCCCCTGAGAAGTCTGTTTGACAGTGCATGATTACTGGATGTGTTAGCGCCACAGGCTTTGTAATCTGAGGGCACGGTTAAGTAAATTATAGCACAATGCTCTCATTGTGAATTGTAGGCCTACAATGGAATCGGTGTTTCACTGAAAACACTCTGACATCATGGATATTGACATGACAGCTGAAATGATTAGCTGCAGTTAGTCTGATCATTGATTAATCAGATTAAGGCGCCTCAGACAGAGGGTGACTACAGGAGCAGCAGCCATGGGCAGTATGAGAAAGATAAGGGACTGTTGTTATTTATTTAAAGTGCCACCGGAGGAGTTGTGGGACCTTTAGGATAAAAAGACTTGACCCTCCTCTCGCCAGTAATAATCTTTCTATGACCCTCCACAATGATTTGAAAAAGTAGCATGACCCTCCCCTTATGTGCTAGTTTTCACTTAGCAAAGATGTACAGATGTAATTAGATTTTTTACAGCCATAACATGCATGAGTTAATCTCTGCATTCTCATTTTACACATCACACTCCTCTGTTATGGTGTGGTGGCCATTTCAATAGATTTAGTCACTAACATTGTTGTAGAAACACAATAAGCATGGAAACTAAATGCACACTTCATGCATTACTGCATTACTTCAAATACTAAGTTACTCCTCTAGTAAACTAGTATTCACATGAAATAAAACAATAAAACATTGAGACCATTCAGCAAAGGACAATGGGAAATAACAATTCAACACTGGTTGCTATGGACTTGTCACTAGGCTTCGTCATTGTATATTTTAGCACATAGGTAAAGCTGCCGAAGCGGAACATTATATTCCAAATCATTTATGTTTATTTTTAAAGCAGATTTTAAATTACATTGTAACAATTTAACAATTTGCCCTTTTGAAATCCAATCACAGCGGCTGTCTTGGAACACAATAGACAGACGCTTAAATTCAACTAAAATGTAACAGTGAACAATCAGTGTTGGACCTACAGTCTGTTGAGATGCCTCTCCAAACTCACCATAAAACGTTAAGACATGTTGAGAAAAAAGATCCGTATTTTGCCGTAATCCAATGACACGGAAAAAACGTAATCCACAGTGATCAGTAGATCCACAAAAAGGTAAATGACACGGTGTATCCAGCAAGGCCTATACGAGCGTCACATTCACCAGCCAGCTCCAAACAGGTGAACGAGGCCTCTCCACTTTGCCGTTTAAACAAAGTGGAATAAACATATAAAAGTCCAAATCTACAAAAAACCCGCAATCAATTAGTAAGCTGACATCACATGTATATACATGGCATTTAGGAAACCTTTATTGCAACGTTGGCACGGCAAGATGTCCACACTAGTGCAACAGTAAATTTTGTTTTTTGCGTGTGCTCCCTTTGCCCCCCAGCAAACTCATGGGTCAGACCCATCTGGTAGCTAAGGAGGGCAGAGACTAAGAACTACATAAAAAAATATGCACCAAACAAGCCACTTTGAAATGTTGCTATTTTCATGAATACAAAAGTTGGGTGACCCCCCCCCTCTTAGACGAAAAAATATTGGGTGACCCTCCCCTCAACAAAGAATAAAAAGACATGACCCTCCCCTATTTTCCTCCGGTTTTAACATTAAAGCATGTAAAGATGTCCTAGTACAAACACAAGCTAAACTAAGATGAACATGTTAAACATTATACCTGCTAAACAGTATGTCAGCATGTTAGCATTGTCATTGTGTTAGCATTCTGATGCATAGTAAAGTACGTCCCATAGCTGGAATCAAGTAACAAATATATATTTTCAGAACTTTCCATTTAGTCCTATGGCTTCGCTCGCTTTCCTCCAAGCCCTTTCCTTTGTTGTTCTGTGTCTGTAAAGTACTGACGTTCAGTCATAGAGCTGCAGATGCCCCCAGACAGTGAAAATAAATTGGTCCTCCATTTCTCATTATCTGTGACGTCAAAGGCTTTCGTGCCACAGCGTCACACAAATTCTTACAAAGATTATTTTTTTGGGCATTTTAGGCATTTAATTGACAACACAGCTGAAGACATGAAAGTCGACAGAGAGGGGGAATGACATGCAGCAAAGGGCCACAGGTCGGAGTCAAACCTGTGGCCCGCTGCGTCGAGGAGTAAACTTCTATATATGGGCGTCCGCTCTACCAACTGAGACAAACATTTCAACGCTTTGCATTGACTTTGTATGAAATTGCGCCGTGCAAAAAATTTGCTTTGCGTTTAGTCTGAACACGCCTTTAGTCTTGTTATCAAATCATTCTTGTCTTTATCAAAACAGGTAAAAATGTATAAGTAGATTTATTAGTTGTCATTTACACTCAGTTGCCAGTTTATTAGGTACACATCACTAAAGCTAACAAAGTCTAATGTGTGTTTGTTTTTGGCAAACACACATTTTTTTTATGTTTTTATGGTGGATCGGAATGCACATTTAGGGCCTTAATAACCTGTGAGGTGCAACACTTCTCTGGAAAATGTTTGGCTCTTTTACTCTTTTGTCTCTGTTTTTAAAAAAAATTATTATTAATTATTTGTCATACATCTTCTCACGTGGTTAATCTAGCTCAAAATCATTTTCTGGTGCTGTGTGGAGTTTGCCAACACGACTTCTAACTTTAGCATACCTATCCATGTACCCATAGTCCCATGTGTATTTACAGTGAAGCCAATTTCCTTGTTGTGCTGTTTAACTGGCAGATCCAGTTTGCTTGTGAATAGGTCATGTGTATTCCTATTCCTGGAAGAGAAGCACGTCTTTGACCAAAAGCAATCCCTCTAAAAATCCCCATAACAATTACGTTGAGCATGTAGAGTATCTGCTTCCAAAAATAATTCACAGCTATGTTGAGTGTATCTCAGATGCTTTTTTAATGGATATATATATATATATATATATATAGTAGGGCTGTCAATCAATTAAAAAAAATAATCTAATTAATTACATACTCTGTGATTAATTAATCAAAATTAATCGCATACATAATTAACGATGCCCGAAGAAAGAAAAAAAAGAAAAGAAAAGAAAAAGGGTACTACACAACAGTTGGTGACATTAAAGAACGGCTAATAACTAATAACTAATTTCAGTAGTAAATTGCTGTTGAACCATCAGATGGGAAAAGGACATTTACAATAACTTCAAACGCACCATGAGGCTGTAGTTTACCAGTTTCATTGAACGCACCGTCTGTGTTGTTTCTCCGACGGCAGCTGCAGATTGTTACATCCCGGTGTTGAATCCTCTACAGTAAAACGCAGTCAAACTTGACACCGTTTAGCGTTAGCTGTCAGCATTTTAACGTGTTTAATCCAGCTACTAGCTAGCGGTAGGCTAACGTTAGCTGCTGTCGAGTATAGTGTTAACTAGCGTCATGTGCAGCGGTGTTTGTGTTTCAGAGCATCAGAGAGAAGCGCAGACATATCAGTGGCACCAGATTTCGGTAGCCAGGGTTGGCAGGAAGAAGATTTTTAAAAGTAAATGTTCCAATTAATGATCCAGGCAGAACATTCTCGTCTCCCTCCTTCATTTTACAGTCCAATGGTGGCTAGAATGGCTCCGGGTCAAACGTCAACATGGAATGGATTAATCGTTATGTTTTTCTCAGATTAATTAATCGAAATTAACGGGTTATTTTGATAGCCATTATATATATATATATATATACACTGTTTATATAGAAACAGGACCTCTTTAGAATGAGGTTTGTTATTGTGTTAATGTGTTATTGTTATTGAATCAAAGTAGATTTAATCAACAGGACTTTAATGTCAAAGTGAAAACAGATCAGATTTGAATTACAAATATAAAATACAAAATAAATATGTATTCATCCTGAATCACTGGTGACGTTGGGTTTTTAAGTCACACATGGAACTCTCCTGTGTGCATTCAACAGGTTTCAATTGTTTTTAGTGTAGATACACCTGTAGGCCCAACTTTTGGTGGATCAGACAAAGAACTCAACAAACTCACAAAGCTAGTGCTTGTCAGCAATGTTTTTATTATGGCATCAATGTGCAAAAATGTTGATAAGCAACACACCTGGTTGAGATCACTGCAAGCCTCAGAATGGATACAAGAACATCCCAGTCCCAGTACAGTCCAATCAATCAGTTAGAAATGAAGAGTCACAGTGGGCTTTTTACTTTTGATGCTTCCTGTCCGGTCCCTGTGACTCAGCCTGACATATTCACTATTTTTGGACACTTTTGGGTCTTCTCAGAGCTTTAAAAAAGAGGCTTTTAAAAACTCTCACTTGAGAAACACGCCCAGAGATCACAGTAAACCATGACATTTGACCTTTATGATGTTGACAGTTTCTGCTGATTCCCATTTCTTCCCAAACAATCACAACCTGTACCGGAATCCGCATATGGCTCATTCCCTCTCTAAAACCTGGTGCTGTTTGACCAGTTTGCAGAAAGTCAGTGTTGATAGATGGAGGTCAACGGTGAATCAGCTGCCTCACCTTCAGCAACTGAAACAGAAATAACTTCCGTGTGCAGGGTTGAAATTCTGGTTCTGTCTGTCATTTTCTTTTAGGTTTGAGCTTTTCTCCAAGTTTTTACTTACAGTCAGGTCCATAAATATTGGGACATCGACACAATTCTAATCTTTTTGGCTCTATACACCACCACAATGGAGTTGAAATGAAACGAAGATGTGCTTTAACTGCAGACTTTCAGCTTTAATTTGAGGGTATTTACATCCAAATCAGGTGAACGGTGTAGGAATTACAACAGTTTGTATATGTGCCTCCCACTTTCTAAGGGACCAAAAGTAATGGGACAGATTAACAATCATAAATCAAACTTTCACTTTTTAATACTTGGTTGCAAATCCTTTGCATTCAATTACAGCCTGAAGTCTGGAACGCATAGACATCACCAGACGCTGGGTTTCATCCCTGGTGATGCTCTGCCAGGCCTCTACTGCAACTGTCTTCAGTTCCTGCTTGTTCTTGGGGCATTTTCCTTCAGTTTTGTTCTCAGCAAGTGAAATGCATGCTCAATCGGATTCAGGTCAGGTGATTGACTTGGCCATTGCATAACATTCCACTTCTTTCCCTTAAAAAACTCTTTGGTTGCTTTCGCAGTATGCTTCGGGTCATTGTCCATCTGCACTGTGAAGCGCCGTCCAATGAGTTCTGAAGCATTTGGCTGAATATGAGCAGATAATATTGCCCGAAACACTTCAGAATTCATCCTGCTGCTTTTGTCAGCAGTCACATCATCAATAAATACAAGAGAACCAGTTCCATTGGCAGCCATACATGCCCACGCCATGACATTACCACCACCATACTTCACTGATGAGGTGGTATGCTTTGGATCATGAGCAGTTCCTTTCCTTCTCCATACTCTTCTCTTCCCATCACTCTGGTACAAGTTGATCTTTGTCTCATCTGTCCATAGGATGTTGTTCCAGAAATGTGAAGGCTTTTTTAGATGTTGAGTCAAACTCTAATCCGGCCTTCCTGTTTTTGAGGCTCACCAATGGTTTACATCTTGTAGTGAACCCTCTGTATTCACTGGTGAAGTCTTCTCTTGATTGTTGACTTTGACACACATACACCTACCTCCTGGAGAGTGTTCTTGATCTGGCCAACTGTTGTGAAGGGTGTTTTCTTCACCAGGGAAAGTATTCTTCGGTCATCCACCACAGTTGTTTCCCGTGGTCTTCCGGGTCTTTTGGTGTTGCTGAGCTCACCGGTGCGTTCTTCCTTTTTAAGAATGTTCCAAACAGTTGATTTGGCCACACCTAATGTTTTTGCTATCTCTCTGATGGGTTTGTTTAGATTTTTCAGCCTAATGATGGCTTGCTTTACTGATAGTGACAGCTCTTTGGATCTCATATTGAGAGTTGACAGCAACAGATTCCAAATGTAAATAGCACACTTGAAATGAACTCTGGACCTTTTATCTGCTCCTTGTAAATGGGATAATGAGGGAATAACACACACCTGGCCATGGAACAGCTGAGCAGCCAACTGTCCCATTACTTTTGGTCCCTTAAAAAGTGGGAGGCACATATACAAACTGTTGTAATTCCTACACCGTTCACCTGATTTGGATGTAAATACCCTCAAATTAAAGCTGAAAGTCTGCAGTTAAAGCACATCTTGTTCGTTTCATTTCAACTCCATTGTGGTGGTGTATAGAGCCAAAAAGATTAGAATTGTGTCGATGTCCCAATATTTATGGACCTGACTGTATATTTCATCACTGTTGTTTACAAACCTTTAAAGCCCCTGAACATTTTCTTTCAAATCTAGTAATTATCTTTAATATAAAAAAACACCCTGAAGTATTATTTATTAAAAGTAGGGCTGTCAATCGATTAAAAAATGTAATCTAATTAATTACATACTCTGTGATTAATTAATCGAAATTAATCGCATACATAATTAATGGTGCCTGAAGAAAGTAAAAAAAGAAAAGAAAAGAAAAAGGGTACTAAACAACAGTTGGTGGCATTAAAGAACGGCTTGTTTATTGCTAAGGCCATATGGTCAAAATGAAATGATTTGATAATAATGTATAACAATAACAATAACTAATTTAAGTAGTAAATTGCTGTTGAACCATCAGATGGGAAAAGGACATTTACAATAACTTCAAATGCACCACGAGGCTGTAGTTGACCAGTTTCATTTCTGTGTTGTTTCTCCTATGACAGCTGCAGATTGTTACATCCCGGTGTTGAATCCTCTACAGTAAAACACAGTCAAACCTTACACCGTTTAGCGTTAGCTGTCAGCATTTTAACGTGTTTAATCCAGCTACTAGCTAGCGGTAGGCTAACGTTAGCTGCTGTCGAGTATAGTGTTAACTAGCGTCATGTGCAGCGGTATTTGTGTTTCAGAGCATCAGAACCACATCTACTGCAGTCAGATTCAAACAAAAGCACTGACGCATTGACTGGAACTCCTCAAGTGCTTTAAACAGTGGCTGAAGAAGTATTTCTTTACTTCAGTAAAAGTATTGATATAGTAATGTAAAAAAAACTATTACAGGTAACAGTCCTTCATTCAAAGTCCTATATAAAAAGTCAGTAAAATGCAGATAAAGTATCAGCAGTAAAATTACATAAGTTTTCTTGGCGCCATGCAGTAAAAGTAGTGAAGTGTCTCTGTCTGTGACTGATATCTAATTCTATACGACATTATTAGATATTAATACTGAAGCATCAACTTGAGAGCAGCATGTTACTGTTGTAGCTGCTCCAGGTGGAGCTACTTTAAAAACTTTATCTAAAGTTAGTTTGGTCCAGTGGTTCCCAACCTAGGGCTCGGGCCACTCCAAAGGGTCACCAGACAAATGTGAGGGTCGTCGTTAATGGAAGATTAGAGGAGAAATGTCTCTTTGACTGAGACACAACACTGATTTTTATAAGAGCTCACAAGTCAGAACGTTTGTAACAATTCATTGCATTTTATACATTTATTTTTTTATGTTTTTAGTTACTACAGATGTGAAATAAATGTAAAAAAACATTTTCCTGTGAATGTACAAGTGGACTAGAACTATAACGTGGCATTAAATAAAAATACATAATAAGAACACTTGTGTGAATGTAGTAACTGTAGCCTAGAGAGCACAGTTTGATATCCAGTTAAACAGGTGGTTTGCAGTGAGGGGTTGGGCGAGTCTTTTGACAGGTAATGTTTGTGTTACTTTGTGGGAGGTATAGAGAGAGAGAGGGGTAGGGGGAAGGGCACAAGAAGATTATTTAATGCCGGAGTAGATCTGATGGCATGTATTTACAGTTATGGCTCTCTACAAGGTGATTGGTGCGGTGGCTCTGCTGACTCTCCTGACACAAGGTAAGGACCCTCCTCACTGCACACACCTGAACCAATCATGTTTGAGATCTCCTGAGTGGAAGCACACTGAGGAGGAAGTCAAATATTGTAATTAATTAGTTGAAGTTAGTAAGTAGTGAAGTAAAATGAGTGCAAGTCCTGTATTCAAAATACTACTTTTGTAGTAACTAAAGAGTACTTAAGGATCAAAAACCCACCAACTCTGTGATCCTGTCACACTGAGTGCACGTTAATGATTCAAAGTATGCATGATTAAAAGGCATCCCATGTTTATCTATACAGCACATTTCTGACACACAGGCAAGCACAAGGTGCTTTATTATATAACTAAATAAGACCATTTATAAAATAAAATCAGTAGAAGCACGGTAGATTAAAAGAATTTAAGAAGTGCAAAAGATGTAAAATGTATGAAAGTGATCAAATTTAGGAGTGTCCAGGTCAAGTAAATTCTCTAAAACTCTTTTAAAGGCCAAAGGTTATCGTGTCTGTTTATAATGTTTCTAGGAGGTCAAAACAACCAAAGAAATTAATCTGTTATAAAGTCATAAAAACGGACACAGCCTCACAGTATCATCATAGAAATCATGGATTTAACGGGTAGTCTTTTTTTATTTTATACAATTTTCTTTGAGGTCTGCCTTAAAATTCACATGCATTTTAATAATTCAATTCTATGTTTAGTGTAAAAAAAAAAAGAATTACGTTTCTGCAGTTTAAAGATGGAAGACTGTGTGTAATGTGGGAATAATTTAGTCCACATCACGCCTGTGAATTATCTGTTGATTGACAGACCATCTTGATGAAGCAGATGAGACATGTATTGCATGCTCTTCCACCTTCAATAGATTTTAATACGTTTTAAGTTGTTGCAGAGCTGAGATTTTTAAGTCTGCCGTATGCTGTTGTAACCTACTCGATTTGACAGACACTCAAGGACTCACAAGGACAACTGACCTGTTTGATAGAGTACAGCATCACAAACTGGTTCAGGGAGTTCTGTGGTCGCCACAGGTTTCTTTCTAGCTTGACATCGTCATACTCAGATTCTAGTCAGAATATGAGTCTGATACTGCTTCATTGGGCTGCGATTATGGGGTGTGTTTCAACCAAACCAGGAAAGAAAATGCCTCTGCACTCAATTGGATAGACCTACAACCAATCAGATCAACAGAGTGTGACCTATGTCTTCTTAGCGACCATCGGGGCCAGCTGATAAATAAAAAATCAAACTTTTGCCGAATCCCGTAGGATGGCAAAAACATCTTTCCGATCGACAAATGCCGTGATCGCGGTTCTCTGTCCATCTTTTAAAATGAATGCGCTGTCGATATCTTCTATAACAGACACGATGGCGGAATCTGCACATCTCAATTCTCCAGTGGTAGCCATCTTTGTTGTAAACGAATTCAACCCAAGCGCTCTTTGGTGACGTGGTTGATTACGTTACTGTTGATCATCTGTCCATCGTCGTATGAAGCCCGCCTTGACAATTTGATTGGTCCAAAAAGTTCTGGTACGAACATAGTTGCTCCACAACGGATCAAGTCCAGACCAAACTTCCCGTCCTCAAATGTTGTGAATGTGGCTAAGTTCGGCTGGCATCCAGGCTAGTTTCTTTCATCACTGCTCAGAGGAATGTGTGCTGCAGGGTTTCAGGTTACACACGTTAAGTCCCTGATTGCAACACTTTTACTGAGGAAAAGAAGAACATCTGTGTTAGTCATCCATCACAGCAAATACTTTATGCTGCTGTATGTAGGAAAGATGTGATTTAGTGATACGTTCACTTACTGTTGAAGTGTAGGCCATCATGCATGGTTATTTATAATTTATATTATACAATTATTTTTCGCAGGCTTGGTAGTAGTCTTATAGAGTAAACTGAACTTCATGTGTAAAATGAGTCTAGTGCCCCTTTAACTTCTGCTGCTGGGATGTTTTAACAAAGCATCCTCGGAGACTGGAGAAATAACAGTAGTAGTGGTAATATGATGAGCAGCAGTAACTGCAGTAGAAGTATAAGCATACAGCATCATTTTGGGATTGTCGTGTTGTAAACTGCCCGTCAGTGATCATCAGATTGTCGGTGCAGACACAGTTACTAAACATTCACCCCTTGCCTGTCATCACACAATGTGGCAGTTGCACAAATAAAAAGACATGCTTTGAGAGAAAAATGTCCCGTGTCTGTCAAACCAGTTTGATGAGACAGCAGACAGCACGGAACCATGCTAATCTGTTACTGCAAAACAAGATATGTACAGTATGTAAAACATGTGGCTGTTGGAAGAGAAAGACATGCACTGTATGTCAACACCACTCCCTCATAAACAACAGCATACTTAGTGTTTGTCTCATGCTAGCAATACTTTTGACATACTTTTTAAAATTGTTAACACTATAAGTGTTGTCACGTTTACATATTTCCAATGATAGGGTTAGAGACAGTTCATTATGTAAGATTAAGACTGGGTGGGGTTGTACTGGAACTTTTTTCTGTTTGTTTTTTTTACCCCACAATGAACTTTAATTTTATAAGGTACAGTAAAACATATTGCACATTTAAAAAAACACATAAAAAGTTTCATATGAATGAGATATACAGTATACACTCACCTAAAGGATTATTAGGAACACCTGTTAAATTTCTCGTTAATGCAATTATCTAATCAACCAATCACATGGCATCTGCTTCAATGCATTTAGGGGTGTGGTCCAGGTCTAGACAATCTCCTGAACTCCAAACTGAATGTCAGAATGGGAAAGAAAGGTGAACTAAGCAATTTTGAGTGTGGCATGGTTGTTGGTGTCAGACGGGCTGGTCTGAGTATTTCACAATCTGCTCAGTTGCTGTGATTTTCACGCACAACCATTTCTAGGGTTTACAAAGAATGGTCTGAAAAAGGAAAAACATCCAGTATGCGGCAGTCCTGTGGGCGAAAATGTCTTGTTGATGCTAGAGGTCAGAGGAGAATGGGCCGAGTGATTCAAGCTGATAGAAGATCAACTTTGACTCAAATAACCACTCGTTACAACCCAGGTTTGCAGCAAAGCATTTGTGAAGCCACAACACGCACAACCTTGAGGGGGATGGGCTACACCAGCAGAAGACCCCACCGGGTACCACTCATCTCCACTAAAAATAGAGAAATGAGGCTACAATGTGCATGAACTCACCAAAATTGGACAGTTGAAGACTGAAAGAATGTTGCCTGGTCTGATGAGTCTCGATTTCTGTTGAGACATTCAGATGGTAGAGTCAGAATTTGGGGTAAACAGAATGAGAACCTGGATCCGTCATGCCTTGTTACCACTGGGCAGGCTGCTGGTGGTGGTGGGGGTGTATATATATATATATATATGAAAATGAACAATAACATTTAGATATTGAATAAAATAAATAAATAATCAAATCAAGATTAACATGTGATAAAAAGTATAGGTTGTCTTGTGAGTCCCACAAAGTTTATGGAAGCGATTCTGAATGGGTGCGTGCCCCTTTAAGTACTCTGACAGTTTTTAGTCAAAGAAAAATAAATAATTTCCACATAGTTCTATCTTGTATAGTCACAGTACCAAAAGCAAATGAAAGACGTCTTCACGACAAAGAAAAAATATTAGTTTGAATGACTTTGGTTATAATTTTTTATTTCTATGGTTACCAATGATCACATTAGGCATCAGTAAATATAAATACGTTTGAAATGTGATTTTGTGTTTGTTTCCTACTTTTCAGAGTCTCACTCACAACTAGGTGGTAAGTCAGTTTTATGCACACTTCTTTACTTTCACCTGGCTGTCAACATGTTGGACTTTAGTTGGTTTTTTTTTATATCTTCATGGTTGTTAGTATTTGCTGTCAAACCCAGTAAAAGCAATGAAATGTGTAGAAATTGAAATAAGAATAGTTTCTCCTCTGTTACTTAGAACTGTTGGATTAGAAACACCTGAGAGCATCCCAGGATCATAATCCTCAACCAACAGTTAAAGTTTATAATCCAGCAGTGCTCAGTGGTAATCCAGGGAGAGGGGAGTATTGCTCACTGTGTTCTTATTGTCTGTCTCTCTGCAGTGTGCGGTATAACTCCGCTCAACACCAGGATTGTTGGAGGACAGAACGCCCCTCCAGGGTAACTGGCCCTGGCAAGCCAGCCTGCAAACATCTGGGAGCCACTTCTGTGGAGGATCCCTCATTAACAGTCAATGGGTGGTGACTGCTGCTCACTGCTTCTCAAGGTAAGCACTAAGGGGCAGATTCTCTTAGTCGGTGGTTTTTGTGTTTGCTTTACTGCTCTGCTCTTAACTTCTTTGCACTGTTTTGTTTCTCTTTAGAATCCCAGCCAAACTGACTGTGTCTCTGGGTCTCCAGAGTCTAAAGGGACCCAACCCCAATGGGGTGTCTCGGACGGTAACAAAGGTCATCAAACATCCTAACTATAACTCCAGAACTAATGACAACGACATCTGCCTCCTGCAGCTCTCCTCACCGGTGACTTTCACAAAATTCATCGTTCCTGTCTGCCTGGCAGCTCCAGGCAGCACCTTCTTCAGCGGCGTTAGCGCCTGGGTGACCGGCTGGGGCACCATTGGATTTGGAGGTGGGTCAGAAAGCAGCTAGGTTACATTTATTTATTTCAATACAATGGTGACAACAACTGAGTTTACTCAGACATTTAAATGCAAAAATGAGTACCACCTTCCTTTACCCGTAGAGCAACAACACAGAGTTTTAGAAGTATCATTAAGTTTACACTACTACACTACACCCTACGATACAAAGGATAAATTGCTGCAAAGAGTCTCTGCAGTAAAGGGTTTGTTCTGGTGATGGTGCTCGAGGAAAGGTCAACTTACCTGTGGAGTTTTCTTGGTTAAGTTTAAAAGTTAAGTTTCTCACCAAATCACACTGTGTGTCTCCTTTAGGTCTAACAAAGTGTTGATTGTGTTATCTTCATAAAAAGTAAAGAAGCCGATTTTGAGAAAATCATTTCAAATTGTTTTCATCCATCTTCGGTTGCAATCTGTCTTCTTCTTCATTGTCTTTGTTGGTGCACGTAGCTACACCTGGCCCCTGTTGAACTTTTAACTCCTGAATGTACCTTTAATGGGCAAAGACATGGTGCTTTAGATTCATAGACCTACTGATGTAGTAATCAAGCACTTTATTTACTGTATTTGTTTCTCTTTAGTTCCCCTTCCTCCCCCAGGAAACCTAATGGAGGTGAATGTGCCAATCGTGGGGAACAGGGAGTGTAACTGTGCCTATGGTGTGGGCTCAATCACAAACAACATGATCTGCGCCGGGTTACGTGCTGGAGGGAAGGACTCCTGTCAGGTAAACATCTTTACGCCTGTGTTGGTGTCAGATTTAATCTCCTGCCAAGATTTCCCTCCTAAATGTTTCTCTTCTTAAAGGGGGATTCAGGTGGTCCGCTAGTGAGCAAGCAGGGCAGCCGCTGGATCCTGGAGGGAATCGTAAGTTTTGGATATGGTTGTGCCAGGCCTAAATTCCCAGGAGTCTACACCAGAGTGTCCCAGTATCAGTCCTGGATCAACAGCCAGATCACTAGCAGCCAGCCGGGCTTTGTCACCTTCACGTCCACTGGAACTAACAGTGACCTCAGCATCAGATGTGCTGGTCTGCCATGATTATTTGTCATTGACATAAAGTGTCACCCTAAACTGACACAGAGGAGGATGCATTTATGATTACTTTGCAGATAGATTCAAACTAACTTTATGTCAGGGAAGGCTTTAACACATGCAATGAAATGAAACCTACAGAAGCATATTTTGGAGGTCTGAAGAACACAGTAACTTTGATCAGCTTGTCCATCATCTACCTCAGAGAGCTACTGTACCATTATGTTTATATCTATATGAAGCAGTTTATGTACACAAACTGTATTTTCTGCACTTTAAATGGATATTTCTTTGGTTTGAACGCTTAATGCAATTGTAAGTCTTGCCAAGTCTTGTAAATGGGAAGTCCTTTCTTTTCGCTTGATTCTGTGGCATTTTCCTTTATGCTGTGAGCAAATGCACATGAACAGCACATGAATATTGATGTCTTGGTTAATATTTACATAATTAAAGACACTGAGAGAAAATATTTGTGTGTTTTCCTTGGTACATACCCTATATATATATATATATAGATAGATAGATAGATAGATAGATAGATAGATAGATAGAGAGATAGAGAGAGAGAGAGAGAGAGAGAGAGAGAGAGAGAGAGAGAGAGAGAGATAGTTTAATATCAGGAACTCAAACTGAAACTTAAATAAGCAGTGAACAATCTTGCCGTAAACTTAAAACTAAATAAAAACAACATCCTTTAAGAAAAACTAAACTGAGTCTTGTTAAAAAATTAAATGAAATAAAAATGAAGGTAAACTCTTTTCATTATTAGTTTTTAAGCTAGAATATTTCACTACCAAAAAAAGAGACAGCATGAATTTCCGTCAAATAATGTGACGTTAGTGTGTGGTAGTGAAAAAATGTTTCGGAGTTGACTCCCAAAACAAAAGATTGAAACATTATGGCCATTCCTACACAGTTCTCCAACTATGTATTTTGCATGTATATATATCTGAGACTTTCCACCTGGCTCTAAGTAGTGGGCGGCTGTGGCTGTGGTAGAGCGGTCATCTACCAATGGGAAAGTCTGTGGTTCGATCCCTGGACAAGCCCTGCAGTCCCATGTCCCTTTAACCTATGTCCCTTTAACCTCAAAATATGCAATACAAAAGGTATTTCAGCAACATCTACAAAACCAGGTCGACAATTCTGTATTTCATCAAAAGTAAAAGATATAAAAAAAGTCCTCTCGTATTCAAAATGAAATGTTAAACAACAGATAGTGTCAGTTAAGATGTTTCTATTTTATTAGATTATAAAGTACAGAAGTATCAACATGTATACTATTATTATAATATGGTATCATATTATATGGTTTTATAGCAGATATCTAATGTTTTAATATCAACATTAGATATTTAAATTCAATGAGCAAAACCATTTTTATTTACATTTTTGCATCAATGTGATGAAGTAGGCTACCTTGATTTATCAGGTATTTCATTTATCAGACAAAAAATACAGACCTTTACTGTCTGGTTGTTTCATCCATTAACTCCATTCATTTTACAGAAAATGAAGATGCTGAGCATAAATCTCACTCTTCCCCAACACTCTTTTCCCTTTTTTCCTGTTATCTCTCCACTGTAAACTCTCTAATAAAAGGCAAACAATTTAAAAATATTTTTCAAAGAACTCAAAAACTTGTGGTTTGTGGTCGCTCAGTTGACATTGGTGCATCTCAATCCTTGTCTTCTACTTGATCCGGATCTCGAAGCAGAGGCAGTTGCAGGAGTCACACTCCGGAGGCTGACAGGTGCAGGCACAATCCCATTTGGCACACTGTGTGAAAACATATCAGACACAAGAGTTCACTAAAATGATGTATTTAAACTTTCTATGGTGAGCTTTTTGGCAAGGAGCACTTAGAAAACACTTTACATTCTGACAACAGACTGTGAGCTCCGTCCCCTTTGTTGTGTGATTGAATATGTCAGAGAGTTGGCGATAACACAATGTTGGCTATTTATCGTTAGTGATAAGCAGAAGAACTTCAGCCATGTTTGTGATGCAGTGACAAGCTTAAACTCAGATATCCAGTTTTCTCCTGCGCACACTACAATGTGAGACTGAGTCTGCGGTGGAATAGTGTTTTTTGCTTAGGAAGGTTAATAAGGGAAATGACCTGGAAGTATCTACGACCCCGTTCACACCAATGGCTCCATCAGGGTTATACCTAGGTGGACTGTGTGTTTAAATGCGGTAATCCTCCTCGATCTACTCAGCTTCGCGACCCAGGTCACCAGGTGGGTTTGATCAGGGTAGACTACGGTCGATTTCAATGTGAATTGCGCACGATCTGTGCTCGTTAACAGCCGGGGCGGGACAAATTATGTGATTGGTTGGAAATGACAGTGGGGCAGTCACAGGTCGCCGCCTATGTTCACCGTACACTTTGAAAAAACAACAACATAAATTTTGCACATTCGGCACAAAATCATCTGAGAAGTGTTTGATGGTTATTTATCTGTGCTTTAGAATGTAATCACTGCGAAACAATCAGAAAGTAAGCTTCAAGTAGCTACTAAAACATTAGTTCTGCTGGCTAGGACTGGAGTGTGTTATAGCTGTCCTGTTCACTGAATATGATGTGTAAAGCCCCGCCCATTTCTAGCACTTAAGGTAAATGTTATGCATTGCTCCCAGGGTTGACCCAGGTGATCTCTGAATTGTCATGACCAGGGATGTAGACTGGCTTGGTTTGAAGTTCCAAAAGGAGGGTTGAACCCTGATCAGACAACCCTAGCCCAACCCTGGTAGATGGTGTGAAAGAGGTATAAGTGGCAGCCAGGATAAGGAACTCTCTAAATGCTCAGGAAAAGTCCTTCGATATCGCTTTTCTCATCTCCTTTAGCATAGGGTACACTTGACCATCCTTTACCAAAGGAAAGGAGATAATGCCGTCCCACAATTCCTTGCGGCAGCAACGCACCATTTGGCTGACAAAAACAAATGATATGCTTATTGCGTACATTTAAGAATTATTTTCATACAATCACACTAATTAGGATTCATGGGGATAAGTATGAGTGGACAGGAGGGTGAGTGTGAGCAACATTCTCAGCAACCATTTCCTTTTACTTTTGTGACTGGTAGCCTATATTCCTTATTTTATTTCAATTCCAACACACAGGCCAAAGTATCTAAGACGCTTTTAGTAGTCCATTTTCTGAACATCGTAGTTTCACCCAACAGACCCACGTCAATAACATCCGCCATTGCATAATTACGTAGCCGAGTGTAAGTGCAGTTGGATTCTCTGAGCACCGTGTTGTCTTTCCCTAAGACCTAATGAACTGTCCTTCATATCTTTCCTTCACCTCATGACACTTTCTATCGAGGTCAAGGAAAAAACATTTAGGAAAAGACATAGGACATCATTTTTTGACTATTCGACCGCAGCATAAGTGTTTTTGCAGACCCATTTTAGGTAGAAACCACTGGCTTAGTGGGGATGAAAAGACCAAAATGGAGAGAAAAGGATAGATTTTCAAATGTATACACAAAATTAGGGCTGCAGGTATTGATTATTTTAGTAATCGAGTATTCCACCAATTACTCCATCAATTAATTGAGTAATCGGATAAATACTTAGTAAACAACAATAGTAAATATTTATTATTGCTGTGTACTAAAAAAAAACGTGCATATTAAGTGGCCATGCTGGGGGGAGGAGCCGGTTTGTCTCCACAGCTAAATTTCCAAAGATTAGTAGCAAACTAATAAACAGTTAGACTACAAACCGACAGCTTTCGTTTTAGCTCGTTGGTAAAACATGGCTATTTGCAGAGTAGCATGCTGTAGGCTAGTTGTGTAAAACAGCGCGGTGGACGAGAGCAGCAGACGTTAGTTAGCTACCTGGTGTGGGGTTCGCTCCGTGGAATGGATGAGTAGACTGGATGTTTTCTACAAAGATGATGTAGTAGCATGTTTGCAGCTTAAAATGATCCCAAACGTTCTGTCGTTTTCTCTCGCCTGTCTCTTCTCTTAGACCCTCGCTATTTTCGTCTTCGTTCATTTGTAATCTGGGCCGTCAGTCTTGTGCATAGACAGTATATAAACGGTCTTGTGTCCACAGAAGCGTCAACATGTTGTGTGCGCTAGTAATTATCCTCCGTGCGGAAACACAGTGAGCCGTACAACCTTAATTACATTGATTTAACGAAGCTTCAAGGCAAAGAATTTTGCTTCGAGGATTTTTTGTAATCGAATTATTCGAGTTATTGTTTCAGCCCTACACAAAATTGGTTACAAGTCTTCTTTGCAAGTCATTGGGACAAAGAAAAATGTCCTGTCCTGGCAGGCAAGTAAGTTCTTTTCTATTCTAAAAGGATTTTCCTCGCAGACTAAACCAACATCTGACTTTGATGCTTTGAAAACTAGTCATGTCAAGTCAATTTTATTTATATAGCTCAATATCACAGCGGGTTTACAATCTGACCAGAAGCCTGCTCAGAGAGAAAGTGAACCTGATTTAACAACATATTGATGGTTGAGAAAAGGGCTCTTGAGTATTCACTTATCTCAGTAATGGTGTGGAGTGTTTGAAGGCTACTTACAGAAGGAGAAGGGCACGAAACAGCCCGACATGAGCGCATGGTTGGCAGGCGACAGTCACACATTTCCGCAAATCTGAAGCACTGGTCACATACGGAAATGTTTGGACAGCAGTCACAACACTCTGAAGAACAACGGTCCTTTTGAAGAGAAAACAGAGAAAAATGTGCATCACTCTCCACGCTGACGTTTCTGTACTTTTTACTTGCGTGTGTTGACAAACAGGAATACAGTGAAACATAAACCTAACTAATAAACCACACATTAGTATTTTCGTTTAATCCAAACAAATAAAATTAAATCATAATAATTAAAACATGTTCAGCTACTGTATTAACTAGTTCAAGGTCCCATCATTAGTCTTCATCTTTTATATGCAAACTGGAGGAATTGGAGATGGTCAAAAGATGACACCAAATGCTTCACAACAACTGTCTCTGTAATTCATACATGAATAGGTAAGTGAAAAGGGTTTTTCTTATATCTAAAGAAGAAAATCTGCTCTATTCCAGGTACATTGTAGAAGCATGTTTTCACAATGACATAATGTAAAATACTGTTTTTTAAGAGGGACCAGATCAAAATATGATTACTTATTACACAGGAATAACCGCTCCCTTCAGTCATCACTGAGTTTGTAGAAATGTACAAAATGTTAGACTTGGTGTACCATGTTATTAGCCTCGTGAGACCGTCCTGACCTCGCGATCTCCAGTTTTCCACTCGCAGATCAGTCTGGCATCTTGAGATAGAGAAAATTTGGAGCCTATCGCCAAACGACCGACCAATCAGCATTGGTTTTGAGGCGGGTTTAAACATGGCGGCTTCCACGGATGAGATGAGCGTAGCTATCGTGCAAGTTTAATCCTAATTAGAAAGTATTCCTTCATTGAAAGAAGAGCAAAAAATGGCACTGGAAGGCTTTTCTCGGAGGTAAAGATGTTTTTGCTCTTTTGCTCTTCAGAAGTGTACCGTGAAGAAGTGTACCATGAAAACTTGGTGGGTATTGTCATTGACGAGGTTCATGTCACATACAAATGGTAAATTTAAAAATGTTACCTAACTTCATTGTATGTTAAACGATGGCATTAGAAGAACCGCAAGACAGACAATAGACAGATGGTTTATCCAATCAGCTAACCAGTATTTTCGCCCCGTCCCAAAAGTTCTCCAACGGAAAGTTGGATATGGCGAGCAAATGCGAAGCAATCCATCTGGCGGAGTCAGGTTACCATGTTATAGCATTTGTATAATGATTGTGATAGAATAACATTTAGTTTTTGGAAAAATAAGACAATCACACCCTAAGAAAAAAACTTGAATAACCTCAGTCAACTTTCCTAGAGCAATGCAAGCCCAGAAAATTGAAGGAAAAAAATGAATAGATTTGTCCTAGGAAGGCATGGTTTGTCTTGTTTCTAACACCGGGGGGAGCCACAAAGTTGTCACATTCTCCACATGGTGACTTGAGTTTAGTGTTGATAGGCCAAGGTTTACTTTCCTATTCATCTTCCTCTACATCTGTGCTACTATGTTTAGTGCAAGTTCCAGTAAACAGCACATTTGATGTATTTTAAATTTTACAAACTGTAGTGAGGAGAAAGGCCTCCTTGCTCTGTAGAGAGCAGTGGCCGTGCCTGCAGCACCAACCTTGAGGCAGGATCGGATCCACAGCCCGATCCCCAGGAAGATCATGTAGAGACTCAGAGTAATCATCAGCACTGCTGGGAGAGGGATGGAAAGCTCCCAAATAGGCAACACCTGAGGAGCAGGACATACCAAATATACTTTGATCAACTACATGTAACAGAGTAGTTATGGGTACATATTAGTAGAAACATGTTCTTTCTTACCTGCATTCTCTCTTTCTAAGAAGACACCTTCAACTGTCACAAGGCTCACATCTCTGGGAATTCTGACAGGAGAAGAATTACGATCAAAACCATTATTATCAATTATTTAGGCTTTCCAAATGCCTCTGTTTATTTCCCTCTATGTTAAAATGGTATATTTGGTATAGTGCCATCTTAAGTAAGATTTTGAATGCAGGTCTTTTACTTATTGTGGAATATTTTCACAGTGTTAGTACTTTTACTTCAGTAAAGGATCAGCATAACGTTACTTCTTTCACCACTGCTAAGCACTAAAGTAAGTCATTTTCTTCTTTAGCTAACTCCTTGCAACTAGGGTAAGGAAATTAAAGGTTGATATCTGGTCCCGTGATGGAAAAGTACTAATGTATTTGAGAAAGGTAGAAATACCAAAATGCAAACGAATACTGCTTCCAAAATACTTACGTTAACTAGCTAGCTAGGTAAAAGTACACAAGTAACTAGCTACAGTTAAAACTCTATTAATGTTAGCAGTTAAATGGACTCAAGTAACGTTACCAAACGTATTTGCAGTGAGGAATTGTCCCTCGCATTGCTAAGTCAGATAAAAATACAGAAAATGACATAAAGTTAGATTAGCTAATATGTAACGTTAGCTAACAGCTAGCTAACGTTAACAACACGTTAACAAAGAATAACTGGTTACCGTTACAGGGCAGCTAACAGTGTTAACATCTTATCGTTCTGAAGGGTCCTGTATTTTCATGAATGCGTCTTGTGTAATCAATACAGCGTAAAGCGTTGGTTTATTTGAAGTAAAGTCACATGTTCCAGTTTTATCGTTAATAGTATAAAAAGAGCAGATTCTGCCGCCTGCATAAACAAACGAGATTATCTGTGGCGGTAGCTACGTTGCCATGGAGTCAGAAGGGTCCCTTGAAGGGACAAAATACGTGCACGGCAGCGCGAATGGGATAATAAAGTTCTTGATGTTATACTTTCACATTTACTGAAGTACTGTACTTAAGTACAACATTGAGGTACTTTAATTATTTTCATTTTTTGCTACTTTATACTGCTATTCCACTACATCTCAGACGGAAATATAGTACTTTTTACTGCACGTTACAGTAACGTTTCATCTATTCAATTACTTTGCAGATGGAAATATGGAAATGAGTCTCGAGACTTAAAGTGTTATCCTGATGATTATTAATACTGCAATTTTGTGCACTGTTTTTTAATTTATCAAATCAAAATCAAACCAAATCAGATTCATATTAATGATATGTAATATAATCAACAAATACATTATGATATATTATTATAGGTTAAGATAAGTCTTTATTGATACCTGGAGTAGATCCATAAGCTACCCAGCAGTATATAAAGTAATTAATATGAGCTCCACCGTTACCTGCTGTAATATTAAAGTGATAAACACTTAATCCATCAATAATTAAATAGGATATGTATTATTCTGCATACATACTTTTAAACTTGGAACATGTTCAATGATTTTTAAAGGGTTTTATTTCTTTTGTTAATATGTCTTGAAATTGTCAAAATTCCTTTAAGTACAAGCAAGGTCTTCTCCTTTTGTAGAAAAATAGAAGAACTTTCCCCCCACCCATGTTCAGTATATTAAAGAATTGTCCTTGTAAAAAATGGGCTAAATGGTACTTTGTATGGATCCCAATAATTACATTTTATGTAAAATATTCATCCATAAACATGTAGTGGAGTAGAAATATATCCTAAAATGTGAAATAAAAGTAAAATGTTGGTAGTTACACTTTCTCAGCTCCTCTGATTTGAAATGTTATGCGCATACACTTAGTATTAAGTTGTATTTGTTAATGTATTATTACTCGAAGTATGGGACAACTAAAGATTTGAGCTACAACCCCAGTAGTGTGATGACTGATGAGTATATCATTATTCACAGAATGATTCAGAAATCGACACCAAAAAGCTAACTGGAGACATAAATCATCCACACATGTACAAAAAAACAGAGGACATGCTGATCAACTGCAGACATTTTATTGAACCAAATGTGGATTTTGCAAAACAGACTTGCTCTCCATCACCCTTTTTCACAAGAGCACAGTGCGACCTGGCCATGGCTTTTGATTTTTTACTGTATTACTTCAGCATCACTACATCTTAACCGTTTATAAATTATTGCATTATAGGAAATTTAAGATTCAAGTGTCCATAACCATAGGTGTGGTAACAGGCGTTTCGGACCACACTAGAAAGCTGGTCAAGTACCAGAGTAGGAAAATCACTTAATTGACAAGTAAATCCAAAATTATACGCAACGTTACTATTTACTATCATACTTTCACTTAGTAAGCTACAGCCAAATATTACCAGTATTTTGCTTCCCACTCTGGAGGATTCACCTGATCACTTAGTAAACAGAGTCAGCCTTCCACATAACCGGCTTCACTCTGACCAAAGTAAGACCACCACTGAGCGCCCATTTAGTTTTAATACTTGGATTGGCAGCAAAAACAAAACACTATAAGAATTGTGCCATTAAATGATAGAGCAAAACAAATTTGCTGGATGGGGTGGTGAAGAAGTACTTCACACAACTTCTGCTCTGTAACCTGCAAGCAGGTAGCTGGGCAGGTAAACAAGGCCAGTGGGATATTGAAGCAGACTGAACAGAGGGAGGCTACTTATGCTAGCAAAATACAGACTGACTTTGCAGCAAATGCCTAAACAAAAATCCTTGTCCCCTCCTACCTGCAGCCTTTGTCTCTTATGTACCCACAGGGTTCAGAATTAGCACTACTCAACAGCCAGCAATGCTGGTGAAATATGCAAGTGGCCGGTAAATTTGCTTCACTCAGCCAAAAACAGTACTCTATTGAGCGGCTGGTAAAGTTTGAACATTCACTAGCCAGTTGGATGGTGGATGAAAAAGTTAATTTTGAACCCTGTGTACCCACTTCAGCAGCACACCGTTTTAAAGTCTGACCTTCTTGTACAAACCCAGCCCCCATTCCCATGACACCACTCCAACATATGGAGACTCAACGTTTTATTGAAACACCTTGAAGTACAAAACAAAAATGTTACATGAAACAGTGCCTCTTTTGTTGCGGCACAAGACCTAAAAAGAGGAAATTAAAAAAGGAAATAAACGGGGAAAAGGAAGGAGGAAGTGTGTGGGAGGGTCATCACCACTCATCCCTGATGTGTGGAGCTGCAGTGGTGTGTCTTTGTGAGAGCGAGCCTGCCCCCTGGTGTTGTAGAGGGGTGGTGTTACAGAATCCCATGTTTGTCAGAGGTAATTCACGTGTTAGCTAATGGGAGCTGGTGGGGTTGCAAGGGGGGGAGAGGGGGGAGGAAGAGGAACAGCAGCACATAGGAGGAGGGGGAGTTTAATGGCCTTCTAGGAGAGAAGGGGAGAGGGCTGCTAGCAGCTTCTAGAAGCCGTGGACTTTGAGCTGCTCCTCCTTGGCCAGGTCAATCTGCAAAGAAGAAAACAAGAGATCAAATAAAAGGAAAACAACCTGACCTTCAGCCTGTGCCTCACGTCAGCACTGTTCCACATATGCAGGAAACCCCTGTAGAGTCTCGGGTTAAGTGCTGGGCAAGTGCAGCACATTTTGTTTTAACATCAATACTTACCTCAATGAGGAACTGGCAGATATTCTTGCGTTGGTCTCCCTGAAGCTGGATCACTTCACCATACTCTGGGTGCTCAATCACTGTCCCATTGCAAGCAAACTTCTGTTAGGGTTTAAAAAAGAGCAAATACAATCAGTCAGTGTTTACAGGTGCCTGAAAACTTCTCCCTGCAGTAGCATTTGGTAAAAGCTGGCAGTATGCTGTAAAACAAAACAGTATTAACCACCAACTAAGACGGATATTTGATTATTTCAGTGGTACCTTCTTGAAGGCCTTGACTAGCTTCTTCTTGTCATAGTCGGTGGCAATGCCCTGGACAGTGGTGAGGGTCTTCCTGCCGTTCCGCTGTTGGATTCTTATGTGGATATAGTCCTCTGTCCCAGCTGGGAGGCGGTCATCACCCTTAGTTGCATCAGCAAAGGGGTCTGGAGGAGGGAGTGGTAATATGGTACAATAAGGACAACAATAACATTTTCAAAACTGAAAGAAGCAAGAAATCAACATTTAACCTAAAAAAAAATAAAAATCATCACAGCTCAAGCATATTAATCCAATCTTTTAGTAATTCACGTTGAACGCCGCATTTTACCCGACCGCGCTATAAAATCAGGTCTTTATCTCCCCTGTGTTGACATCTGGCAGATCCTTTGGAAGTTTCATTTTTCGGATGAAGAACTGCGCAGACGTACAAGCTAAATATAAGCTTAACAGCTTATTGGAGACTAGCTAGCCTACTGCTGAGCGGCACCATTTAGATGGCAAACAGGATTGGTCATGAATTAACATCAGTCATGACACGGCAACTTTCATTTTTAGAGCGTGAATCAAGGCCTAAAAGAGTATAACCAATTGGACAATTAACGTTATATGGATTTTTTTTAAATCAGTAATACGATTTTCTTGTCGACGCGAACACGTATGAAGAATAAGCTAACGCGTTAGTAGCACAATTCAGGCCTAATGGCGGCAGTTTTAGCAAAGGCCTGCTAGTCGGTTAAAATGACCAAGAAAATGTCAAATTCATACATTTAAGCTTTCACGAGTTACAAAGTTAATGTCGAATCGATTACTTTGAGGATCAAGCATTATAATAGTCAAATCCTCTAAAAAGCGGAAAAAACTCGACACAAGCACGAAGCTTGACGGTTAGCTTCGCTGGCACTCGCCCTTCCCCCACCTTGTCTAACGTTACCGGTTAGTTTGATATAAATGACTTACCAAAAGTTTGGAGGTTCTGGATATCGGACATACGATAAGATTTGCTTTCCTTTCGGATACTGACTTGGTTATCGAGCAGTTTGTCGGCTAACTTTTACTTTTTTTTGTCGTTTCTAGGTTTCGCCTTTTGACAGGGACGGTGCTCTGCTTCAACAGCTTTCACAAAATGGAGCTCTTTCAAGCCGTAACACTGGAAAACAAGCCTATATTGCCCCGCCCCGAAATTAACGTCAGCACGTCGAAGACGTTATAAAGAGACGTCATCGTCAGTCACGCCCTGTTATTGCTCAACTCTACTGGAAAGGTGATGTCATCATGTCATAATTTTGGGACAGGAACATTACCTAAACTAACCAAACAAAACGTTTTTGGATATATATATTTTTTTAATGCAGTCTCTGGAACATGCTAAAAATAAGAAAAGTGTATCTATCATCATTATAACCAATTATTTGGTGATCTATCTAGTATTTAATTTTAAAATGCTGTCTATTTTTCTTTTTCTTTTTAACTTTTTCGTCATATATATATGACGAAAAATATATATATGAAAAAAAAAAAATATATATATATAAGAAGTAGGCTACTTAAATCTCACTAAAGCTAGTAATACCACAGTGTAGAAATACTCTGTTACAAGTAAAAGCCCTGCAATTAAACTCTTACTTAAGTTAAAGTATATGGCACCTTTTCTACAAGAATGATCCAAACTTAATTGTATTTAATGTCTGTGGATTCTGCAATAATACCCTACCGAATCTTGATATGAATGGTGAACACTGAAAAGAACATCAGCTGCCTTTACAAGACAAATATGGCCAGTTTTTCAGCCTCGTAAGTATATTTCATATACAGTACTACTAAGTCAGCTAATTTTCAGTGGGAAGACCTATATCAAGTATAGCTCTTAAAAATTAAAGTGGCGTTTCCTTTTTGCTAAATTGCAAATAAAAACGTAATCAACATTTTCAAGCAATATATATTTATAGGCCTATACAAATTTTGGCGTAAGGATTTGCACTATAAATTTTGTATTTGCACTCTTCCTACTTTGTATTGCTGCACAGGAATTTCCCTGGGGATAAATAAAGTGGTATTGTATCCTATATCATAGAGGTAGCATAAATAAAGCTGTTAATAAACTAAGCTTTTAGACAACCTCTTCCTCCCACTATCACTAGTAATATTAGTTGTTTGCATTTTAGTTATCCACACTTTCACTGCTGTTTTTGAAGGGACGGATTGCAAACATGATTCAAGAGCTTAATGCTGATACATTCTTACCAATCATTCTTCAGCTCTCTTCAAAAATATGGTTTCCTATGGAAAAAAATATGGAATGGACAGTACAGAAGTTTGTGTTGACAGAATGCTACCTGGACAGAAATGTAATATAGTCAGTTTCTAAGGTGTGGTGCTTGCTACTTTCACACAGAGGGCAGTTATTGCCTCTTAAAAAACAGTCTAAATGTCACTGTTGTCCTGTTGTTTCCTCATCATAATGTATAACAACATCAGTGGTTTCACATTTCACTGTTTCAAAGCACAACGGCTATTCCTGTGCAATGGCTATTTTGATTTTATGGTGTATTTACTTCCAAAATATCACACAGCTAAAATGGTTTTAAAATGTTATTTCAGCAAAAATGTTATGAAGCACCTTCTACACAACACTCTGCACACATGTATTATCTTAGAATGTGGAGAAAGCAATATTTGGCAGCAACTGGATTAATTAATTAATACAAATTGGATGATTGGGTCCTCTTGAAGTGACAATGTTTTTTAAACACACATGAAAAAATAGAACTATTCTGATATAAACATATCAGAATAATCAGAGTCAGTTTTATTGCCAAGTTTTCACATAGGAGGCAAAGAATTTGCCTTGGTGTTTTGGTGCATTACAGTAAACATAGGACTTAAGAAGGAGAGTAAGCCTCCTGAAAAAGTCAAGGATCATAAATAGAAAGGAGAAATATGTTTGGCCACCAAATAACCAAACACCCTTCTTCAGCTACCTCACCTATAGCAAACAGAATGTTTGAATGAATAATCTTCAATAAGCTTGTTACAATTGTTCAAGTCCAAAGACCAGAGCTGCAGATTGTGATGATTGGAGTTGGTAAAAGTGCAACAGGAAACACCATCCTGATGAAAAGGGCTTTCCAGTGTCTGATATCTTGTTCCTCAGTGACACAGAAGTGCCAGATAGAAAAAGAAGAGTTGGATCGCTTGGTTTGTCTGATAAAGTGATGGAGAAGCTCAAGAGGTGTGTGTCGCCTGCTTCACCGGTTGTGTACCTGGTTGTGGTCCAGCTCGGCAGATTCACACAGGACAAACAGCAAACGGTGAAACTAATGCAGAGGCAATACAGTCATTGCGGCATTGCTTACTGGAGCCATATTATTATTATTATTAGCCTATATCTTGATAAGACCAAACTAAAGCCACACTCCCTTTTAAATGCTTTTGTACAGCTATTATTCAGAAATAATAGACACCCTGTTAAAGTCCCTATTGGGTCAAAATGATGCAGTGATGGAGGAAGTATTGAGATCTTTTACTTCAGTAAACGTAGTAATAAAAATACTCTGTTACAAGTAAAAGTCCTGCATTCAAATTTGACTTAGGCCCTAAGTAAAAGTACAAAGTGTTAGCATCAGAATATACTTAAAGTAACAAAGGTATAAGTACTCATTATGCAGAATGGCCCATTTCAGAATAAAATATATTATATACGTATATATATATACGACCAGCGAGCTCAGAGGGTAATGTTGCAGCTGGTAAAGGTGGAGCTAAAGAAAGGAGCTAATTTTAATTAATTCATACTGGGTAGCTTGGTGTTGATTATATTTTGAATTAATAATCAGAATATTGCAATATAACTAAAGCAGGGACAATAAAATACTTTCCTCTGAGATGTAGTGGACTAGTATAAACATCAAATGGAAAGTACAAGTCAATACTTGAGTAAATGTACCTAGTTACTTTCCATTACTGAAACTATGTTTTGCTTGTTGCTACTTGACGGTGATGTTTGACCTTCATTCGTCAGAGTTTGTTTTCACATTCATCAGCTGAAAGTTTCTCTGTGCTCACCTTAAATCCAGTTTAACACCTAGACGTACCTGCAGGTTTTTAATGACATCAATACTGCCTTGGAGCCAATCATGGTCCAGCATGCAACTTACAAGTGTGATGTGAAAAGTTGAAGAACTCATACAGCACACAAACACCGAAAATTGACTTTTCAGGGAAGTATACAGGAGACATCTTGTGTCCTTTTAACCAAAAATATGTACATGATTATGGATTTTTCCATGAGATGTAATTTTAACTAGTCATTAAACTTTTTGTGGGAAAACCATATGAAACATGATTTATTATTCCAAACATGTCATGTGAGCGTAATTCATAGGCTGCCAAACTTGAGGAGTATTTGAGAGCGAGATTTAAAAATGTTTTTCAGCTTGAGGGTGAGGGGTGTTCACAAATATCCTACAGAGAAAGGGCCAACTCTAATGCAACATCTGGCTAATGTTCACATTTTAATTTACATAAAAAAGAAAAAGAACGAGATTAAAAACAGCCCAAAACATCATATTTGAATTAATGGACTCACAAAGTTATTTTCCTTAAAACACTAAATTATTTGGGTGTATCTCAATTAATATTATGTTACTATTTTTATTGTATTTGTTTTCGTACTTTCTTGAGTCAGTGCAGAAGTGCAGTGTTTGTAATTGTGGGAAATACATTCATTAAAACAACATCAGTTATCGCTTCTCTTCGTACTTTAGAAGGCATACTTCTTTCAGCACTGCTTGGCCTTTTTTATTTTAGAATTAAATGAAAGTAATTCCACAAGGGGCGTCAGAGGAGAGTTGAGACAATAATATCAAGACTTGAGATATGGACACTCTAGACTTAACAGTATGTGATTACCGTGGGCAAGAACAAACATTAGATCATGTTATAATATATTGTCAAAAATATGAGGAAGAAAGAAGGGATTCAAAACCTCAGTAACATATAAGTTTGATCGAATAGATATTCTACAGAAGAACTCAAGAAATAATGGGTTAGTGTTGATTACTATTTCAGTAGCCTATTTCACAGCACTGTGGAGATGTGGAGGTCTGGCAATGCAAGACTATTATTTCAGTATCTGGTCAGTATACAAATCAATATCATTGAGAAGATTTTTTAAATTAATATAATTATGAATATTATAAACACTAGACATTCTGATCCAGATTCCATACCAGATGGTGGCGGTAATGCACCCAATCTAAGTACAACTGGGCAAAAAAGAAACTAAAAATGAACAAGGGGGCGCCAGTGTTGTATTAAGAGAACGTTAAGGGATGCCAACTGCCGTAAAACCCTAAAGAAGAAGTAGAAGAAGAAGAAGGGGGCGCCAGTGAGGCATATGATACCGAGGAGCGCCTCATTTCTAAAGCAGAAGAAGTTCACTCGCTGGTTTGGTTTTGGGCAGTGAGTTGAACGCGAGGCAGACGGAGTTGTGCGGAAGAAGTCGCTTATTTTTGCGGTTTTTGATCCCCAAATACCCGACAGACGAGGCAAATCCATTTAAATTACACATTCGTGTGTGTGCACTCGGACTTTTACAAACAGGTAGGCTCTATCGTAGCCGAGATATAAAGTGTTTTGAGAAAGGCTGCTAGGCCTCACAGGTTAATCACCATGAGTTACGGTAGGCCTCCGCCAGACGTCGACGGCATGACTTCCCTCAAAGTGGACAACTTAACGTACCGAACTTCGCCCGAAACCCTCAGACGTGTGTTCGAAAAGTATGGCCGTGTAGGGGACGTGTATATTCCCCGAGACCGCTACACGAAAGAAAGTCGGGGTTTCGCTTTTGTGCGGTTCCACGACAAACGCGACGCCGAGGACGCAATGGACGCCATGGATGGCGCGCTCCTGGATGGACGGGAGTTGCGAGTCCAGATGGCCCGCTACGGCAGACCTCCCGATTCTCACTACGGCGGTAGTGGCGGCGGCGGCGGCGGAGGAGGCGGCGGAGGAGGTGGAGGAGGCCGGCGCGGAGGGCAGACCAGGAGGTACGGCGGCCATGGACGCAGAAGCAGAAGGTAAGAATAAGCGCGTAACAGCTTAGCTAGTTAGATAGCCCTTTTGTATAGACGCAGTCCGTTGCCAGACTCCATTGAAGAATTTGCCTTTTCAGAGTTGCCTTGGTCAATTGACCAACACACTTTAAGTTAAAGTATTTTTGCGAATCCACAAAATCAACTCAACAATTCGGCACAT
Source organism: Sander vitreus (assembly GCF_031162955.1). Taxonomy (NCBI): domain Eukaryota; kingdom Metazoa; phylum Chordata; class Actinopteri; order Perciformes; family Percidae; genus Sander; species Sander vitreus. The sequence continues at coordinate 7,713,340 of NC_135869.1, read as the reverse complement.
ATTGCATAAAACGATTATGAAATAATTTTACCGAAGACCTTTTGAGGCCGCCTTTTCCAATAGAAGCAATTGATCATAACTGTACATCTGATCTAGTCTTTCAGTTATGTACTTATGTTTGAGCCTCCCTTTCTGTTGGAGACTAGCAGCAACATCTTCAGGAACAACGGCTTTTTAGAATCAGAAACTGTTTTTTTCCCAAGTAGTTATGCAGATAGAAAAATTGCAATAGAAAATGAAAAATATATATACGCAGCAAAATAGGCTGTTATTAAAGTGTTCAGTTGGTGTTCTTTTGGGATGTAGTATCTGCTAATGCCAGCTGTTTAATCTTTTAATGAAAAGGTTAGCAAGCCTAAATGAAGTCTGTATAATATATCACATTTCACTTCAGTGCCAGCTGTTTTCACATCGTAGATGATAACTCAACCCACTGAATGTATTCAGCTCTTCCCCCAGCCCGAGACACAGAAGACGCAGCAGGTCCCGCAGCAGGAGCCGCTCTCGTTCCCGAAGCCGATCCCGCTACAGCAGATCCAGGTCCCGCTCCTACTCCCGATCCAAGTCTCACTCTCCCAGGAACAAGAAGGCCAAGTCCCCGTCTCGTTCCAGATCTAGATCCAGGTCCCGCTCCAAGTCTAAGTCTAAGTCCAAGTCCAAGTCCAGGTCCAGAAGCCCTTCCTACAAAAGAGGTTCCAGGTCGAGATCTAAAAGCCAGCCCAAGTCAGCAGCAGAAAATGGAGGCGAAACCCCGTAGAGCTCAGCTTCAGGTGAGTTTTGACAAGATGTCACTGTTGCACAGGCAATTAGAGATTTATTTATTTAGTTAGTTTTGTTCCTGTGTGTGTGTGTGTGTGTGTGTGTATGTATGTATGTATATATATATATATATATATATATATATATATATATATATATATATATATATATATATATATATATATATATATTTATTTCTCTAAGTTGGTTAGTACCAGGATTGGAGACAGACTAGGTAAAATGCGTCTGTAGCTGGTAAGTTTATCCCCTATAGCAGGCAATTTAGCAGGTACGCTGACTATTTTAGAATAATACCATCTAGAATAGTTGGCTTTTAAAAGCTCTTAACAATGTTGTTTTTAATAACAGCAGTTGCTCAAACAAAGACCCATTTTTCTTTGCCCCTGTAAAGATGCATAGTGGGGGGTCTTTTTTGATCTGCAACTTCAATTCTTGAACTCAGTTACATTTTTCTGTCATACGCAGTGCTCATCATTTTTATTGAATACTAAGCGAAGTGTTTTTTTTTTTTTTTTTTAAGAACAGTTCTGTAAACCAAATCTGGAATTCTTTCCTTCCCAAGCTGCGGCATCCTGTTTGCTAAAGTGGAGTTTGAGCTGAGGCAGTATGAGCAGTTAGAAGGTGTGTGGTGAGCTGCCCACAGGCCGCCTGCTGCTGGTGAGGGTTTCTGTGCAGCAGGGTGGAGGCAGTCAGTGTTGGGGTTTGGTGTTGAGGTACGTCTGTCGGTGTCCGGCATTGAACATAAAACTGTCCTCCAGGCCTCGTCCCGGGCCGGGGGACGCTGGTGCTTGAGGGGCACTGAGGTTTGTCCAACTCTACTCCCATGTCAGTTTGTTAGTTCCATTCATCTTTTCTTGTACCACATTTTCAGATTAAAAGCCGTAGGCTGTAGTTGGAAAAGAAGGCCGTAATCAGATAGGCTTTTCGTGTCCTGCAACATTCAGCTTTTATACATCTCCAATTTAAAAACTAAAAAAAACGAAATGCATGCCAATGTATCGCTTGTCAACAGGAATCTCCCGAAAACACGCCAACTTTACAAAGCAATTCAGTAATTTTGGTTCGCTCATTGTGGTCCGGCAAAGCTCAATTTATTCAAATTCACAGTCCACCGTTATTCATCTTTTTAATCATCTAAACTGCTTCCTGTAGGCCACTGATTAATCCAGTTGCAGAATTGTTTTTCTTCCAAATCTTGTAGTGAAACTTGGGCCTGTGACCAGGGCTGCAACTAAAATAATTATACTGTCCTTGCTGACTTAATCTGATAATTATTTCTTTCGATTTAATTGTTTGGTCTCAGAAGATGCTCAACATGTCCATCACAAGTTCTCCGATGTCTTTTTAAATGTCGTCTTTCATCTGACCAATGGCCCAAAACTCAAACATATTCAGTTTACAGTATGAAAAGGCAGCAAATCCTCACATTTGTGGAACCGGTACCAGAGAATGCATTCCTGCTAGAAATGACTGAAGTGATTTAAACGGTCAAAATATTCAGTCGATTTTATTAGTTGTTTCAGCACTGTGTGAGGTTAAAAACCCTTCATCAAAACCACCAGGAGCAGGGCGTCCCGGTGGAAAAGAGGTTTAGGTGCTGACCATGAACTGCAATGTTACAGGTTTGAGCACTTGTTGCCATTTCCAGTTGACTGTCTAATAAAGGCATACAATGCACAAATAATACTAGAAGAAAACCCAAAAAAAACAGGAGCTTTACATGTAAAACATCTGCAGACAAATTTGCAGGTGTGTGCAAAAAGGTCCTCTGTGATTACGGCCAAAATATGAAGTTAGGATACAAGTTAAGGCTTTGATGTAGATAATTATAATGATCCCTTTCAGTGGAACTAAATGTTACCATAAAATAAGTCCATGTTGAATGCCTTATGTATACAGTAGGTTTTTTACAAATGTGCAGACAAATCATATTAAATGTGCACAACTAACTGCTTCCAAAGAACAATATCAGTCCGATTTGAAACGACTGGTTCTTGGTGTTCTGTACTAACTATTGCTGTTCTGACAGTTTTCAGGTGAAGACTGAAAGCTTCAAGTCCAAGACTGGCTCCAACGCAAGCAACAGTGTCCTGCTTTAAAAGGTTATTATTGTGTCTTCCATGTTTTGGTTTGTTTGATTCATTTTGGCCACAACAAAAAGGCTTTGTCACTTCATTCATGTGCTGTGATTTTTATTTTCATAATGATTTTAGGAAATCTGGTTCAGTGTGGAGAGGAATTACTGTTCTGACCTGGTTTTGTAACAATCACACAGGATAATGCACAAGTTGCCCCTCTTCTTTAAGTTCTTCTCCCCGTGGGCCTGTTTAAATAAGCGACTACGTTGTCCAGCTTTCTTTGACTTTCATCGCTTTGTTGAGCCTCACATTGATCCTGGATTACCTTTCGGCTTAAATTTGGTTCCCAACTGACTCAGTCCAGCAATGAATACTTTTACATGAAAGAGAGACTTCATAATCACAGGCAAGTTTTAAGCTGTTTTTATTTGAGTTAAAAAAAAGTGCTAGAATAATCCTTTGGTATAATTACTACGGAAAGCAAAGACTATACTAATGTGTAAACATTTCTAGGGTTGCAACTGGACCATTTTCTTGATTTTAATTTAGTCAAAGTTTTTTGCTTACTCAAACAATTAAATAATTCTCAATGTTTTTCTTTTGGATCGCTTTCTTTAGATCGACTTAAATAATTTCAGCTTTTAACAACTGACTGAGTTCTTGTTAATGTTTCACTTTATGGTAAATGTAGTGCTTTCATCCACGTCGAGATCCTGTTGAAATGTAGATTTGTTTTTGCGTTAGTCATGGTGATCTATCGTGGTGAGCAGCTTCGTGAAAGCCTGAGTAAAGCCCAGATTTAGCTGGCGAACACCTTTTTAATCTCGCGCTGTGATACAGGCCCATGGTGACAACACACAGTCAGGATAGTTGGACACATCTGAAGAAGCCATGTCATGTTTAGCAAGAGATGCATCTAAAATGACTTAATCCACACCAACCTTTGACATTTGCTTATTTTATGACTATCCGAGCAAAGATTTCATTAAACTAAAGTAATCCCTCAAAACCGTAATGAAGTGGCTTTCTTACGATCTTTAATTTCTGCAGCTCAGGGTGTCTTTGTTAGACAGGACAGCAGATCATTTTAACTCCTGTGATAAATGTGTTAAATGTAATTGCATATACAGTTAAAAAAAACAGTGACTGGGGTGATGTAAAGTATCAGTTTGAAGATTGTTTCACGTCAGTCGCATATTTTGAGGTGTATAAGATCATCTCCTTAAATCTTTTGTTGAATCTTACAGGACATTTACTGGACTCTGGACAGTGTCTTTTGTTTTTTCTTTCAAATTTGTTTTTTTCAATCCTAATCCTGCTTGTATGTTTGTTTTGTGCACTAGGCGCAGTTGTGTAGCAGTTGAGTATTGCTGGTTAGCTGTTAAGGTGGCGTGTTGCTCTGCTGAGTGCTTGGATGTATCCAGTATTCTCCAGAATGCTCCTGTGACTACCAGTGGTACGGTTGCTACAGTCTCACCCTTTGTAAGATGAAATGTTTTTTCCCATATGGTTATGGATGACAAATGTAACTTTCATTAAAGATTTGGTGTTTTGTCTAAAATGGTCTCTTCTTTTATTACTCACTTATTTTGGGGTGTATATTTACTGCTTACAAGTGGTACTAGTAAACTGCATGCTTCAGAATTAGATATATAAGCAGAGGTGGAAGAAGTATTCAGATCCTCCACTGCAGTAAAACTACTAATACCACACTATGGAAATACTCTGTAGGATTTTGAAGTCCTGCATTCAAAATCCTAAATAAAAGTAGATTAAGTTTTTAAGATTAAGCATTAAGCTCATTTAAGCTTATTAAAGTATTGATTGTGCAGTAAAATGTTCCCTGTCAGTGTTTTCCTATTATATCTGTTTCTGGATTAATATTACTGCTGCATTAATGTGTATGTTGCATTTTACTGCTGTAGATCTTTAAGGTTGTGCTAATTTTAACTCCTTTTATATACTGTTGGGTGGTTTAATCTACAGCAATGCATCATTCTATAAGATCATACGTTTGTAGTGTCGCTCCCCTGTGAGAACCACATATCTCTAAAAAGTCAACTTTTCATGGAGTCATAAATTAAGTTTAAGAAGTAGGAACATTTTCTCAACACAAAAACACTTCATCCTTCAGTTTATCACGAACATTTAAAATCAACATATCTGGAGATATATGGTTTTCACTGGACAGTAGTAAAAAGTACAATATTTACCTCTTGAGATGTAGTGGAATAGAAGTATGAAGTAGCATGAAATGGATAAACTAGGGGATAATGTGATATGCAATAAAGTTTATGAATACTGCGAAATATATTACTTATAAACAGATATTAAAGTGTACTCAGCTCTGCAACGGCTCGATGAATTTAAAATAAAATCATTTCCAACATTTCTATGAACAAATTGAAAATTGGCACCACTAAAAAAAAAAAAGTGCCAGTTGCATTTTAAAGTGGTTTTCTACTGAAAAAAAAAATCTTTTGAGTGTCTTTTGCGATATGTTGCAGCCTTTCACGATGTTTATTGCGCCAGTTGATATTGCGATGATATCAACTGGCGTACCTTGAATTTGTCCTTAAGTACAGTACTTGAATTAGGTTTATTGCCAAGTAGGTTTTTACATACAATAAATTTGCTTTGGAGTATTGATGTATAACAAACATTAAGAGAAAATGACTAACAATAAAAGCAAGTATTGCAAATATTAAGAGACAAATAGAATAGAAGAAATTTACAATAAAAATATGGAAAGATACTATAAACATGTCCAATATATATGAATAAAGATGAAAAAGCTGGGCAGTTTTTAGAAGTGGTAAAATAAAACATTTTTTAGGAGTTATTCTTAGACAATCATTCATTACATGGTAACGTGTTTATTATTTAGTGTTCAGGCCATAGACTTTTACAGTCTATGGTTCAGGCGTTGTTTTATTTTCAACCGGAAGTAGTTTTACTTGCTTGCTAGTTGTCATAGATGGATATATACTGTCAGTATATATATCTATGGCTGGTTGTAGCGTACAAATTATATTAGCGTTACCTCAAAACGTTAATAGCTTCGGGTTTCAAATTCGAAAGGATTTAAATGAAGTTATTAACAAATGTTTAAATTTTAAATAATGTGTCGGAAGTTAAAAAAAAAACTAACCGGAAGTCTGTTACTTCCTATTTTTAGCTTCTTTTTTTTATTTTTTTTTTAATATAATTTTAGTTTTCATTCTGATCTATGTGCCTTGTATTTTAAGAGATGTTTATTGACGTCGTGGTTTTTCTCTGCCGTCATGTTTGTAAATGAATCAACTTCGATAAAATCCACACAAAAAAATAACAAGAAAAACCGGAAGTAGAATCCATTTTGCATAAACAAACTAAACAAAACTGGATTGGTCTAAGCAGATTCGCAGTTGGTGGATTCTTTGCGTTGAACGTTTTGTAAATCGACGATTTTATGTTAAAAAAGAAAAAAGCGGCTACCTAACACTACAGTCAGCTGATTCATTCACATGACTGCCCTTTCTAGTTTTGGACCTGTTTCGTGTTTACCGGTGAAAAGTCTCCATATAATGTGTTTTACACGACGGGACGGGACCATCATGTCAAAGTTAGTTTAGAAACCGCACGGAGAAGATGACTAGCTGAAGATATCAGGGACTTCCACAAAGAGCTAACTAATAACAACACTCTGAGTCCACACAAAGAGGAGCAGCCAAACGGGTTAGCTAAGCAGCTTCAGCGTTGTTGGTAAGTTGTTTTCTGTGTCAAACCTCGCAGCCGACCAAAAGACACCTCTGTCTCTTGCCATCAGATATTGTCTTGATCATTTCCTCTTCGGTCTAAGAAATGAACCTCATTTAAAAAGCTGTCATTTAAATGTCCCGTTGCTTATAGTCAGACATAATATCTGATAATAAAAAAAACCCCACATTTATACGTGTACGATCCACTTCATAATTGCATACAGTCTATTAACCAACTAACACTTCTTTTAAAGCCAACCTTTAGATAACGTTATTTTTTTTCTAGGTTATCCACCAAATTACATGAGATGGATGGCGGAGAATGTAGGTTTGTTGTCTCACGGAATGTACAAATATCCAGCAAAATGAGTCCAGAGGGGAAGAGGCTGTTAAACATCGTTGTCCTAGGCTTCGGCTTTATGTTTATGTTCACTGCTTTTCAAACATGTGGCAATATAGAGGTAGGTTGGATATACCAATGCACATCACAGATTGATCCCACATAACTTCAGATAAGATAAGTATTCAGTCCTAAACTGTCCTCTTTCTGGATCTTCACAGCAAACCGTTATCAAGAGCTTCAATAACACTGAGTTCCATGGCAGCGGCTACACAAGGTAGGTATAGATTATGTTTTAAATGTTGGTTTTCATCTGATGCTACAGTACACACTATCTGTGCAGATGTTCGAGTGAGCACAACATGTAGACTTTCTCAGCACCCATACAGACCTGGTGGCACCTTCTATAATCAAATCTGTCGCACTCCTTGAAATCTTTGAAGCGTAATTAAATCTTAGGTAAACCATTTTAGGGAACAAATGTTACTCTGAGTTGTAAGAAACATCCTTCATGCAAGCGTACTGTCAGGACTTATTGACAGGGGGGGCAACATTTTTCAAATTGGGACTCCTTATCCAACCCACCCCAGCACCATAGACCTTTGCATGGGCCCCCCTGGGCCTTGGGTGGGGGGTCATCTGTACCCTTTGACCCCCACCCTGACAGCTGGCATAGACTGTATGTATGGACGACTGGCCTGTCTACATGACCTTAAGCTTACCACTTAAAATAATAAGTCAAATATTTGAATGCACGAGGGAAAATCTATCCCCCCAAACGCATATTTTTTTCCATAAATCACAAAGCATCTCAAGTTCTCCATGGGCTGGATAGTGTACACATTGCCCTTTACTGTACACATTAACTGTCCTGCCGTCTGTCACTTGTAGCATGGCCATCATCTATGGAGTTTTCTCTGCATCCAACCTGATCGCCCCGTCAGTGGTGACCGTCATTGGACCGCAGCTATCAATGTTTTTTAGTGGGCTTTTGTACAGGTAAGCTTACAATAACTAACACAACCCCTGTCGTGTCCCTTTCGTGCAAATTCAGACTTCTAATGTCTCCTAATGTTGTTTTCTACAGCGGCTACATAGCCATGTTCATTTACCCGTACACTTGGAGCTTCTATACAGCGTCTGTGTTGGTTGGAATAGGAGCAGCAGGTAAAGAGACATTATCTAATGACCACTTCTAATAAGGGAACAGGCCTTCTCCACACTTGTACCTGCTGATTTTTCCTTTTTGCGTTTTTAAGTTTTGTGGACAGCTCAGGGAAATGTGCTGGCCATCAACTCCACTGATGACACCATTGGAAGAAACAGTGGCATATTCTGGGCGCTGCTGCAGTTCAGGTGAACATATAACCAGCAGTACCCTAAATCTAGTTTAATGTAGAACTGTGTTGTTTGGTGTACACCTTGAGTTCTGAATGCAGAATTTATTTCATCTCTCTGCAGCTTATTCTTTGGAAATCTATACATATACTGTGCCTGGCATGGACACGTTCACATAACTGGTAGGAAGCAAGCTGTATTTGATCTAATCTCTGCCACGTGTATTTATTGCTTTTCATCGAGTTCAGTTCCCATGCAGACTTCTCATAAGGAGTTTTATTTTAAGCGTGTGACTCATGCTGTGTGTCTCAGACAAGGACCGCCAGACGGTGTTCATCTCTCTCACGGTTATCAGTCTGGTGGGTTGCTTCCTCTTTTTTCTGATCCGGAAGCCTGACCCTGAACCCACTGATCCCCCCGAGCAGTCGCAGTCGCAGGCTGAATCCTCAGAGAGCTTCTCCACAGCCAGGTGAGTGTTCTCAGGAGTCATGGAAAAGTCCTGGAAAATGACAAACTTCATCAAAAATCTCCTGGGAAATAGGATAAGTTGTCCCTAAAGTTTTGAATGTGCAACAAAATCACGATCAGGTTTCTGTATAAACTTTCATAGATTTAAAGATGATTTTTTTTTTTTTTTTTGAGGTCAGGGACATGGTAAATAAGAACCTGGATGATATCATATTTAGTCTTCAGATGATAAATCAGGCTCAACCGTTTGAAGATCAGACACTGAATCAAAAAAAAGCATCAAGACGTTTGTGCTGATGTGTCTCTAGAAATAAAGAGAAAGCAGGAAGTCAAGTGATAAATGTCACAACTTAAAACCATAAATACACATATACACTAAAGTATTGCGCTAGTGATCTTCAGACATAATAACAATGATGATAATAATAGCATTAATAACAATATATTATTTATTTATTTAGCACTTTTCAAAACAGATGTTACAAAATGCTTCACAAGACAATAATAGCAGATACATGAAGCAAACTACAACAAAACAATACATTAACTAGTAAGTGATAAAACAAGGTGATAAAATATATATATATATTCATATAGTATAATATGCATAGTATACATTGTGTGTGTGTATGTGT